>NC_046285.1:0-324171 GCF_004115265.2 Rhinolophus ferrumequinum | reverse complement strand
CCCATCCAGAGTCCTTCCAGCTGACCATCTCTCCCTCTCTAAACTCTGAAAGGACCCGGCATACTCCAGGGACCTCCACCCGCAGTGTGTAACAGTCCAAGACGCCCTCTCCGGGCACAGCACGCTGTCCTGGGAGCAGACGCTTCTCCAACGGCATGTGCTCGCACGCAGCACCCGCTGCTCTGCCCTGTGGGCCCCCAGGCCACCCGGGTGTCTCCCTACCTGCCCTTTCTAAGTGGGTACATTCAGGTAAGGAATCTAGTGAGTTGAGCAGAATATTACAAGGGGAGCCTGAAATAGAACCCAGACATTCTGATGGAGGGCCTCTGGAGGACCCTGCCAGCCTTGCCAGGATTTTCAGGCTTTTGCTCAAGGAAGTCTGCTGTGAACTAGTTGTGCTAATATTTACACAGCTTCAGTTCAAAAACATGGACAGGACTGACATCTCTGCATAGTCAAATACTGTGTTTCCCCGAAAACAAGATCTAACCAGAAAAGAAGCCCTAGCATGTTTTTCAGGATGACATCCCCTGAACATAAGCCCTAATGTGTCTTTTGGAGCAAAACTTAATATAAGACCCGGTCTTATTTTTGGGGAAACACGGTAGTGAAATGAATGGGCAAATAGGTGTTTCTGGAAGGGATTGAACGGGGCTGTCTACTAAGGGAGCTCAGTGTGTGTGTGTCTGCGTGTCGTGTGTGTGCATGTGCGTGTGTGTATGGGTGTTATCTGGCTGGACTCGATAGAACATGGCATCATGCTTTGCCAGGAGAGTCCAGGGCACTCTGAGAGGCAAACAGACTTTGTTTCAAATCTCAGCTCAGCCCTGTGAGTTTATGCAAGTTACCATACTCCTGTGAGCCTTGGCCTGCCCCTTGGGGAAAGGGAATGATAGATAATGTGCTTCACAGAGGTGCCTGGGAACATGGGTGTCTGAAAGCCCTGGCCCCGCTGCCCAGCCCAGGCTCCAGTCCGATGCTGCCATCATCCAGGTCAGCACTCAGCTCTCCCCACCACCGCAGACCCATCGGATTTTCTTCCTCCCCTGTTGTCAGTTCCCTTTGGATTATGATGACACGCGGACCATCCACCAACTAAGCATGTGACAAGATGACAGCATAGTTCTGATGGGCTTGGGCCCGGCCAGGGGCCTGAGGAGAGTTCCACACAGGTGGCCCACTCCCCTGTGGAGGTGTGTTTGTGTGGCAGGGGACGATGCTCAAAGGCCGTTGAGTGGGATTCATCATTTGTCCTCAAAAGGAAATCATAGTGAGTTTAAAGGCTCTTGAACAATTAATTGGCATGGCCTTACAGAATCTTGCTGCTCCCACTGCATGAGCTGTTGCTGAGAGAAAACCGATGGTGATTATGGTGTAACATATCGCATGGTGCCACCTGGACCTGCCACTCTGGCTGCTGTGGCTGAAGCCCTAGCTGGGCCGGCGGCTGGGCCTCTGATGCCTGCCCAGCATGGCGCCTGACCATGAATGAATGACTGCGTCGGTGAATGAATGAGCCCATGGATGCATGCGTGGGGGCCGTTGGGGGCAGATTGTATAGATGGGCTTGCATGGGGGGTGTTGTTCTCCGGGGAGCCGTGTATGCCCCGGGGGCACCTGACGTTGCACTTCCCAACCTTTATTTACTCACCAAACAGTTACTGAGCACGTACTTTGTGCCAGCTCTGGGCTCGATGTGGACCAACCAGGGTGAATAACGTGAAGCCGTGCATCACAAAGCACAGGCCTGGAGGTCGCACAGAACCCTGACTCCGCCTCCTCCCAGCTGCATGGCCTCAGATACGTGGCCTCCCCGTCCGAGCTCTGATTTTGTCATCCATGCAGTGGGGCCTAAAAACAACCTCCTGCAAGGGTGTGCAGCTTTGCATGGCGACTGACACATATTAGATGCCCCCAAAATGGCAGCTGTTGTCACCATCATGACTGTCACCACCTTTTCTTGTTTGCGAAATTACTGCTGAATTAAACTGTCTCCTCACAGTTTTCCATTTTGCTAGTTTCTGGGTCTGAAGACTGGTTTCTGGGCCTACATGGCTGCTTGTGAAATCTCTCCTTGAGGGGCCGAGGCTGGTCCTAGTTGCCCTGAGTATGTTTTTATGATTTATTCATACGTGGCTGTGGCTTCCCTGCTCCTTGATGGAAAGGATCATTCTTTCCATTTTTTTTCCTTGGTCTGCAGCCTCCTAACATGGTGACAGTTTAGTTTGAACTTAAGGCCCAGATGTAGAACCATAGCGAGAGTTCCCTCCCGGTTGGTATAGATGGGACACTATGCTAGCATTGTTTTCTCCTCTTTGTTCAAAGGTCAGTGTAATAATGATAGTAATAGCAGTAGTTGCCGTTTAGTGAACTCTGTGTGGAGTAGTTAATTCTCAAAGCAGTTTATGAGTAAGGGCTTCTGCTGTTCCCACTTTTTCAGTTGGGGGAAGATGATATGACTCGCCCAGGGTCACCAGCCAGTAGGTCCAGAGCAGGGCTTTGAACTCAGTCAGGCTGGTGTCAGGGTCTGTGCTCTTCTAAGCCAGGCTCTGCTTCTTCAGGGATTAAATAATCTTTAGCAAAATATGTCACCATCATAAAAGGAGCCTTTTGCATCTTTCCCAAGCCACAGAATAGGTGTCTGTTACCCCTGGTGTCTGGATTCCCAAAATATTTCCCAAATCTGCTATCCCTTGAACTCTGGGCTCTTCTGGTGTCTTGCCAGTCCCCGTAGACCCCAAAGGCTGCTTCCCCCAACACGCCAGTGGGATTCTGAGACACCTGTGGTCCTGAGCACCTGTGGCATTTTGAGGTACCACACTTGCCCCAGGCTAGCCTTGCTGTGGAGTGTGGTCCTGGGCACGAAAGCTGACTCCCTGGGAGACCAGTGCAAACACCACCGGCTTCTGCACGGTGGGAAACCGAGGCGAGGACTGGTGACATCACTAGGGCACCCACGTGTGTGTGGGTGCTGAACTTGATCCCACGGGAGGAGAGAAGGACCATTAATAAACTGGAAAATTTGGGAGAGTCTCCAGCCAGTGGGTGGCCTCCTCGTTTGGGTTCCCCGAAATCACCTATGGCCCAGACTGGGCTGGCGTCTGTCTGCCAACGTGAATGCTTTCTCCCCAATGCCTGTTTTCAAAGGAGGAAGCAAATGATGTTTACTTTTTTATTTCTGGCTGGGAGGCTAGGTGGTGTAAGGATTAAATGCGTTGGTACATGTAAACCATTTAAAACTAAAACAGTGCCTTATTGTATTATAGGAAGCGCTCAATAAATGTTAGTTATAATGATTGTAATTGTTTTTATTTATCCTGATTATTACTGAGCTTGTAAGGGTCTCTCCCTCCAGAGAGGAGGCCTCCCAGAGAGGCCGGGGCAGAGCTGGCTTCCGTTAGCTGTTGGCATTTGGCCTCCCTGGAAGGCCTGGCATCACTCATCTCAACACATCTCATTTCTGGCCTCAGTTTCCACATCTGTGAAAGTAGATGCACCTTATTTCCTGAACCTTGTGGTCATTTGCTGAGGGAAGATGGTTAAGGGGGCAAATTCTGTAGCTAGACCACCTAGAACCCTGCCCCCCTCTGCCCCTCACACTGTCTAATGTTGGGCAGTCCCCTAGCGTTTCTGAGCCTTGTTTTCCCCATCGGTAACATGGGGGTGCCAGTAGCAACTGGGGGAGTCATGAGGATCCATGAGTTATCCACATAAAGCGCTTGAACAGCGTGGAGTAAACCTGGTAGATGGTGGCTTTTAGCTAGTGTTTCAGAACCGAGAGATTCAACTGTGCTGGAACTGGGGCACGTTACTAAACAATGGGAATAGATGCTCTCTCTTTTTGGCGATGGACAAGGCCAGGGTTAAGAGAAAGTGAGGCAGAGAGATGCTGGTGAGGGCAGCAGTTGAAGGGCAGTGCTGTTCACAGCGGAGGTGGCAGTGGCTGCTTGGAGCGAGACAGACCACAGACGGTGAGAAGGCACTGAAGCCTAGGCTGTGTGTGTGCGTGGAGCCCGCTGTCCCCAGCTGTCCCTAGATTTATAGAGGACACTAATAGAGGACAGTTAAGAGTGTTTTGCCTGTGGATTAGAAAAATTTCAACTTAGCGAGGTTGAAGATTTCTTAGACAGGATGGGCAACTGGCCTTTGGTACCGTGGTAGTATCTGACGTTTGGGTGGCCTTTCAGTTTTACACGCACTTGTCTTATTTGAACCTCCCAAGAGCCTTGTGAAGTAGCTGGTATCATTCACACTTTACAGACAAGGAAACCGAGGTGAAAAAAGTGAAAATAACATACTCAAACTTTGCAGAATGTAGACTCGATTTAGCGTCCTGGTTAACGCATAGCTGTCCCCTTCCTGACATTGTTGGAGGGCTTGGGCCTGTTAGAATGGAGGGTGAAGCAGAGCCTGCAGGGCCCCCCGGGGCCCCGGCACCTGTGGGTGGGCACAGTGGGGCCTCACCCTTTGTAGAGAGCACAGAGCACCCTGGGAAGCTCTGGCTGGTGGCCTTGAATCTCAAGAATATGTTTCCCAGTCCCAGGAGGACGTCTGGGTGTGAGAACTGGCCTCCAGATTTCCTGTCGATATTGGGATGACTCTGAAGTGGCGGCGATGGCAGAGAAGGGGCTAGAAGAGCGCCAGCTCGTAATGGTGTTCAGTAAATGCCAGCCGCTTTGTGGTTCTTCCTGCGTGGTGTAGCCACCATGGCTGTCGTCCTTACTGCTGTCATCTGCCTGGGAAGGCCTTGAACAGGACCCCGAAGTGCAGTTAGTCCTGGGAGGGGATTGGAGAGGAAGTGGTTGGGGAAGCCACTCTTTTCTCTGCTGTTAGTGAAGCGGGGTGGGAGGGCAGGCGTGCAAGCACAAGTTCTCCGTTCCCACTGCGGCCCTTGGTCTTTCTCAGAGCCATGATTTAAATGTACAGGCTTTGGGGTTTTGTTTTGTTTTGTTTTTCCACTCACTTAGTAAAAATGGCAAAATGGCTCAGGATGATAGCAGGCCTTGATGTGGATAGCAAATTCTTAGTGCTATTTTGAACTTTTCTTATGGAACATTTTTAAACATACATGGAAGTGGAGAGAATAGCATAATGATCCCCATGGACCATTTTATTTCCTTGCCTCCAGGTTATTTTGAAGCAAATACCAGACATTTTGTTGATTTTCACATCAAGGATCTTTTGTGTGGTCAGTCTTATTTCTGGCAGTGGAGGTGTCATGTTTCTGGGGGGCCTCTGGAGCAGGGGCCTCTGGAGCAGGGCCCTCCCTCAACATCCCTGGCCGTGTGGGCAGCCTGGGCCCGTCACCCAGCCTGGAAGACCAACGGACGCCCGCCCCTTTTGGGGCAGTCTGTGTGGGAGGTCCTGTGTCTAGAAGTGAGCAGGGGAAGCCAGGCCTGTGAGTGAGTCCCCACCAGACAGGCCTTTCTTGGAAGAAGAGTTGCCCAAGGCTCGCAAGGCAGAACTGGGGCTCTCTGCCGTGTCCCCACAGGTTCCTGCCTGCTGCCCCTGGGTGGCCCCGTGGCAGGTAGTAGAGTCGGGAGGTGGTCCCTGCCTCACCTCCACCCCAAGCCTCCTGGCTCATCGCCTTGCTGGGCCTCTGGACAGCCTCTCACACCTGCCCCCAGCACTCTCCTCTCCGGCTTAAGGAACTGGCGGTCCTGGCCTTCGTCCCAGCACACTGCCACTCCTTCCCAGGCCGCGTGGCCAGCTCTTCTCCCTCCCATGCTGGTCTGTTAGCACTCGGGTTTCCAGGCCTCTCCTCGCCACGGTCTCTAACATTCGTGGCTTCTTACCTGGCTCCTTATTATCTCCTGCTCCCCTAGTCTGCCTTCTTCCGTGTTTTCGTCCATCTGCTCAGGCTCTGCCCACAATGCTGGAATCGTCCCTCCTTTCACCTTTACCCAGAGCATCCCATCGTCACTCAGTGCGAGGCCATCCCGTGGTGCCACCTTTGGAGCCTGGCGCATAGTAGGTGCTCAAGACATTTTAGTTGCTATCATTCCTATGACTATATTATTACGATACCCCTGTTGTCTCACGCAGTGGGTGCACATAGGGGGCCGGTAACCAAGTTGAGTCAGTAAGCCAGCTGTGGGTCCAAGTCCTGCTCTGTACAGCCACCGCCCTGTCAGGCCACCCGTGGCCCTTCTCGGATGCAGGTGCCGGTGCTGCTCCAATGGTCTGACACCTAGTTCTGAGCCAAGGCATCTCCTTAAGGCCCCCGCCCACCGTGGCCTGCTCGCTGCCTGATAGCCCCACTTTGTCCCCTGATGCCCCTACGATGTGGGGAAGTGATAACAGTCCTATGTTGTGCTGTTGGTCAGCCACCCCAAGCTTGTCCTGGGTGACGGGCACTAGGCTGAGGATTTGCCTGTGCATTGTTTGACTGTGAGGCGGACAATGCCCCCACTTTTATGGCTGAGAAATCGAGGCGCAGAGAGGCCAAGTCACTCGCCCAAGGTCACACAGCTCCTGCCTGCCAGGTGCCAGCCAGTCACCAGGGAAAGGCTCCGTGTGCCAACACTGCAGTTGCAGGAGGTTGAGGGGCCCGTGTTCCCTACTCTGAGCTTCGTTCTTCCCCAGACCCTTTCTGCACACCTGCTGTGGGTGCCATGCGCAGAGGAGAGACAGTCAGGCAGGTGCTGCTGTGCCACAGGACCAGGTCTTAAGAGGGAAAGCGGAGCGTGGTGGGCAGACAGCAGGCGGGCTTTCCCCGCGGAGGGAAAGGGGTGATGGAGACTGGGTGGGAAGCGGCTTCCTCCATCCGCCAGCGGGCCAGTACCTCAGCCAGCCTTGGCACTCCCCTTCTGAGTCCTGCGGCCTGGGTAAATTACGTCACCTCTCTGTGCCGCAGGTCCTCCACCTGCACAATGGGAAGATGATACAGCACCTACCTCAAAAGGTGGTTTTATACAACACCAAGCGTGAACCTTCAAGGAAAACCATGGGCTCTGGGTCCTTGTGATGTGTCCATGCAGGTTCATCAGCTGACACAAATGCATCGCTCTGGGGGGACTTTGGCGTGGGGGAGGCTGTGCACATGGGGGTACAGGGGAACTCTGCACTGTGTGTTCATTTTGCAGGGAACCTGAAACTGCTTTAAAAAAATAACAGTCTGTTTTAAAAGTTGTTATAAGGGTGATGTGACTTAGTTCCACGTGAAGTGCTCAAGAGTAATGCCTGGCAGAGCAGCTGTTCCCTCTTGTGTGATTATTCTTTTCACCATTATCAGTTTGTTCGTTTGTTCGTTCGTTCATGTGTTCATTCATTCATTCCACCACATGCTTTTTGACCCCTGCTGGCACTGAGGACACAGACACATAGAGCATGCCCCTTCTGGGGTCAGCTCACAGGCAGGCAGAAGAGTCCCGTGGGCTCCCATAGGCTATGCTGCCCCTGCTGTGGAACACCAAGTGTCCCAGGAAGGGGAACAGTCTGAGTGAACTGGCCACAGCAGCACATAGCTGCCAGCCTGCAGACAGTATGTACCACATGGATGGAGCTTCAGAGTGAGTTGGGGTCAGCAAGACATTCGTTAGCCTAGGAGATGGGCAGAGCTGGGTGTCAGTGCCACACTGAGGAGTTTGGACCGTGACAAAAACTTTAAGCCAGCAAGGGCTTGGACAGTTTGCATTTTAGAACGTGTTTTCTGGCAGCTGAGGCTGGACAAGTGTGGAGAGGCCCAAGGGCAGCTTGGTGGTGGTGGCAGTTTGGGACAGGGCTGGAAGCTGAGTCGGGATTGTGCTGGAGTCGAGGGCCACACGCTTGGCCCTGGCCGAGGGGGTGGCTGCAGGCAGGGAGGCCCGAGACATGGGCATCTTTCTTTTTTCCGCCCACACTCTTTCGCAGAGCCAGCCTCCCCAGCCTGTGCCTCACTTCCAGCACTCCCGGGTGTCCCTGGGGCCCAGCCCAGCCCTGTCTGCTGGAGCCTGCCACAGAGAAATGCCTTATTTAAGTCCATTTTACACGTATGGAAATAACTAGAGGCCTCTGTATTTAATTTGGCTCTGTGTGCGCACGTTGAAAAATCTTTGCGAGTGAGCCCAGGGATTGGAAGCTCTGGTCATCTTTATGCAGTCCACAGCAACAAGAACCGTGCTGGCTTAGCTGGCGATGAGGGTCTGGCAGAGGGCAGGCTATAGGAAATGGCTACGAAAAATAGACAGAAAGGGCGGCGGGAGGTGATGCCAGCTGCAGAGATCGTGACGAGGGAAGCAGTTCTATAGATGTTGCTGCTGCAGACCATGTAAGCTGTGTGTGGCGTGAAAGGAAAGGGGCTTTTGAAAGTGTAAAGCTCTACACAGACATGACAGAGATGTTTTTGGTTTCCTCAGCAGAGGCTGCTTAATTTGGTGTTGGGCTGGAGAATGCTTCCGATGTACGTCTTTCTGGCCTTAAGAAGCCCGGCTCAGCCTCTCGGTCGAGCCCTTCTCTGATCAGTGGTGTGGAGCAGAAACAGCCCACATGTTTGCACAGGGATTTATGGGTGGCAGAGCATGGTCCCACATTCCTGTTGCTGAGTGAGGCAGGAATGACACCCATTGCAAAGATGAGACACCGGAGGTCCGGAGAGCTGAGGTGACCTGCCACCGGTCACTGAGCCTGGAAGTGGGAAGCTGGACTCCATCTGGTCTGATCTCCACCCAGAGCTGCCCACCCGTGGGCATCTCTCGAGCCACGGGGGCATCATGTCAGACCTAGACAGTCAGAGGGTCTGCACAGGTGGGCAGAGCTTTGGTGCAGACCCCAGGACATCACTGTGAGCCTAGTTTTGGAATAAACACCAGATATGAGAGGCCTTTTAAATTCTATCCCGACCATGTGAAACTGAGGAAGGAGGATGCCTGGCATATTGAAGCTTGGTGGGTGTGCCAGTGTGTGCCTGTGGGTGATGATCAGTGTGATGGCATGACTTAGGTAGAGCCTTGTAGAAAACACTTGGAGGACACAGCAGAGCAGGCCTTGGCATTCCCACCGGCTGAGCAGAGCGGTGGGAATTCTTGAGCCGTGTCCCATGGGACTTGGGTTCTAAATCAGGTTCCTTAGGAATGACTGACCCCAGAGCTACAGATCCAACTTCTGCTCCTCAATGGAGTCCTGAATTTTGTTTTTTGCAAGCATCACACGCAAATGCGGAGGCCCTCGACTGGCAGGAAAGTGATGTGCTGCACGGGAGAGAAGGCTCGGCATGGCAGGGACTGTGGTGAGGGCAGAGCGGAGCTGCCTGGTGGGGGTAGCTGCCAGCACACCATCTAAGTGCTGTCAGCCAGGAATACTGGCCCAGTGTGGCCAGACCCCCTGCTGCCTCCCCCTCCCAAAGAGAAGCCAGCAGCCTGGATTTCCGTATAAAATCTCTAGATGGTAAAATGTTGGTGATTCATTCTTTTTTTTTTTTTTCAGTATGTTTGGGCCAGGGGCTGCCGGTCTGGAGCTCTGTGTTGAGACCTGTTGAGCTCCTTGAATGGAGGTCCTCTGTCTCCCAGAGAGCTTTGTGCCATCTAAAGTGTCCATATAAGGAGCGGCAGGGTGGGCGCTGGGCCTGGCTCTCCAGTGACGCCAGCCTCCCAGCCAGTTGTCCCGGAGTGAGGCCCAGGGTCCCAGAAGGATGGGCCTCCATCCTGGCCCAAATGGCCCAGGCAGAATAAAGGGCTTTTTCACAGCCTGTCTCTTGGGAAAGGCTGCCCGTCCTGGGTTTGGCTGCAGGACTGGCATTAGCAGCTTGATTTTCCTCTTGGGTTAGTCCTGTCCCCTAGTTTGGTGCTCTGGTCCTCAGGATGTGGGGTGAGATCTCAGGCAGCTGGGGGCCTCTCCAGGACTGTTAGTGACGCCAGCAGGAGCGGCATCTCCCCAGGCAGAGGCCCTGGCTCGGCTGGACTGCAGGATGTTTGCATAGGCCCCCACACCTTGCCCGCCGGCCCCTGCCCCTCCCCAGAACCACATGGTTCTTCTCTGCTTTAAGCCCAAGTAAAAGCTCATGTTTGCCGGCCTGTGGCGTCAGGCTCTGTTCCTGCTTCTTGTCTGAGGCTTCACCATGCTGGCCCAGCGAGCAGCTTCCCAGGGCTTTGAGAGGTGGGCCCAGGGGAGCTGAGCCAGGGCATCCCCAGGGAGTGGGACTGCGTTTGCCTGTTCCTTTGGGACTGGAGGCCTGGGGAACGGCCTCCTGGGTGCAGAGCTTATGTCTCTCTACTTTGGAGAAACTTGCCGCTTTCTGCAGCTGTTTAGTATTTCCAAGGCCTTGCTGTAGAGCAAAGGAGAGACCGTGGACACAGGTCCTGTGGCGGCTGTGCCCTGTGTGTCACTTGTGTGACCTGGTTAATCTCTCTCCCCTCCAGGCACAGTGTTTCCTCTTGTAAATGGGAGAGGAGTGAGCCCTGCCATCGGCCTATGGGGAGTGAGTGGCATGGCCTGGGTGAAATGCCAGGGGATGGTAGGATGAGGGTGGTGCCACCCAAAGGGCTTTGAGGAAGAAGACAGGGGTGTCCTTCGGGCTTCTAGCCAGAGAGGAGCTGAGGCATGTGGCCCAAGTCGGGGAGGGCCCGCTCGGCACGGAGCTCTGTGGCTTTAGAGCCTAAATATTCTCTGGGCATCGTTGTTCCATCTCTATATTTGCTGAATGAATGAATGAATGAATGAATGAACTAATAAATGAGCAAATGAGCGCTGCTGCTTCTCAGGTTTTTACAGGTTCTTTAGTCACTAGTAGCATCACTCACTCATTCAGTCATTCATTTGTTCATTCATTCATTCAACCAAGAGTAAGTGAGCACCTGCTATGCTAAACCCTGTCCTCACACAGGGGACGCTTGAGCCCAGGGCAGGCTACATGGGCGGCCACCTCTCTGCCCTTCCAAAGCTGACTCTCTAGTAGCAAGAGACACTTATAAATTGAAATGAATGACCAAAGGTAGATAATGAGACGTGCTGTGAAGAAAACCAAGAGCTCATGGTTGTAGAGACAGTGGAGGTGCGGGGAGAGGGCACCTGTAGGCCCAGAACACCCCTTTTCCTTTCTCCTGCCAGGTGTGCATGCTCTTGCCTTGGAACACCCTGCACTGGTCCCCTGGGCCACAGCTGGGACACATGGCGCTCTCTGATGAGGGCCCCCAAAGTTGTCAACACAGAGTGGGTCTGACCTCTGACCCTGCCTCATCTCCAGGACTCTGAATTCCAATCTCCAAACCTCACTCTGGTCCTCCAGGCTATTTTCATGAGAGTGAGTCAGAGTAGTGGGAAGGGCCAGCCCAGCTCCGTAGGCAGACAGACAGACAGACAGATGTTCTCTATGTCCGGGAGTGAGGCCTGGGCCATGAAGTTGCAGCTACCACCCTCCTGGGGCCTGAGCGCCAGCCTTGGCAAACATGTTGGCAGGACGGGGCGAAGGCCTGGCTGAGTGTGCTGGGTACACAGGTCACAAGGCTGTTTTCTTCTGTCTGGCGATGCCCTGAGGAGAAGAAGCCCTGTCTGAGGAAGGGAGCTGCCTTGGCCCCTCCTAGAATAATTCCCTTCCAGTTAGGCTCTGCATTAGCTGTGTGCAGGGCTCCCAGGGCACCTGTTCCTGACCACCGTCATGCCCCCACACAGGTGGGAAACTGAGGCTCAGAGAAGTTGGGGTAGGACCCAGGTGTCGGAGTCCAGCCCCGAATCTCACTGTTGCTCACACCGTTACTTTGGGGGGATTGCCTCACAGAGCTGTGTGGAGTCCTTGCGGACGTCCAGAGAACAGGGACATGAGTTGGCTGCCACTGCCCCCACCCCTCCATGCCAGCTGGGCATCCAGGAAAACTGCACCTTTTGTGACATGCTCATGTGGCCTGAGAAGACCTCAGTCCTAACTGCTGCCCTCGTCCCGTCCTGTGGTCTGCTCATCTCACCAGCAGCAGCTGACAAATGGGGAAATGCTGAATGTTGGTCAGTAAGCAAAGCTCTAAAAATAGCCTTCCGTTTTGAGAAGTTCATTGTTCGAAGTCCTATACTCATATGTTTATAGGTATATAAAAGCCTCTTCTGGAGGCTTTGGTGCCAGGTAATTGGAGCTAATGCTGCCGCCTGTGAGGTGGACTTGGCAGGGCAGGCCTCAGGGGGGGAAGTGAGCAAGACCCGTTCCCCCAGAGGTCAGGGGGCAGCCAACCAACCACGATGTCTGTGGGTCACGGAGGCCAACAGGCGAGGGATAGAGACCAGACGCCTCCCACTGTGGGCCCACTCCCTGCAACTGGGCACAGGGTTGGAATGAACCCCCGTTTTCTCTTGGTTTGCCCAATTCAAACCTCAGGCTCCTGAGCCCCAACTTGTTGTGGGGGGGTGTCAGGCCCCCTGGCAGCCCACTGACCCCCCTCCCTGCCTCTTAAAGGAAAGCAAGGCCCCCCAGAGGAGGGGCTCCCACTGGCTGGACGCCCACTACCTAACGTCAGCCCTGCTCAGTGCCCTTTCCTTCTGGTAACCTCTCCTGTCACCGTTCAGAAGTGCCCAGCTCTCTTCCAGCTTTCAAACCACAAGCCTGGACCCCCAGCTCCCGTCAGCTGTCACCCCATCTGCACCTTCTTCTCACCCACAGTCCTCTAACGTATCTTCAGCCCCCACGATCCTGCCCCAGCTCCCTTTCTCACCCCACACAGCTCGACTTCTATCCCAGCTCCTTGCCAACATCTGTGACTGTGCCCCTGTCCTTAGCTTCCTCGACTTCTTGGGGACGTCTGGCCTCACCACCCTGGCTTCCAGGACCTTGAGGACTCCTGTCCTTCCCACAGCTGTCTTGTTGTTCAGCGCGGTCGCTGTCTCTCAGATCGGTTCTCCTCCATTCCACAGGCACCGCCTCATGGGGGCCCCTGTGGCTCCCCTGACACGGCCCCCTCCACCCGTCCCCTGCTAACATCCTGCACTCTGCACTTAGACTTGCCTTTCTAGAGCCCCACTGCTGTCCTGTCCCACCCCAGTTAGACCCTGGGCCCTTCCTCAACCCGCCCTGACCCTGGGTCAAGCACACATTCCTTAACAAGCCCTCCCAGGCCCTGAACACTCGGGGCTTTCCTGTCCCCCGCAATAGTCACGCCACACTGGGCGCTTCTGTCCCTGTGTGCACTGTGGGCTCCCACTTCAGTCTGCTCAGCCTTTCTTCCAAGCGCACGTCCTCAGCTGGAAGCACCCCTCACCTCCCACACGGCTGGTGTTCTCTGGGTCCCAGCTTTGGCACTGCCTCCCGGGAAGTCCTCCTGTGTCTGGCCCTGGGTCTCTACTGGCTATCCTACAGGCCCTGACGCTGCCCCCATTACTGTTCCTAACTTAACTGTCCCTTGGTGACCCCATGAGGATGGGGTCGTGTCTCTGTGTTCACTGCCTTGTCCCCAGTGCCTGACACAGGTCTGTCACATACTTGGTGTTCAGTAAGTATTCATGGAATGAAGTGACTGGCTGGGAAGAGGGGGATTGCAGGGAGGGACCTGGGACAGGGCAGACCTTCCAGTGGGAGGTTCGTTTTGTGTCTGCATTGTGGTCCCCACGCAACCTGGCTTCTCCTGCCCATTGTTTGATGAATAAAACTTTTCTGGCCCAGAGAAATATCTCAAGAGAGATTAAAACCAGTGAGGTTTTTAAACTCCCTTTTTAAAGAACAAAACTAAGTAAGTTTTCTTGTTAACTATGTTTTAAGCCTAAGTGAGGCAGCTGGATCAGGCTCACTTCCTCAGGCTTTGGCCGGGTACCGACTCGTCCTGTGGGGGCCCAGGAGGAGGCTGAGCTCTCTGGCCGCAGCGGTAAAGCACTGGCTTGGCCTGGGCTCAGAGGCTTCCTGAGCATTTGCTGTGTGCACAGCCTGCTGCTCACCCATCCTCGTGACACCTTGCCAGCTGGTGAACTGAGGTCCAACCTGGGGAAGTGACACAGGGCGCCAGCAGTGTGTGGCAGAGCTGTGGCTGCAGCTCTGTGCTCTGCACTAGTGAACAGGCCAGGCGAAGCCCCAGGCATCTCACGGGGCATCTCATGGGGCAGGCAGCCAGCTGGGGGCTCAGGGCACTGCAGGGGGCACTGATCAGCTCAGCAATGGATGCCACGTGATTTTTGTTTTCTAAGAGAAGCCAGAAATCTGGATTTTGAGTGACCATTCCTGGTACCTAGTTCTAATTTAAGAAAGAAAACAGCAATGAAGGCTGACACTGCTCTGTGTACACCAAGCAGAGTCACGCAGACTGCGCCCAGGCCCTGGGCCCTGGATGTGGGCCAGTGGGAGGTGAGGAGGCTGGGCTCTGCCCCATCTGCCGCTGGCGCAGAGAGCTTGGGTGGGTCTCTCCTCCTCCTGAGGCCTCATTTGTCCTATGGAGGGGCTTGGCAGTTATGGGACTCCAGGGAGACCACATGTCACACCACTAGGGCTCGTTTCAAAGTACCATTTCTGGGGCCCTACCACTGACTGGCCCTTTGAATTCTCGGGATTTCTAGGGCTTGAGCAGGAATAGGCTTCAAAGTCTCCCAGGGTGCGTCTAGGGATCAGCTGGGGTGGGTGCCATGGCCGTGGGCCCTGTGAAGTCTGGTTCTCAGAGTGTCTGCTTACCATCCTCGTAAGAGAGGGTATTAGTGCCAGGCCAAAGAGGTCTTTGTACCTGTCAAGCCCCTAAGTTTGGGATGAGGGTAGAAAAGTTTCCAGTTTTTCTTTTAAAAATCTGTTCATAAACAATTCCAAGTCATGTTTGTGTGGATTTTCTGCATTAAAATGTTAATTTTGGTTGTTTTGTGCGTGTGCGTGTGTGTGTGTGTGTGGTCCCCTATCCCGCCATCCCCAGCCGGGATGTGAACCATCACTTGATTGTCTGGCTGTGACTTGGAAGTTGGTGTCCACCGTGGCCCAGGGCTCCCACTCCCACAGACCTCACAGTCCACATGGCAGACAGAGCCTCCTGGAGTCTGGTTGTTTAAAAAAGGCCTCCCTGGCTTGATTGTTTGTGTGGTGTGTGTCTGTGGTGTATGTGTATGTGGTGTGTGTGTGCATCTGGTGTGTGTCTGTGGTGTGTGTGTGTATCTGGTGTATGTCTGTGGTATGTGTGTATCTGGTGTGTGTGTGTCTGGTGTGTGTCTGTGGTGTGTGTGTCTGTGGTGTGTGTGTCTGTGGTGTGTGTGTATCTGGTGTGTGTCTGTGGTGTGTGTGTCTGTGGTGTGTGTGTGTGTATCTGGTGTGTGTCTGTGGTGTGTGTGTCTGTGGTGTGTGTGTCTGTGGTATGTGTGTGTGTATCTGGTGTGTGTCTGTGGTGTGTGTGTCTGTGGTGTGTGTGTGTGTATCTGGTGTGTGTCTGTGGTATGTGTGTCTGTGGTGTGTGTGTCTGTGGTGTGTGTGTGTGTCTGGTGTATGTCTGTGGTATGTGTGTCTGTGGTGTGTGTGTCTGTGGTATGTGTGTGTGTATCTGGTGTGTGTGTCTGGTGTGTGTCTATGGTGTGTGTGTCTGTGGTGTGTGTGTGTCTGGTGTGTGTCTGTGGTATGTGTGTATCTGGTGTGTGTGTATCTGGTGTGTGTCTGTGGTGTGTGTGTCTGTGGTGTGTGTGTATCTGGTGTGTATCTGTGGTGTGTGTGTCTGTGGTGTGTGTGTGTCTGGTGTGTGTGTATCTGGTGTGTGTCTGTGGTGTGTGTGTCTGTGGTGTGTGTGTATCTGGTGTGTATCTGTGGTGTGTGTGTCTGTGGTGTGTGTGTGTCTGGTGTGTGTCTGTGGTATGTGTGTATCTGGTGTGTGTGTGTATCTGGTGTGTGTCTGTGGTATGTGTGTCTGTGGTGTGTGTGTCTGGTGTGTGTGTGTATCTGGTGTGTGTCTGGTGTGTGTGTGTATCTGGTGTGTGTCTATGGTGTGTGTGTCTGTGGTGTGTGTGTGTCTGGTGTGTGTCTGTGGTATGTGTGTATCTGGTGTGTGTGTATCTGGTGTGTGTCTGTGGTGTGTGTGTCTGTGGTGTGTGTGTATCTGGTGTGTATCTGTGGTGTGTGTGTCTGTGGTGTGTGTGTGTCTGGTGTGTGTCTGTGGTATGTGTGTATCTGGTGTGTGTGTGTATCTGGTGTGTGTCTGTGGTATGTGTGTCTGTGGTGTGTGTGTCTGGTGTGTGTGTGTATCTGGTGTGTGTCTGTGGTGTGTGTGTCTGTGGTGTGTGTGTGTGTGTGTGTGTGTGTGTGTGTGGTCATATAAGCCCGGTGGGAAGTGCAGCTCTGAAGCCGTTACTGCCTGGGTTCTGATTTCGCTCACTAGCCGTATGACCTTGGGGATGGGCGTAACCTCTCCATGGTGCTTGGGAGGACTGAATGGGCTACACGTAAAGCATAGGGCACTGCTAACGATACAGACGGACATTAGCTGTTATTATTACCATCATCATCATCGGTGTTGGGGTGAACAGGGAGCCCCCTGACAGCAGGTATCTGCTTCTGCCGTGCCCTTGCCTGTGCTCAGAGCCTCCTCTGACTAACACTGTTCTTGAGAACAGTCATTTGTGACATCACAGGCCATAATTAGAGACTTCCATGGCCGAGTTACCTCCCCCCACACTCACTCCCCAGCTGAGTTAAGATGTGTCTGGCTGTGGGGCCCAGGCCCCTTTCCATGACTGCCCACCGTTCCTAGGGGTCATCAGCTGTGCCCACGGCTGGGGTTGGTGTCAGAGACAGGCCCTGCAGCAGGCAGGTGCAGGTGACCGGGCTCCACAGTGTGCCCCTCTCTACTCGACTGCTGGACATGTGGTGGGGGCCTCTCAGTCAAAGAATAATCAGACAGCATTAGAAAGTGCTTTTTATGAGCCAAACAGCCTTTGTATCAAACAGCCCTTGATACAGAGTCACCTGTATCGACTCGGTAAAGCCTTGCAACAGTCATGTGAAGTTAGTGCTCTAATTGCCCCCATTTTACAGGAAAGAAAACTGAGGCATGGAAGTCTTCTTGCCTGTGATCACACAATTCCAGCGCTGACATCTGGCTTGGAGGCCGCAGCAAGGAGCACCTCAAGCCCCATCACTTGGCAGAAAGGAAGCAGGGCGTGGTGGGGGTGGGGAACGTTTCAAAACGTCTTCTCTGTGCTTATGTGTTTTCCGTCATCTTAGGGCAGTTGGAAACTCTGGATGCTGTTCTGTAGTGAGCCATTCATTTCTCCACATAAATATAACACAGACTGGCCTCCAGCTGAGGAAGGCGTGTTTGGAAAACTGGAGAGGAGAGGAGCAGCTTAGGGTAACCGTCCAGTGACTCAGAGCTTGGAGTCCCTGGGTCAGCGAGGGAGAGGGGCCACTGGGACCAAGTGTGGACGCCTCCAGGTGCAGCTCCAGCTCTTGCCCTGTCCTTGGCTGGTCCCACCTCTAGGTCTCAGGTCCCTGTCTTTGCTGGAGGCCAGGGCTTTCAGGGTCCCAGCTCTCACAGAGCAGGACTCCTGGTGGCGTAGTCAGTCTTTCTCTCTCTCTCTCTCTCTCTCTCTCTCTCTCTCTCTCTCTCTCCCCAGATAATCCACACAATGATGAAGAGTGTGGGAGTGGGGGCTGCAGTAGGTGGGGGTGGCCTCATAGAGGAAGTGGGAGTTTAGTTGAGACCTGGGTGTGGTCCTCAGAGGCCAAGAAATACAAGTAAAGAGCAGTGGAGAGACACAGGGTGGGGTACAGATTCAGATAGTGCATCCCAGCTTCCAGTCAGTAGGAATTCTTTTGCCACATCTCTCTGACTGGTGTCTGACCAACTGTAGCTTGCACACCTCCAGTAACAGAGAGCTCACTACCTACTAAGCAGCCTATGTGAGAGCATGCTTTCTTGGGTGAGGCAACATTGGTTCTGTCCGCAGGAGAAGTGTGCTGTGTCCTCTTCTTGTCACCCCATCAGAGGCTTAATGACAGGCATCATGTGTTCCCTCTTCTGCCTTTTTCCTGGCCAAGCAGTCCCAGCTTTTGGTAGGAGGTGGTTTGCAGACCTTGAGTTTTTCTTCTGGTATACTGTGATTTGGGCTTGGCAAGTACAGTCCTCTCACGTACCTGCTGGAGTCACTTTCGTGGAGTGCTGTGTTGGAAGGTGTGTGGGAGGGAAGCCGATGAGTTAGCAGTGCCTGCTTCTAGCAGGTGAGCAGAAGGCAGAGCAGCACACACGTGGGCTTGTGATCCGCACACCAAGGCTCTGCGTGGTTGGTGGGCTGACACCAGCAGTGGACAGGAGGGCTGTTTGCGCGTCTGGCTTCTCACTAGTTCGTGTTAGTGACTGGCTTCTCAGTTGCATCATGGTATCAGTTTATATTAAACTTACCCGTCTTTTTCATAAGAGCAGCCGTCAAACGGAATCTTCCCCCATCTTGACATTGTTTCCATTATATGGATATGTAATTAATTTAAATCAGTCCCTTGCTGACAGACATTTAGATTATTTCCAAATGTTTATAATTAGAAACAATACTACAGTGAAATTCCTTGTTTTTACCTTTTTGCTTATTGGTCTTATTTTCTTAGTGAAAGGATCTCTAGAAAAGGGACTGCTGGAGCAGGAGCATCTTCTGAGAGTGCAGGCAGCAGCCACCTAAGTGTCATAGACTGTTCCAGAAACTCTTAACCTGTCAGGGAATATCAGGGTACTGAAAAGGTGCCTGTCCCACCCCTTGATTTGCATGTGGTCCAGGAGTCTGTGAGCGCTCAGGAATCCCAGTGTGGAACTGAGGACTGACGGCAGCGTTTTCGGCCCTGGATGAGGGACGTGAGTTGTGGGAGGAGCTTCCCCAAGGGCGCTGACCTGGGTGGCAAAATATTGACTCCACATGGGAAGTAACTGTGGCAAAGAAGTGGTGTGCAAGGCCTGGGGTGTGTGGGGGGGCCGGGGGCTGGAGTCTCAGGGAGGGGGAGGGGGAGGGGGAGGGGGAGGGGGAGGGGGCAGATCTCTGACGCGCAAGCGCCACCTGTATACTCAAGTCCGATGCAGAGGTTTGTGTCCCTGCCGCCCTGTGCAGACGGAAAAGATGACTGTGATGCTGACGTTTGACACTTCCTCCTCCCCCAGGAAGGAGCAGGGCTTAGAGCTGAGTACTAATCATTATCAGGATGGGGGGGGCAGGGAGAGACTTAGATCCTGGGTTTCAAAGTATCTCTGTAAATAAAACGTCTTTATGGGTTCAGCCAGTCAAGCTTCACATGATTTAGTTTGATAATTATTTCTAGCTACTGCTCTGAAGAAGTTCCTCCTACTTCTGAGAGTGCCAGTTACTGCACGGACTTGTCAACACTGGGCATTTTCACTTTAAAAAAAATTATCTTTCTGTTAGCCAGATTAAGAAAATACTCTCTTCTTCTTCTTAAGTCTAATACTGTCTACCTATTGATTGGAATCAATAAGAATTGACATTCTCTGCCTCAAGACAAGTTCTTAAGCTCCATACCTCCCTTCCTGCTGTGCTCACTTTGTCCACTTGTTTGCTGCAGGGCAGTGCTGATTACGGCACCACACTGGTTGCAGTAAGATGGCCTGGCCATTTCTTTTATTATTGGGATGGTTTGGGGTTGGTTTTGATTTTTAGGGTGTGGAAGGGCTGCCACACTGCATAACTCAAGGGGATACAATTCACGTACATTTGACAAGACTTGGTGACATTGAATGGGGCAGGGGTGGGGGTTGGCTGTAGGGGAGGGACTGGCATCATGACATCTAGGACTCTGGCACAGGTGACTGTGTCACTGTGTGGTAATAGGGGAAGGGTCACCACGTAGCTTTGCGGCGTATAGGATGTGCAATGGGGATGACGTAAGACACCACATCCCAGGACTCAGCACACCTGGCCTGCGGAAATGCCCTACTCATCCAGCACTTACTGCACACTGCTAGGTGGGTGCATGTGTTGGCCCTGGGGATGTCGGTGGGCAAAACAGACAAATTGCCCACCCTCATGGAGCTTCTGTGCTAATGTGGGAGACAGACAATAGCCAAAAAATGTGATGAATACACCCTTCAGTGTGTCACAAGATGATGGATCGTCATGGAGAAGGGAAAGAAACAGACTAAGGAATTAGGAATGCTAGGGGCAGGGAGTAGGGTGAGCCTCCTTCCGAAAGGGGTATTGAGTAAAGACATGAAGGAGGTGAGCGAAGAGCGTTCCAGGAGGAGGGAAGAGCCAGTGCAAGGTCCCTGTGTCAGGAAGAGCATTCCTAGAGGAGGGAAGAGCCAGTGCAAGGTCCCTGTGTCAGGAAGAGCATTCCTAGAGGAGGGAAGAGCCAGTGCAAGGTCCCTGTGTCAGGAAGAGCGTTCCTAGAGGAGGGAAGAGCCAGTGCAAGGTCCCTGTAGAGTGGGGAAGAGCGTTCCAGGAGGAGGGAAGAGCCAGTGCAAGGTCCCTGTGTCAGGAAGAGCGTTCCTAGAGGAGGGAAGAGCCAGTGCAAGGTCCCTGTGTCAGGAAGAGCGTTCCTAGAGGAGGGAAGAGCCAGTGCAAGGTCCCTGTAGAGTGGGGAAGAGCGTTCCAGGAGGAGGGAAAAGCCAGTGCAAGGTCCCTGTGTCAGGAAGAGCGTTCCTAGAGGAGGGAAGAGCCAGTGCAAGGTCCCTGTAGAGTGGGGAAGAGCGTTCCAGGAGGAGGGAAGAGCCAGTGCAAGGTCCCTGTGTCAGGAAGAGCATTCCTAGAGGAGGGAAGAGCCAGTGCAAGGTCCCTGTGTCAGGAAGAGCGTTCCTAGAGGAGGGAAGAGCCAGTGCAAGGTCCCTGTAGAGTGGGGAAGAGCGTTCCAGGAGGAGGGAAGAGCCAGTGCAAGGTCCCTGTGTCAGGAAGAGCGTTCCTAGAGGAGGGAAGAGCCAGTGCAAGGTCCCTGTAGAGTGGGGAAGAGCGTTCCAGGAGGAGGGAAGAGCCAGTGCAAGGTCCCTGTAGAGTGGGGAAGAGCGTTCCAGGAGGAGGGAAGAGCCAGTGCAAGGTCCCTGTGTCAGGAAGAGCATTCCTAGAGGAGGGAAGAGCCAGTGCAAGGTCCCTGTGTCAGGAAGAGCATTCCTAGAGGAGGGAAGAGCCAGTGCAAGGTCCCTGTGTCAGGAAGAGCGTTCCTAGAGGAGGGAAGAGCCAGTGCAAGGTCCCTGTAGAGTGGGGAAGAGCGTTCCAGGAGGAGGGAAGAGCCAGTGCAAGGTCCCTGTAGAGTGGGGAAGAGCGTTCCAGGAGGAGGGAAGAGCCAGTGCAAGGTCCCTGTGTCAGGAAGAGCGTTCCTAGAGGAGGGAAGAGCCAGTGCAAGGTCCCTGTAGAGTGGGGAAGAGCGTTCCAGGAGGAGGGAAGAGCCAGTGCAAGGTCCCTGTGTCAGGAAGAGCGTTGCTAGAGGAGGGAAGAGCCAGTGCAAGGTCCCTGTAGAGTGGGGAAGAGCGTTCCTAGAGGAGGGAAGAGCCAGTGCAAGGTCCCTGTAGAGTGGGGAAGAGCGTTCCAGGAGGAGGGAAGAGCCAGGGCAAAGACACTGGGGCAGAAGTGTACCTGGCCCTTTTGAAAAGAGGATGCCAGTGAGGCTGGAATAGAATGAGGAAGAGGAGCCAAGTGAGTGCAGCTGAGGTCAGGCCTGAAGGACATTCCAAGGACAGTGTCTTCCTTGTGATGCTGTGGGGGAAGGAGGCAGGGAGACCGATGAGGAGGCTGTTTGATAACCCGGGGAGCAGTGCTCACAGCCTGGCCCGTTGCTGAGATGCGTTTGGAAGGTAGGGCTGGAGTTGCTATCGTGGGGAAAGGAAACACTGTGGGTAAGAGTCGGGCCTCCTCCCTTGGCCTTGAGAGGATGCCCAGATGTCTTTTCCAAGTGTGTTCAGGAACCTGCTGGCCCACAGCAGTCAGGAGGCAGATAGTGCACAGAGCAGGGATCCTGGGCTGCCCAGCCTCAGAAAGTTCTTGCTTCTCAACAGCTGTCCCCGTCCATATCAGATCCAAAGAGTGCCCCTGTTGGGCCCAGAGCCTCCTTCCAGGGTGGTGACATCATGCAGAGGTCCTGCCTGTGAGCCCAGCCATCCAGGAAGCTCCACTACAGGGCAAGCTGCAGCCCTTCGTTCATGACCCTCACCTGCTTCTCTGTCCTTAGCCGTGCTCTGCCCCACACCACGGCTGGGAATGAGAACAGCTTCTCAGAATCGTGGGCAGCCCATGTGCACACTCCTCTCCCTGCTGTCGGGAAGAATGCCGTTTCACCTGCTCACACTTGCTTCTGAGACCAGACAAGCAGGGATCAGGGAAGGGGTGGAATCCATTGCCATACAGCTCCCTCCTGGAGAAGCGCGTCAGGGCAGTGCGGTGACAGTCCAGGCCACCACTCCCCGGCAGAGCCGCCAGCAGCTCAGAAGCACCTGCGAGACATGAGGGGCTTCTGGTTCTGGGGACCTGCACAGAAACCACCCTCTGTCATCGTGTGTGTCTGCAAACTCAGGTGGCCAAACTATTTCAAATCTATATGAGCATCTCTTCGAGGACAATATTTTGGTTCCTGTTGCTTCTTGCTCAGAAAAATAGATTTGGCCCCTGACTGAAGCATTTCCAGCATGTGGGATGTGTGTGTGGAAAGGCTTCTTTGTGAGGTGCTCACAGGCTGCATAGAGCAAGCGAGACAGAAGGAGGAGTGTGGGGGGCTTTGGGCCACATGGCCAGGTGGGCTTTGCCAGCAGAGACTGCTCATCTGTAAGTTGGGCATCGATCGTCTGCGGGTCTGATATAGATGGATTCCCTCACTGTTCCACACACTGTTTATCGTAAGGCACTGTCCAAAGCTTTATAAAACTGCCAATGTAAGAAATGTCCAAACCTGTAGAGATTTTTATGAGTTTATTTGTGCTAAACTGAAGACATGCCAGAAAGCAAGATCTCAAATGCTCAGTTTTAAGGACAGTTTTGCGGTTTCTTTTATACATTTGGAATTGTGGGAATGTAAGGAAGATTACTGGAGGTGGGAGAAAGCAAGGCACAGGATGGTGAACGTGATTATGTGCTCCCTTGAGTGTGGTTGGTTAGCCTCTGAGGAGTCTCAAAAAGAGGATTACGCTGGCATTTCAAAGGTGTGTTAACCTACATGTCTAAGAACAATGGACAGGGCTGGCCTAAGGTGAAGATAAACCTGCTATAGGCCTGGGGCGTGACCACCCACCATGACCTGCCCGTTAGAAACTTAGGATCAGATCACCAGTGAGCCACTTCCAGGTGACGTATCACAGAGTCCCCTTTTCATCCACGAAACAGGAGAATTTTAGGTTCTGAACGCCCCCATGCCTTTCCCTACGCAGCACAGACACACGAGGCCCGAGGAAGCTGCGGTGGTGTGGCCGATGGCAGGGGAGCCCTGAGGGTGGGATTCCTCTGACACCCTGAAGGCACCTAGTCCAGCCTACCTGGATTACAGATGGGGAAGCAGGCCTTCAAATGAGGGCTGACCCACCCTGATTCACACCAGATCAGCAAAGCACATGCATGGTCTCTTAATTTCTAGCCCAGGGCTCTTTCCGAAGGAAAGACCTCTGTCACACTTTAGCCTCCGGGGAGCTGGATGGGATGTCAGAGGAGAGTGACTGCATGGAGGCCAGAGCCAGTTGGTGGAGTGGAAGTTTGCAGCCCATCCTGGCTTAGGGCAAAAACAAACTCAAAGGGCAGGCTGCTTCCTGCTTCCTGCTGCCTGGGTCTACTGCCTTGTCTTGGCCCTCTCTGCTCCAGTGCCTTTTCTCCTTTGACCCCACTTCCACTCACTCTCCCCTAGGAGTCAGTGAATAATTTCACATTCTATACTTGGCAGCATGTCCCTGCCAGTCCCTGACAAGTGGAGGCAATGGAAGCAGAGCTGGGAAGGGTAGACCAGTTGGCCTCGAGGCCCTTGACTGTAAGGCGTTTCCATTGGCGTGAAGGTGGGTCCATTGAGGAACAACTGCAGCCTAGGTAGGGCCTGTGTTCCCTTCTCTCTGCTGGGCCACTTCCAGAGAGACCAGGCCCTGGTCCCAGGGATCAGATTTTTTTTTTAAAGGTTGCGTGATATCCTATAGGGAAAGGGAAGTGGAAGGGCTTGACTGAGTGGGCACCAGAAGCTATGTTAGAAATGTCGTGCATAAATTTCTCCCTCCTTTCCTATGATGAAAAGCAGTCTGCAGCAGGAACCAACTCTATATTCTAAGTTCATGCGATTGGGATGTGTATGTCAACGAATCCCTCTCTGTCCCCCAGCTCCCCCGTTTGGTCCTCCTCCTACCTGGTGCTTGGAACTTTGAGAGGGGTGTGTACGAGGAGTCCTGGGGGCGGGGGGCAGTGGGGTGGGGGACAGAGAGGGGTTTCTGGTCTTGGGAGCCCCACTGACCTCCTTGCTGTGACCCGTGCACCCTCGGGCAAGTCCCTGTACCGGAGCAAGGGCCACAGGCGGGGTGGCTGCAACAACAGACTGTATCTGTCAGTGCTGAGCTGCACGGCCGAGGTCGAGGCCTCCGTGGGTTGGCTGCTTTGGGGCCGCTCCCCTTGGTGTAGACGGTCGCTTTCTGGCCGTGTCCTCACATGGTCACCCCTCTGTGTGTCTGCACCCCAGTCCTCTCAGAAGGATTCCAGTCATACTGGATCAGGTCCCTAACGACCTCATTTTAACTTATTACCTCTTTAAAGACCCTCCCTCCAAATACAGACATATTCTGAAATACTGGAGATTAGACCTGCAACGTTAGGGGAGACAATTCAGTCCATAACAAACACCAGCACAACGCGTGCCTTCTGAGTAGGTGTGCACTAAAGAGTCACTCTTGTTAACTACTGTTTAAAAAAAAAATTCAAAAATCATTGGTTTACTTATTGCAGATGGTAGAGAAGTGACAGGATCCATTCAGTCAGTGAGTAAATATTTACTGAGCACCTACTAAGTGCAGGCCTTACTGCAGGCACTGGTATCATCAGTGGACCAATGGGCTAAACTTTTGTCCTCCCAAGCTGACATTTTCATATAGGAGATGGACAGTAAAATCAATCAGTGAAGTGCGTCGGTTTTTCCAGAGAAAATGAACCCTGAGGGAAGTGAGCCTCGGGAGCATTTGGAGCGGTCTTGGCAGGATCCCTCTGGCTGCATGGGGGGCTCGACTGTCGCAGGGCGAGGGGCAGTAGGGAGACTGGGTGTGGTGGAGGCCCCTGGAACGTGGGGGACTGCCTCTTGGCTGTTGCCCCTGCTACCTCCTGGTTACCCCTGCAGGCCCTAGGTTCTGGTTTCCCACTCACTGGAGGCCTCTCCTCTCTCCTGCAGCGTGGAGGGCGAGGCCCCGAGCAGTGAGACCTGCACGTCGCTGGACAGCCCCTCAGCCCGCCGCCAGGGCCCCTTAGTGCCTGGCTCCAGCCGGAGCCCCGACCACTACGAACACACGTCCGGGGGTGCCTATGGGCTATACTCGGCGCCACCGGGGCAGCAGCAGCGCACGCGGAGGCCCAAGCTGCAACACTCCACGTCCATCCTGCGCAAGCAGGCCGAGGAGGAGGCCATCAAGCGATCACGCTCCCTCTCTGAGAGCTATGAGCTCTCCTCAGACCTGCAGGACAAGCAGGTAGGTGGGGCCGGCCTGGCCACTCCAGGCAGGCAGCTCTGCCTGCTGCGTGTCCCCCCAGGAATGATGTGGCTCTTTGCTGGGGCTGCCTGAGGAGGCAGGCGTCTCAGTCCTCAGGTGCTGGTGTCCTGCACTCTCCGACAGACAGAGGTGTGAGTCAGGTGCACATCCTTGTGAATGTGCCTCAGCCTGAGCTCCCTAATCTCCTCCCAAGGTAGGGAGCGCTCAGAGAGAAGGGGCGAGACTACCGGACGTTTCCTCTGTCGGGCCCTTGCTTCTGCCCTGTCCACAGCTCTAACGGCCGGGGGCTGGGGACTGTGCTGGGCCTCCAGCCATCAAGGCCTGATGCCACAAGGACACTCGGGTTGCATGGCCGGCCACTGGGGTTCTGAAGGCCCAGGAGAGACCCAGCCCTTAGGAAGTCTGCAGGAGGAGCTTCCAGTGGGAAGGAATGGAGGTCGATTTACAAAGGAAATAGCTCTTAACTCTGAAATGAACGCCAAGCCCAAGCACAGCTAGTGAGGAGAGTTTGCTTATTATATCCCCGCTGGTTTACATCTTAGCGTTCTTGTAGGAAATCACCCCGTTGGAGGCTGCACTTCCTCCCCCAGTACCTGTGTGCAGAGGAGGCGGATGCAGCCTCTTGGGGTTGAGGGAAGAGAGGAAAGGCCTGTCCCGGCTGGGTGGTGCTGGGTGGGGGGAGCAGGAGGTCACTGGGGAGCAGAGTTCTCCCTTTCAGCCCTTTGGAGTGCAGACACATAGTAGGCACTTTATAAGAATTCTAGTGGGAATCTCTGAGGGAAAGTTTTAGGCTTCAGGAGAAATCCCAGGCTGCCAGGAAGCATTGTGCATGTTTGCAGGGCCAGTTGTCCAACTTTCCCTAGTTCCTGGGCACTGAGTTTTGGCCAGTCATCTCCTTGTGGGTCCCGGGCAGCCCCTCTACGGTGGCCTGTCCCCAGGATCCTTTCTAGCAGCCCCTCAGACAGCAGGCTGCAGAACTGTCCTTGCCTTTACTTCTGCCCACCTCTGCCCCGTGGCCTGTCTGCCTTCTGTCTTCCTGTTTGTCTTTTACAGAGCAGGGGTCAGGGCCTCGTGTGCCTCTCAGGAGTGGTGTGGATTGTCCCCCACCGACAGAGCCCCTGCCAGCACTGCCCCTCCTGTGCTCAGTGTTGCCCTCTGACTCTGGACAGCCCTTCCTACCTTACCCTGATCTCTCTCCATCCTTCTGCTTGTGAGTTGGGACTGAGAGGGGAGCCAGTAAGTGGCCAGAGCCTGACAGCAGATGGCCCCCTGCCCCTATAGTATCTGGCCTCATGGCCAGGCCCACAGCAGGGAGGACAGCCTCCGTTCTATTTATCAGTTACACCCGGATCCAAAGTGGATCAGAAAGAGCTTATAGTAAAGGACACCTGCAGGCAGCCATTAAAATAGAGTTGAGCAAGGTTAAGACTTGGCAGAAGCCTGCGGCAATATTCATGTGCTCCACACAGCCGTTGTGTGGCCATGGCTGTTCATTTTCACCCCATGCACATTAGCCGAAGGCCCACCCGATGCCAGGCACTGTGCTGGTGCTTGGCGGTCAACTGTGGGCAAGGTCATGCCCCAGGTCTCGAGCTGACACTGTGCTCAAGGAGACAGACCATGGACAAGTTAGCAATAAAGACACAGACTAAGTCCAGAAAGTGATGCAAACTCTAGAGAGTGTGAAATAGGGGAAAGAAATTGAGTGACTGTGGGAAGTGATAGCATTGGATAAAGGTGGTGGGGAACACCTCTCTAAGGTGGCATTAGAACTGGGTGTTTGAAGAAGGGGCTTTCCAGAAAGAGGTAATAGCAGGTGCAAACGCTCTGCGGCAGAACGAACTTGGGAGAGAGGATGGCAGCGAAGAGGTGATAAAGAGGTGAAAGAGAGGAAGAATCATGAGGGCCACTGGGCACTCGACTCTGCTGCGCTTCCTGGCAATTAAGGCAAAAGTGGGAACAGAACAGATGACACGAGAATTGCCAGACAAATGTAAGGTGCCTGATTCCAAGCGGAGTTCAAGTCTGGGAATGCGAAATCCTCTTTAAGTGAAAGGAACCCAGTGGGAAGTCATGGATTTCCATCTGGCCCCTGGGTTTCAGTGGTTTCCTGTCACTGAGAGCAGGAGGCAGCTCTGAATTGTGGAAGGGTGTTCCTGTCAGTTCTTCGTTCCCGCTGTTGAGAAGTCCCCTTCAAAGAAAGAGTGAGGGCTTAATAGGAGAGCCCGGCTAGGGCTTGGCTTCTCATCACACCACTTCTCTGAGCCTCCTCTGAGAAGTGTCGGTCCTAGAGCCCTCTGCAGACTGCACGTCACTGTGAGTATCGGGAGGGCGACACACATCAGGTAAGCACTTACTGCTACGATTCCTTCCCCTGTCCCTCAATAAACTTTCAGACCAGGCCTTGTGTGGGTTCCGGCCTAACGGGAAGAAGGAGCAGGCATGTCTGGGGATGAGTAAGAGCAGGCCTGGGCCACTGTGTGTCGTCTGCGGGAGGCCAGGTAGGAGGGACTCAGGGGCTTTGGTGATGAAGCACAGAGCCCATTTCTGCTCTCCAGAAGTCCTTCTTCTGTCCCTCCTCTGGGCCCCCACCCCAGGTTTGCAGAGACAGTGTCAAGAAAACAGGGTTGCTGCCTGGTTTAGGAGGTCCAAAGTCAACAGGAGATAAAGGGCCCTGGAGTGAGCTCTGGGCCTGATCTGGTCACCCTGGCATCGTGACTGTCCACCCCCCACCCGAGGCTACCATAAGGGACCCAGGACCACAGGCCTGGGAGGGCAAAGAAGAGAGGGCTTCCCGGAGCTCAGCCTTGGGCCTTTATTGACCCTGTGGGCTTTCAAAGCTCCACTCAAAACCCAAAAAACAGAAACACTCTGCTTACAGATGTGGAAATGAAGTCATCTCTTTGGATGGCAATCAGTAGCTCCAGGACGAGAGAAAAAACAGACACACCCTGGCTGACTCTGGGCCTGGCCAGGCTTTAGAAAATCATTTGGAAAATCATTTGGCACCCCCATGCCAACCCCGTAGCCGCTCTGCCCAGCCTGCTGCTCCCTCTCCTGTGGGCCCCAGAGAGCTGGCGTGCCCAGTGTTTGTCGGCAGCTGGCATTCCTGAGATGGGTGGCTTCATGGGGCTGGGCACACTCTCACTTTCCAGAGGGGTGAACAGGCCACACACTGGCAAGCAAAGGGACTAGGACGCATATTTGGGCGTGGGAAGCTTCGAGCCCCTCCTTCCCGCCCTGCAGTGGCTCCGAGCAGCACTTCCCCAACTCTGTCATCTGTGTGGCTTTATTTCAGTGACATGTGTGTGTCTCTCTGTTCTTCACAGACTCTTTGCTTGTTGAGTGCAGGGACCTTGTCTGTGTCTGCTGCCAGCTGTGGCATGCCACCCGGCGTGGAGTAGGCGGGTGGGACCTAGAGGAGCAAGATGGGGTACTTCGCCTCCCTGAGCACTGTGACTAGCTCCTGGGGACCTGAGAGGTCTATTGGCCTCATGTCAGAGAAGGTGCCTTCTCTGCCCAGCCCCTAGGAGAGAGAAGCCAGTCCTTTATCTTGGATCCCACTGAGCAGGCTGCAGCTCCAGGAGTATGTTTGTTTCTCACTTACGCTGGAAGCATGGAGAGCAGCCCTCGGGGCTGTCCTGGGTCACGGGCGTACATGTAGGAAGCCCATGTGGCGCACTGGAGAGTCCCAGTTCCTCTCACTGGCCTACAGCCCTGCCCCATCTCCAACTCAAGGAGAAGGGCAATCAGGACCTATGGTACCAGCAAGTGAGAGCTCGCTCTCGAGTCTGGAGGCTGCCGTGTGTGTGTTAGGTGTCTACTCTGGGCCTCAGTTTCCCCATCTGTGCAGTGAGGGGACTTAGGGAACCCATAAACTGTCAAGACCTTCCAGGAAGGCAGCTGTGAAGGTCTTGCAGCCCCAGATGTCCCTGAGCTTGGCATGTGCTTGTGTCAGTCTCATCACGTGATTAGCACAATCCTCTGAGCAGAGCTGGGTTTAGAACCCAGGCCTCTGGCCTTGAAGCCTGCTCCTCAGGTTGGTGATTCTCACAGGTCTCCCTAAAACTCTGTGACTCCCCCAGGCCACCAGAATAACACTGCTGGTGCCACAGAGAGGAAATGAGGCTGGAATTCTGTGTCCAGTGCTCAGTACCCAGGACCTGGCTGAGGTCTTTGGCAGGTCTCAGTCTGCACATGCCTCGGGTCCCTCATCTCCACAGAGGCCCTTCACCTCCTCCAACATCTACAGTTGTGTTGAACTGCGTGCCACAAGATGTGGGAAGGCCAAGGCTTCTAAAGGTTCTGAGAAGCCCTGCAGGGAGCTGACTAGCTTTAACTTTGACGTGGTGTTCCTCCATCTTACTTGGGTCCCAGATGTTGCACAACCCCATGCGCACGCCCCAGAGTGGTGCTGCAGCCTTCCCAGGTTGTGCTGCTGCAGGACCGTGGGGTGCTGTGCCAGCGCATGGGGCTGTCTTCACCCTCCTCTTCTTCCCCTCCAGGTGGAGATGCTAGAACGGAAGTATGGGGGACGCCTGGTGACCCGCCATGCGGCCCGCACCATCCAGACGGCCTTCCGCCAGTACCAGATGAACAAGAACTTCGAGCGCTTGCGCAGCTCCATGTCTGAGAACCGCATGTCACGCAGGATCGTACTGTCCAACATGAGGATGCAGTTCTCCTTTGAGGGGCCTGAGAAGGTGCACAGCTCCTACTTCGAGGGCAAGCAGGTCTCGGTGACCGATGATGGCTCTCAGCTGGGGGCCCTAGTGCCACCTGAGTGCAGTGACCTTGGTGAGCTGCCTGCCCTCAAGTCTTCAGCCCCTTGCAGTGACTTCGCAGATGCCATCACGGAGCTGGAGGACGCCTTCTCCCGGCAGGTGAAATCGCTGGCTGAGTCCATCGACGACGCCCTCAACTGCCGCAGCCTCCACACGGAGGAGGTGCCGACCTCTAGCACTGGCCGGACGCGGGACTCCGAGGCCCCGGCGGCCCTGCACAGCGTGGACCACCACAAACTGGACGAGATGACAGCCTCGTACAGTGACGTCACCCTGTACATCGACGAAGAGGAACTGTCACCACCGCTGCCCCTGTCACAGGCGGGGCACCGGCCGCCCAGCGCCGAGTTAGACCTGCGGCCACGGGCCAGGGGTGCTGCCCAGGACTACTGGGCCCTAGCTCATAAGGACGACAAGGGGGACACGGACACGAGCTGCCAGAGCACGCCATCGCTTGAGCGGCAAGAGCAGAGGCTGCGGGTGGAGCACCCGCCACTGCTCACCATTGAGCCCCCCAGCGACAGCTCCGTGGACCTCAGCGACCGCTCAGACCGCGGCTCCCTCAAGAGGCAGAGCGCTTACGAGCGCGGTCTCAGCGGGCAGCAGGGCAGCCCCAAGCACGGCCCTCACAGCAGCTCCACCAAGGACCTCCCACGGGAGGAGCCGGACTTGCGGCCCCGGCCGCCCAGGCCCCTGGATGGCCACCTGGCTATCAACGGCTCGGGCAGCAGGCAGAGCAAGTCGGAGTCAGACTACTCCGACGGGGACAACGACAGCATCAACAGCACGTCCAACTCCAATGACACCATCAACTGCAGCTCCGAGTCGTCGTCCCGTGACAGCCTGCGGGAGCAGACGCTCAGCAAGCAGACCTACCACAAGGAGACCCGCAACAGCTGGGACTCACCTGCCTTCAGCAACGATGTCATCCGCAAGAGGCACTATCGCATCGGCCTCAACCTCTTCAACAAGTGAGTGCTCGCCCGCAGGGGAGATTGGGTGGGGCAGTGACACCCAGGGGCGTCTGCCAGGGCCTTCCTCTCACGTCCCAGTGCTGAGGGGGCAGCCAGTGTGGGTGGAAAGGGAGACGGGGCCAGTGGGCAGTGCTGGGGGGCACACAGTACCGGGCTGAGCAGGGGCAGAATGAGGGGCTTCTGTGTGCAAAGCAGCACGAGTTCAGGGCCCCGTCGGCACCTAGAATAGTGACCGGCACACAGGTGCTCAGGACACATTATGTGCCGGCCAACACAATGGGTAATGCGCACCTGGCCATGAACGGCAGGCTCTGGGGTTTGGATTCTTTTTCTCTGGGTGATGAGGGGTGTGAAGATCTTTGAGCAAGGGTGTGATGAGGTCTGTGTCTCAACACGGTCCCCTGGGGACTCAGGGCCTGTGTGAGGAGAGGAGGACTCAGGGAAGCCTGTGCTCACAGAAGTCCCAGCCTGCAGGCCCTTTGTGCCAATCGGGTCCGCTGAGTGGCTGCCACCTGCCATGGTTCTGGAAAGGTGCTGTGCTGCAGTCCTGAGAGCAAATGGAAGGAGGCAGAGGACTATTTAAAGTAGGCTATTCTTAGCTCTGCCAAAAATAGCAAATGAAAAGGGAGTGGTTCTGGGCATTCCTTGGAGAGGACGTTGGCAGGCTCTGGTTATTAAACCTCACATGTCACATCATTTCCCTCCATGGGGCCTCCAGGATTTGGTGTCACCAGACACCAGCTGGTGCTGATGACCCCTCCGAGGCTCGGGACATGACCAGCCTGCCTCGCGGTCGCTGGCACACTTCCTGCTTCCTGCTTCCCCGTCTCTTAGATTGGAGGAGTCTTCTGGGCACCTTTGAGCCATCCCAGCAAGTGGAAGTGCTGTCTGGGGGATTCAGAGAGACCTGTCCCCAACGGGTGGATATAGGGAGGGGCGCATTCATGAGGGGCAGTCGCGGTCTGTGAGTCGTTGGTCCTCATCCAGCTAAGAACGAAGACTCTTGCACTGCCATGAGTGCTCTCCTGAGACTCCCATCTGCCCATGGCCTGCTGCACACAAGTTTCAGCCCTGCCTCTACAAACTGTGGCCAGAGGAGCACGCTGGACAGAGAAGGTCATGTCCTGCTCAGCCCATCCTGAGCTCTGTCCCAAAAGTCTGCCCCACCTGTCCCACCTGCTCCTGGGTACAGCCAGCTCCTGGATCAATTTAGGCTCAGGCCCGTGCCCTGCTAGGGGAGGCTGAGATAACCTGGGGGTTCCCCCAGCACCCCAGCTTACCTCGTCCCTGGCAGACACTGTGTCCTGGTGTGGGAGTTGCAGCGGAGTGGACAGGTAGAGGCCAGAAAGAACAGTCTCCCTCAAACAAGCAGTGTGGATCTCTGTAGGTTCCTTCTAGTTCTGTCAGTTTTTAATTGCACGTGTAGTACCTGAATATGTTCTCCAAAGGAAATGAAAGCCTTTGGGTAAGGATAACATCCCCTTTGAGTCTCATCATTTTGCATTGTCTCCTCCCAGACCCTTTTCCCTGTGCATGTGGATGTGCCCTCAGGAACTCGACTCAGCTGAGGTTCAGAACACAGCTCAGGGCCAGGCTGCCCAGGTTCAAGCCTGGCCCTTTTATTTCCTTTTGTACATATCCTTAGGCAGAGCAGCCTCGTGCTGCAAGTGGCCTTATCTGTACAGTGGAGCTGAGACCAATAACATGCACCTCACAGGGTGTGCAAAGAGCTGGGGGCAGCTCCTGACACAGAGTAAGCCCTGCCCAAGTGTAGCTGCTGACGTCATCTGGGTCTGGTGTTCTGGGGATTCTCCTGCTGTGACATCGACGCGTGGTTTGCTGCTGGAGGTTTGCTGCAGGAACGAGGTGGTCCCGGGCACTGGTGCTGACCGTACCCTGGACCACCTCATTCCTGTGTGCTACTGTGCAGGGATCTATGTGTGCTTATCTGTGTTTATCTGGCCACTTGCTTTCACTTTTTCACGATTACCAACAATACGACAGGAAGCGTGGGTCTACACACACTCCCAAGAGAGTCTCTAGGGAACACAGCTAGAGGTGGGATTGTCGGGGCATGGTGGGCATGTTTTTACTTGAAATAGGAACTGTCAATTTACTGTTTAAGGGGGAGCTCTACCCATTTCTTCTCTACAACTGGATCTGAGAGTCCCTTTTCCTTCACATGCTTGTCCACACTCAGTGTTATCACCCACCTCCCAATCAAAGGGTAGGAGTAGTGTCTCTTGGTTGTTTTAATTTGCATTTCCCTACTTACTTCTAAAATGGAGCATCTATTTGTGTATCTTTTGGCCATTTGGGTTTTCTGTTCTATAAAATGTCTATTCTTATTTTTTGCCCATTTTTCTATTAGGTTATTTGTCATTTTGGTTTACTGGTAGTTCTTTATATAATGTGGATACTAATCCTTTGTAATTACAAATGTTTTCTTCCTGTCACTTGTCTTATTTTTTTTTTTACTTGTTCTTTTAAGATTTAATTCACAGACAATTCACCCTTATAAAGGGTACAATTCAGTGGTTTTTAATTATACATCTTTTAACTTTGCTTATGTTTTTTCATCCAACAAGTTTTCAATTATTTTTGCATTTTTAACTGAGATACAATTGACATGTAACATTACATTAGTTTCAGGTATGCAACACGATGATTCGATATTTGTATGTATTGGGAAACGATCACCACAATAAGTCTAGTTAACATCCGTCACCACATGTAGCTCCAAATTTTTTTTTTCTTATGAGGAGAACTTTCAAAATCTACTCTCATCAACTTTTGAATATATAACACAGTATTACTACTGTAGTCACCATTCTGATAAGAGGTTTTAAAATTTTATTAGTCAAATCATCAGAAGTTTTAAATTTTAATTAGTCAAATCATCTTTTTTTATTACTTTGGTTTTTCATGTTGTATTTTAAAAGATCTGCCCCAAGTCATAAATATAATTTCAAAATATTTCTTCAGTGCTTCTCCAGTTTTGTTTTATACTCTTTAGGACTTTAGCCGGGCATTTGTTTTGGAGACTGGTACAAGATGTGGGCTGGCATTTATTCTACATACAACGTATGATCAAAAGATAGGATGAATGTTTAAATTTAAAAAATGTACTACAGTAAAAGACACATTGCCATGAATCCCCTTCAAAATACTCCCCCTCGCTTTGAACACACTTATCCCATCGTTCTTGCCACTTGCTGAGGCAGTTCTGGAAGACCTCTTTCGTGAGTGTCTTTACTTCACCCTCCATCTTGACAACTCTCTGTGTCACACATCACTTCTGGTACGGCAATTTCTGTCAAATAAAAACATTACAGTGTGTCCTCACCCACCTTATTCACCGGATCTGGCCCCATGTGACTTCTGGCTCTTCCCCAAAGTCAAAATGACCATGAAAGGTAAACGTTTTGAATCGATTCAGGGCATCGAGGCAGCCACAACAGCACAACTAAAGAAACTCAAGAAAGAGGACTTCCAGAACTGCTTCAGAAAGTGGCCAGAACGATGGGATGAGTGTGTTCAATGCGAAGGGGAGTATTTTGAGGGGGATTAATAGCAATGTGTCTTTTACTGTAATTTTTTTTTTTAATTTAAACATTCACTGTATTTTTTTATCACACCTTATAAATTAGCCAGTTGTCTCCAATTTATTGAATAGTTTGTTCTTTGTCTACTGACTTGAAATTCCATCTAATTTCTACCTGAACATGGGTTTGTTCCTGGATCCTTTCATTCATTCAGCAAATGTTTATTGAACACCTATATTATATCAGTGAACAGACTAAAAATACTTATGAAGCTCTATGCTGATGCTTAGGGGATCCACTTTTTATTTCTCTGCCAACATCAGATTTTTATGTTTTTTTATTAGGGCAAAACCCTTGTTTTGTTTTTAAAAATTGTCTTTCCTCTTCTTGGTAGGTATTCTTCTATATGAATTTTAGAATCGGCTCATTATGAGCCTTGAAAACTCCTGATGGACTTTTCACTGGAGTTGCCTTCAGCTGAGAGTTTAACTTGAAGTAACTTGAGCCTTTACAACGTTGAGGTCCAACCACAGGTGGCTGTTTAAGCTGAAATGAAAGCTAACTCGTGAAGCCAGTTCCCAGGTGCAGGCAGCCAGCGGCCGCATGTGGTCATGGCCCCTGTGTGTGGCAGCACAGTGCTAGGACAGCCAGCCGCATGGCTGCAGAGCACACTCGTAGCAGGGCTGGGTGGGAGCACTGAGGACAGAGCAGTGCGTCTGACCACGTGTGGGTGTGGGCACAGCCGTGGGGGTAGCTCCTTCCCCCGCCCCATGGCAGGAGCCCTTGGGTTCCTTGTGGAACCCCATCTGCCCGTCAAAGAGAGCGTGGCCTCTCCCAGCATGGCCTTCACACCTCTGAGCCCTGCTTTACCGCCTCAGCTGGTCGTTCGCAGGCCCAGAGGAGAAACCGCTTTTCCAAAACTGTGCTATGGAAGTAAGCAAGTGCTTTTCTTACACAGATTCAGAGCACCCCTGCCAGTCTCCCCTGGAGCTTCCGGGCCCCTGAGAGAGCTGGTGCTTCTGCTTAAGTAGACGGAGCCCCAAGCAGAACCGGAGCTGGAAGCTTGAGGCCTTGCGATGTGGCTAGTTGCGGGGCAGAGCCAGGAGTGCAGTTTCCAGGCTCTCGGCCTCACGTGGAAAGGTGCTGGTTCGCGTAGTAAATGGCCATCAACTGTGATTGGATGGCCATCAGCTGTGGCTAGTTGGCCGTCAGCTGTAACCAGTGAGCCATTGGCCACTAATATAACTGCCGTGGCTACGCTAGCAGCAAATGGGGACTAGCAAGAAGATGGTGGCTGAGCTAGCAAGAGCAGATTGCAGTTAGCACGGCGGATTGCAGCTAGCAAGTGGGGTGGGTTGGTTGATAGAAAAGTGGACGGCAGGTTGTGGATAGTGTGGCTCCTGCTTCCTGTGTCTCCAACACAGCCACCAGCAAGACTACAGTGGTATGACTCCCCTATCTATGGCTCCGTGGGTGTTCCTTTTTGGCCTCACCATATCCTGCTTTCCTATGTGGGGAAAGGGACCAGAGACCACACATGACACCCTGTATGACAGGCTCGTTGTGTCCCTTGGAGCTGCTGGCTGAGGATGACCGAGGACAGGAGATTCTAGTGGACATGCAGCACCTCTACTGCCTGAGGCTGGGTCCCTCCCCAAAAGATCCCTCCTCACCACCTCCCACCTTTCCACTGCCTACCTCTGCTCCCCGTGGCTCCCTGTGGGTACCTTGTCCCCCATCTCCCGCCCTTCCCAGCTTGCCACCCTTGCCCATACCCCCTGACCGCCTCCCCTGTCCACTCAGCCTCCCAGACAGCTGTTATTCCCGCCCACTCCCAGCAGTGAGCTTTCTTGGCATAGACCCTTTCTTCAAGGGGACATGGAGGATCTGAATGATGTATCAAAAGTGGGTGAGCCTGTAAGACGGAAGAAAAGCAACACAAAGGAGACCTGAGGAACGGCTGTGGGTTGGCAGGTCGGACCCGTCCGCAGCCTGTCAGCCTGACACCCAGATGTTCCTCCGAGAGTCTGCCCTTCACAGGCTCTGGGGATGGTCACCTAGCTCCTAGCACTGGAGGGGGTGGTCCAGGAGCCAGAGGCAGGGGGGTTTCTGCCCCATCTCTGCCACACACCAGCCACAGGGTGTTGAAAGCTCCCTGCAGTCCTGAGCCTCACCAGCTGCACCTGGAAAACGGGCACAGGGTTCCTGCCCTCAGGCCTAGTGAGGATTAGAGATGGTGGGACCAAGAGCCTTGCCTGGAGCCTGCCATCAAGGAAGGAGATACTTGTGGGTGGCAGCTGGGGCTTCTGCGCCCAGAGCTAGGGCCAAGAGGAGGGGGCTCTGGAGGACCCCACATGTGGTTTGGTGGGCAGAGCAGTCGTACGTAGTAAGGATGGCCAGTTCTTATGTGTGCTGAAAGCATGCCAGGCACTGTTCTGGGAGCTTGTCATGCTTTACGTGATGTGCTCCTGTGGAGTCAGGGCTGTCGTTAACCCCACTTTACAGATGGCTGAACTGGGGCTCTGAGAGCGTGCCTTGCCTGAGGTCACGGAGTTGGTAGGTGGTCAGGCTGGAGTTCACACCCCTGCCAGCCAGCTCCTGAACACATCCCCTCAAAATCCAGTGTAGGAACTGCTACCCATGTGCAGCCCTGTGCTCCCCCAGCTGCTCACTGGACCACAGGTATAAAATGAGATTCCAGGAGACAAAGCCACACCACTCATAGAAGGCCACAGGCTTGGAGCAGTGGTCCTGGGGCTGCCGCAGTGGTGGGACCTGGGGTCGGCACCCCGCAGTCCTGATGGGCGCCCAGTGAGGCCCTCATGCAACCTACCATCTGCTTGCTGGTGGAAGCCGTTTGCATCCCGCCCCAGGGTCCCCGGCTCTTGTGCTGTGCACCTCTGCTTAGGGGAGGCTACCTGCCTCCCCTCTTGGAGGCCCCTACCATGTACTTTCTGGCAAGGGCCCAGGTGATCGTAGTCCAGGCCAGTTTTTGTCACAGGTGGACCAGGTGAGACCTCACCCACCTCTGATAGAGTGTCCTCATCCCCAGAGCTGCTCTGCGATGAAACAGGAGCCCTTAGAAGAGAGTGAGCACCTTGTCTCTAAGGAGCATGTAGTCAGGGCCTCAGCAGCCACCCGGTGTGACGGTGTACTGGGACTCCTGCTCGGACTAGAGCTATTCCCGGGGGCTTCTGAGGTCCCTTCCAGCCCAGGGCCTGCAGTGGGAGGCAGGCCTCCTCTCCACCCACACCCAGCCCGTGGCCCACCGGTTGCCCAGTGACCCCTGCTGCCGGAACTGCTGCAGGAGGGAGGCAGAGAGCACTACTGTGAGTCTGGGGGTGCTCTGAGATTTCACCCTTCCAACATCCACAGGGTCAGCTGCACTCAGCCTGTGACAGAGGCAGGCTCGGGGTGCAGGGCTTGGCCAGCTCTTGAGAAGCAGCAGAGCTAGGGTGAGGCCCCTGATGTGCTACCTGCAACGCCATGGCCTTGCTCCTAACTTGCTTATTGTGATTAATGAAAAGGACAGCGACGGCCAGCCTGTAGGGATGTGCATTGAAGCTGCCAGGCACCGTGCTGAACACTTCATGTGCGTCATCTTCTTAAATCCTCACAGTAACCCTGTGAAGCTGGGCTCTAGGGACCCAGGGCTCAGATAGAGCCAGGCCCCAGCGCAAGGCCACCCAAGCAGAAGTGCTGGCTCCAGGGTTCTGAGGGACCCCAAGGCTCTTTGTCATTGCTGGTAGTGCTGACAGTTTAAACAACCAGTTCTCTTAGGAGCACATTGAGCTACTAAGGAACATGAGCCACTCTGGCCTGTGGTCCTCGCCACCCTCAGAACTCCAGGGGTCCCTAACCCTCTCCCAGTTTTGGGTGCTGGTGCCAAGTCCCTGAGGGACGAAGATAGCACCAAGGCAGGCCCTGCAGGGTGTGCCAGCCACACTAGAGGGTCATTCTTCCACCTTCCCTCTGGGATACGTGCAAGGAAGACCCCAGCAGCTAGGTTCAGTGTGGGTGCCCAGAATCAGAAAGAACTTTGTGAAAATCAAGAGCTGGATGAAGTAGGCATTCTGAGGAGGTGGTGAGCTCGCTGGCCCTGGACATGAGTGAGCAGATGGAAGGTGGCCGCTTCTCTGCAGGACACTGCAGGAAATTGAGCCTGGGTTACCAAAATGAGGGGCACATCAGGCGTGCCGGGGTTCTACTGCCGAACTTGGTGAGTGCATCCCAGCCCCGGGGCCAGCCTGAGAGTGGTCACCAGGGTGGCTCGGCCCACTGACCTCGGAGGATGCTCAGGCATTGTAGGTATAGTATAGTTATATATAATATAGAGACCCTTATATATAGTATAGAGACCCTTATTGTCATGCAAGAGACCATGCTCGCTGCACCATTTGTCGTGCGAGGCGGCCTGCGGGGCCTCTAGTCCCGCTCCCCACATAAGAATGCAGGATGTGGCTAGGCCAAAAAGGAACACTCACGGAGCCATAGATAGGGGAGTCATACCACTATAGTCTCACTGGAGGCTGGAGCCACACAACCTGCAACCTGCTGTCCGCTTCTCTGCCTGCCAACCCGCCAACTGACCAACCAACGCAGCCGCGGCAGTTATATCAGTGGCTAATTGGCTAACTGGTTACAGCTGATGGTCGATTAGCCACAGCTGATGGCCATCTACTACCCGAGTCAGCACCTTTCCACGTGAGGCCGAGAGCCTGGAAACTGCTCTCTGGGACTCTGTCCCCGCACGTATATATAGTATAGAGACCCTTATATATCGTGTAGCGACCCTGTGTTGGTCCTGTGTTGACAGGGCCTTCTCCATTGCAAGTGAAAGGAACCCAATCAAACAGTTAAGCAGGGGGCCCTTTAGTGGCTCCAGCATCTGAAAAGCTATTGGGCATCTCTTAGCTGTCTTTCCCAGAGCCGGCCCGTCCCTGCCAATCTCCTGACCAGGGCAGGAAGACCAACAGCAGTTCTGGCTCCAGGCAGCCCCGCAGGGAGAGAGAGCCTTCTTCCTTGCTGGTACTGCTGGCTCTCTGAGCCACTCAGCTGTGTTCAAAAAGATGCAGGGCTCTGACTGGCCGGGGGGGGGGGGGCTGAGGTCAGCCCCCCGAGGCAGGCTGTGGAGCTCGAGGTGGGGGTGGAAAGCCGCCGACCAGATGCCCTGCAGGAAGGTGCTGGGCAGCTCCCACTGCTGCTGCTTGTCAGCTGCATGAGCAGCTGAAAGGACAGGAGAAACTCCTTTGACCCTCCAGCCTCCTGCCAGGAAAGGAGCCTGCGAAGCACTCAACATTCGGTTATCTTAGGTCGTGGTCCTGAAGTACAGGCACGGCCTTGTAGCTGCCCTCACGAGAGCCCCACAGGCGTGGTCTCAGCACTGACCGCTCGCAGCCCAGGGACGGGAGGTGCTGTGAGGGAAGCCACCGTGGGCTCTGTCACGGCTCAGTCTGAGCCAGCGCTGACTGGAGAAGCCAGCCCAGGCTGTTGGCAGGTGGGGGCGGGGCTGCAGAGTCTCCCACCAGGTCTGCCCTGCCAGAGCCTTGCAGGGAAGCAGCGGGGCTCAGGTGTCGGTGGAGAAACTCATACTTGGCACCTGTTGCTGCTGGGCCCTTAGAGGATGGAAGTAAGGGAAACTAGGAAAAAAACAACTGGGGGAATCCACAGAGAAATTGGGGAAAGCGGGCTCCACAGAGTTGGGCAGAATGGGTTTTCAGCAGCAGTGATGGGGTGGGGAGGGTAGAGTGAAATTTTAGGGGCTTCTTAGAGCAAAGGAGTCAGTTAAAAATGCTGGCACTGTTTCTCGTGCCGGACAACCTGGAGCCAAGTTACTGGAACTCATTTTGTTACCTGGCAGACAAGACTTCTACGCTGGCCTTGCCTTCTAGCTGGCCCCCTTTCCTGGCTCCCAGGTCGATGCTCCCTCCCTCCCTGCCCCTTCCGGCTACAGTCCACGCCTTCTCCAGGTCACTTGGTTTAGGTTTGCCTATTGCTGACCCTTTACTTCCAGCCACATAGCCAATGTTTTCTGAGGGCTCAGAGGCATTACGTCACGTCCTTTTCACAGTAACTGCTGTTACACTGTTGCTGTCCCCGTTACAGGTGTGAGGACGCCAAGGCACAGGTAAGTCACTTGCTCTAGGTCACCCAGCTAGTAAATGGAGCGGGTGTTTGGGCCCAAAGCCATGGCCTTGACTCCTATGCTGTGAGCACCTCTGTATCCTGGGAGTTTTTCTCCCTCCCTTATGCTCCAACTAGGATGCATGTTTTCAAGAATGGGGACTTTATTAGGACACAGGTGTGCACAGTATCTAGCCCAGAATAGGGGCTCAGTCCTGTTTGTGGAGTGAATGCAGAAGTGAACCAGGGATGAGGCGCCCAGAACTCTGTCCTGCAGGGGTTGGGAGACCCTGGAAGGTTTCAAAACAGTTCCTGTGACACAGGGTAAGGCAGCCACTCTCCGAGTCGTGTCTGCCCTTAAGCCTGCACACAGGGCACGTTTCGTTTCTCCTTTGTTGGCCATGCTCTGTGTGGGCCAGGCCCTTGCTAGACACCTAGAGTCCAGAGTCAGATGAGCCCTCTTCACTCCTTAGAACCCAGTGTCCCAGTCAGAAATTTTCAGAGGCCTATGGTACCGTCATAGCAAGAGAAAGAAAAAGTTGGGGAGGGGCCAGAACCCCGCTACTGTGTCTGTGCTGTGGGGTGGAACATGATGCCCTATGGTCCAGTTTCCCTAGCTGGAACTAATCCTCCCTGCATCTGTGCTCTGTCATGCTAACACAGCACAAGTGCATTTCTCTGTCAAGGCAGCATCCTTTGTAGGTTGGCCAGGGCTCTGGTCATCACATCTCTTGGGGCCAAGATGGGCAGAAACCTCCTTTTGGTGTGGCTTGCTGGGTTCTCAGTGGCAAGGGAAGGCACCGTAGGGGACAGTGCTGCTCCCACAGAAAGTGCCACTCACCTCTTCTGCTCACAGTGCATTGGCCAAAGCACATCCCATGGCCCCTCACTTCCACGAGGGGAGGCAGGTAGGGGTGGGAGCAGTGGGGGGGCAGCATTAACAGCTCACCCCTCTGCATCCCTTCACCCGGCAGGTCTCCGTGTGTGATGCTTAACAGGACATACGGGCATGTGTCCTTCAGTCACTGTGGAAGCTCTGTGAACGAGCAGGTAGATAGACCTAGGACCACCCCCTGGCAGGGCCCGCAGGAGCACACCGGAGGCGGGAGGGCCTTACTGCACTGCCAAGAGTGGCTGGGGGCCTACAGGCAAGTGACTCACAGCAGATGTGCTGCGCGCTGGCTGCGTGCCGTCAGGTCATTCAGAGGCTCCTTTGCCAGCATACCCATCCCGACGCTGGAGCCCCCCACACCCAGGCCCTCCCTGTACTCCTGCCACCACGCCTCTCCTCTCCAGTGCTCGCTGAGTCCCTGGTCACTGGGCAAGGCCCGGCCAGCTCAGATTCCTCTCCTGCATCCTGCTGGGAAACCGGCCAGGTGGCATCAGTCCCTCCCACATTTGGTTCAGGCTGAAAGCCATCGGCTTCCTACACGGATCCACCAGCAAATAGTATCATCTCTACCCTCAAATTATATTGCAACCAGCTGCATCTCCCCACCTTGTGCCCCACAGCCTGGGTACTTGTGGGAGTCATCCAGTGGGGCTCCCAGCTCGGGCCTGGCCTTGCTCCCCAAAGAGCAGCCAGAGGGAGCTCCTCAGACATGGACATCGGGTCCTGTCAATGCCCTACTCACAGCATGCCGGGACTTCTTACCCACTCAGGAAGACCAGACTCTCCAATGGCCTGGCCCACACACTCTGCACTCCTCCCGCCCCGCCAGGCCACCCTAGAGCAGCCTGCTGGTCCTCCATCTATGGAATCACTTCCCACCCCAAGGCCTTTGCATTCGCTGTAACTTCCACCTGGAAAGCTGGTTAATCACTTTGGTCACTATGTGTCACCTACTCAGAGAAGGCTTCTGCTTCACCAGCAGGAGCCCTTCCCCACGTCCTCCAGCCATCACTCAGTCGCTTTGCCCTTCAGACTGGACTGCAGCCTGCCACTTTGCGGGGCCTTTATGGCTGGCCCTGCTCCCTGTGGCTGTCCTGAGTGGTGTCTGGCACAGAGGACACACGTGGTACTTAATCCAGGAAGAATCGACTTTCCAGGGCCCCTTGCATAGCCTGTCCCTCTGCAGTGTGTTCCACTCTCCCATTGTGCTTGGAGCTTCTCCAGGATGGAAGAGCCCATCTCCTGGAGTCCATGATGTTGCATGACATTGCGTGAAACACTGGAGGGAGTGGTGGCAGCAGAGAAAGTAGAGCAGCCACCCCCTGGGGAAGCAGGGGCTGGCTGTGCCTGGAGCTGGGCACCATATCAGGCCCTCAAGGGCCCAGGCAGGCCAGGGGTAGGTGGGTAACGCAGGGCACCTGAGTGGGGGAGGCGCAGCCACACCAGAATACAGGTTCAGGTGTGACCCCTCACCTAGAAGTGAGGGAGGAGAGGCAGGTATGGGCTGGGGCCCTGTGGGGGCATGGAGATGGTCGGTGAGGAAGTGTGACCTCCGCTGGCCACAGCATCAGTGGCTGAGTGGCTGGACAGGCCTGGAGTTTAGCGACCCCAGAGTCATGGGGGAGAACGGGGTATGCAGGGGGCCCTGGCAGGGGTGGGGGAACAGGGCCACTTTGTCACTACGTCAGTGCCAGGAGCCCGCTGTCCTGCAGCTATTCCCAGCCGAGCTCCTGAGGGCGAGGTCAGGTGTGTGGTCATTCCAGATAAAAATAACAGGGTCACCTTGCTGCAGGTTTGCTTTGCTTGCATGTGGAAACCCAGTATCTGCAGGACACTGTCAGCTGGGACCTTCTGGGTTGACGGGCGGGTTGACACTAGCCCCCCGCCCCCCAAACCCCCAGAGGACAGCAGAACGCTGACCTCTGCCTGCTGGGTTGGTGGGTGATTCGGGGACTCCACACTGGTGAGTGCCAGGTCACCCCAAGTGCTCCACAGCAACTCGGGCTCGGGGGCTGTTAGAGGACACCTGCCCTCCGAGGGACATGATGTGGCCCCCCTCCTCCCACCCTGTCTGCCTGTGAGGGCAGCCAAGCTCACGTCACACCACACCGCTGGCAGGAGGACAGAGGCCTCAGGGGAGGAAGGGGCCTCCCTGCCCATGGCTCTGGGGGAGCTGCGTGTGCCCGACCCCTCGTAGGTGGCCAGGCACATGCTGTGCTACCGTTTCCTGTGATATGAACAGGGGCTAACCCTAAGAACCTGCCATGGTGCTGACTGTGTGCAGCATTCCAGGCGCTGCCTGTGTTAACTCAGTGTTACGTCGCTACAGCAAAGTCACAGGGCTGCTGGGCTCGTAACTGGCACAGGAAACAAGAGTGCCAATCGCTAGGAGTGTGAGAAGTAAGTAAGTTCATGTGTAGGGTGCTTAGACAGTAATGCTCAGTAAGTGCCCAGCAGGGGTTAGAGACTGTTCTCCATGGCTGGGTGGGCAGGCGGGCGGAGGGCAGGCCAGCATGTTTGCGCAGGGGGTTCCAGTCTGCCTGAAGTGCGGCACGGCTGGCAGCTTCCACGTGGAGGGGAGCAGAGAGCTGCGCAGCAGGGGCCGGCTCTGTGTGGAGCTGGCATGTGGGGCCATGCTCCAGCTCCCACGGCCACGCTCCTGTGACTGGGCCAGTCTTGCCGTTCTTGGTACAGGGTCTGGGCAGTTCTGGGTTCCCCATGTTGAAGGCTCGGGGCGGGACAGGACAGGGTGCCTGCAGTCTAGGGTGGGTCAGGCCTGGCTGGGGCACCCTGAGAGCCTGTGGAGGTGGAAAGGAAGCCTGGAGGGACCAGGGCTGCCAGGCCTGAGCCGATCTCTTGTCCCGCCCCCAGGAAGCCCGAGAAAGGCATCCAGTACCTCATCGAGCGTGGCTTCGTGCCTGATACGCCTGTCGGGGTGGCCCACTTCCTGCTGCAGCGCAAGGGCCTCAGCCGGCAAATGATCGGAGAATTTCTGGGCAACCGGCAGAAGCAGTTCAACCGCGACGTGCTAGAGTGAGTTCTGGGGGGGGGGGGGGGGGAAGGCGCTGGTCACGTCCCTGTGACAGGCTCCGTGACCTATCTGGCTCACCCTGCTGCAGCACATACACCAAATCTTCCCTTTACCTCTTTCTAGCTCCTGGGTACCCCCACACCATCTTATGCATCATAACTTGCCACCATGCATGCGCACATTGACCCTTAGGTGCCCCCCATATGCACCCTTGGCACCCCCCCTCCAGTCAGGCCGAGCCACCCAGCACTGGGCGGGGGGCAGGGGATTTGGAGGTCAGGGCCTTGATATATGCCCTGCAAGGGAATAGGGGCAGCTGGTCCAGAGCCTAGCCCCATACCCACAGCTCCGCCCCTGACTGACTTTCTCGACTTTCCTGGATGGGAGATCGGGGTGGTGGGCTGAGAGGCCAACCCCCACCTCCTGACCCCACATTCCCAGCTCCCTGGGATCTGCTGGCAGTTTTGAGAAGTCCTGTCCCACACGTACCCTAAATCTCTCTGTTCCTCCTTCAGACTGCCCTGAGTAGAAAGGCACCTGTGTTTGGACCCTTGAGTTTACAGAGCAGTTTCTGTGTCAGGCCTGTATCCTCATCTTACCCATGCGGGTGGGTGTCAGGGATCGATGACCCCTTTCACAGACGAGGAAAGTGGGATAGGGATGGCTTAGCACAGGTGTCCTGTCTACCCTCTGCTGCTCCCCAGGCCTGCGAGTGAGGACTTTTCTGACCCAGGCAGCTACGAGCTGATAGGGCTGACCCTGGGTGATAGTCCAGGAGCAGAAATCAAAGCAGGCAAAGAGCTAGCCATCAGAATGAGAGCCGAGCCACTCACCGTCCAGCCAGGCTCATCAGGGAAAAGGACAAGCGAAGGGCGTGCCCCCCCGGGATCAGGCCGTCTGCAGGGAGGAAGGGCCTGGCCACATGTTCGCCTGCTGCCTCTAATGCTTCCCTGGGGGGAGGTGGGTGGGCTCTGTGACCTCTTTGTACCACAGGTCATGGGGAGCACCTGGCCTGGGTGCCCCCACACACGGACTCACATGTGCATGTATGTATTCAGTCATACACATAGCACACACATGGGCACATGCAGACACACACAGGAGGTGTAGTGAGCCAGGGCCTTTGGTGGTGGCTGCTATGCCAGGGGCATGCTGCTGGCGCCCTTCCTTAGCCAGCCTTGCCCTGTGGGCTGCGTTCTCCCTGCCCAGGGTTTTCGTTTTGGCCTGCTGCGTTGTTAGGGTGGTGAGTGTCCCTCCCCCCTTTAAACCGGTATGAGGAAACAGTTCAGGGGAAGCAGGTTATCTCTTTAGTGAATGGGGCCCCAGACAGTCTCGGTCCAGCTTCCCCCTCCCCCCACCCCCCCACCCTGCAGCCATTTCTAAACTGCTCTCTGCACCTGCCTCCATACTGGCTTCTGGTCCATAGGAAATCCGTGCATTGTCTTCCTTGGATCAGAAAATAGCGGCCTCAGGAAGCATGAGACTGCCCCCGCCCCTGCTCCCTGCACCAGCAACCTACTTGGACGCTGGTCAGCAGATCGTCCCCTGTGGCCGCTGCCCTCCTGCCTTTCCCCACAAAGGCTGTAGCCCTAAAAGGCCCCGAATGGGAAGGATGGGCGCACCATAGCTTACCCCAAGTCTGTTGCCCCCAGTGGAGGGTGGGCCCTGGAGTGGGATTAGGTCCCCCATGGCCAGGCCTCTGCAGTCCTAACAGGGGTGGCCACAGCTTTGTTACAAACAGATAAACTAGACACCACAGCCTGCTGCATGGGTCCCTAGTACAGACCCCACCTTCTCTGTTCAGGGGTCCTGATCGGAGGACAGAGCAGGTTGTACTAGGGGGCAGGGCTGTGATAAGAGTGGAACCAACCAATGCCTGTTACCAGAGGCCTCCCAAGCTCCACCCTCAATCTTCTGATTGGCAGACGAGTATGGAAAGGCCCCTCTGAAGTGCCTCTCAAAAATACGTGGCCAAACCCAGCTACCTCTCCCCATACCCTTGGCGTGAGAGGACAGACAGTGTGAAATCGCAGCTTGGCAAGTTAGTGCCCCCGTGAGCATGCTCTTCGGTTCCCTCGCAGGACACTAGAACTGCTACGTGCCTGGTGTAACAGACATGCTTGGAAACTTTTGTTTCTGCACCATGGATCTTTATCGAGGACAGCCGTATTCTCTGGCTCCGTGTGTCTGTAGAAAATGGCACCCATTGGCATAAGCACCAACATTTTCCTACAGTTTCAGGGGTTCATGGACTCCCCTGAGAAGCATGGGGATCTTTGGCCCTAACCTGGAGTGTTTGACGATTGGAGGAAGCCAAGCATAAGGCCATCCCCATGGCCCTCGGGCGGCTCCCTCGCCCTCCTGCACCAACCCCTTTTGTGCCCTACCCTCTGACAGCGTGTGTTCACTCACCTGACGAGAAGGCCCGCAGACAGAGGCTGTGCGGGTGGAGGACACTGACACGCCTTTGTCTCGTTTCAGCTGCGTGGTCGATGAGATGGACTTCTCTGCCATGGAGCTGGATGAAGCCCTGAGGAAGTTCCAGGCGCACATCCGTGTCCAGGGGGAAGCTCAGAAGGTGGAGCGGCTCATTGAGGCCTTCAGGTCGGGGCCAGGGCAGGGCGGGGCGGGGGCACAGGTGTCAGGGACAGAAGACTCCTGGCTCAAGGGCCAAATGCCCTCAATCCCGTACCTGCTCAGGGTCAGGCGGCCCTGAGCTTGCCCGGGGGTGAGGCAGAGTCCCTCCTAGGTGCCAGGCGCTGTGCTGCTTCGTGCTAGAACCAGGGTTTTGAAGTCTCTCTTCCTCCAAATCCTCATGGCCTCTGTGTTACCATTCATCTGCCCTTTCACGGGGCAGACACTCACCCTCAGTAGTCCAGAGCACAAGCTGCAGAGCCAGATGGCCTGGTTCTAACACACACTCTGCCACTTACCATCTGTGTGACCTTATGCTTGTTGCTTAACTTCTCTGTGCCTCACATCCTTGCCTGCAGAGTAGGGATAATAAGAGCACCTGCCCTAGACAGTGTGGATACTTAAGCCACTTAGGATGTGTGGACACACTTAGTGTAGCACCTGCACTGAGGAGAGCCTGGCCCCGACATCAGCTCTCGCTGTGGTCTTCATCCCAGGACTTGGGCACACTGGCTGTGTAGGGGTCTCTGTGCTCCATGCTGCGCGTGGCAGACACGAATCAGCTGCTGACCCAGTCCTCTGGGCTCAGCGCCCATGGTGGGGCCAAGGAGGAATGAGGACATGGGGAGGACAGCCCCAGGGCCCCAGGCAGGGGCTGTTTGGCCACTTCCTTCCTGAAGGGCTCTGGGAGCGGGTAGCACTAACAGGGAAGACAGAATTGAAGGCCATGTTGCCTGAGTGCCAATGGCGGCCCCACCGGGTTCCTCTTGTCTGTCTCTGCCAGCCTCTCACCGCTCCGTAAGGTTCCCAGTGCAGGGGCCTCTTGGAGGTCGGGGCAGAGAGCAGGCGGTGAACACAGGAAGAAGATGACCAGTGAGGCAGAGTGTGTTAGTGAGGCTATTTGTTCAGGTGCCACAGCAAAGGTGCCCCAGCAGCCACAGCTGAAATGGGGTACAGTGCATCTCCTCCGAGCTGGTACAGAGGCCAGGCTCCTGTGATGTCCTGTCAGCATCCACTGTCAAGTCCCTGCTCCAGACAGGGGAAGACAATGCAGAGCCACCCCTGCCTTTTAAGGTATAGCCTTCATGGTGTCCATATCCCATTGGCCAGAACGTAGTCCCGTGGCTGCACCAGCTCGTAGGGAGGCAGGGCATGCAGTCCTCCCCCTGAGAGCCAGTGCCAGCTGGAGCACAGGTGGGTGGGAACAACTCCAGGGAGAAGGGTGAGTGGAGTCAGGGAAGCGTCACCCTGTTCACCAGATGCAGCAGCGGTGAGCAGCCAGGCGGAGCTGTGGCAGCGACTCACGAGCGAGGGGCAGACCACCCCTGCCCTGCCCAGCTGGCCCTGACCCTCCTCCCTGTCCCCCACCCCCAGCCAGCGGTACTGCATCTGCAACCCCGGGGTCGTGCGGCAGTTCCGGAACCCGGACACCATCTTCATCCTGGCCTTCGCTGTCATCCTACTCAACACGGACATGTACAGCCCCAACGTCAAGCCCGAGCGCAAAATGAAGCTGGAGGACTTTGTCAAGAACCTCCGAGGTGAGCTGTCGGGGCCCCGGGCTCAGAAGCACAGCCTCCTGGACAGCCTCTGACATGGGCCCCAGCAGGTGTGGGCTGACAGGTGGATGTGACACTCCCTCATGCTGGGCGGACGCAGGGGACAGCAAGGCAGCGAGGCTGCAGCGCACACACGGGGTGTCGCACAGAGGGCCCCCCACAGATGTGCACATGCAGCACAAACTACAGTAAAGAGCAAATGCTGTCGTAGGGGTGCACATGAGGGCACTGCCGGGGCCACGCACGCAGGGTCTCGTTCCTGAGGAAGTGGTGCTGCCAGCTTGTTAGGAAAGGACACGCAGGGCTTTGACAGGTCGCAGTGGAGGGGTCTTATTCATGAGGGGGCAGAGGCCTGAGGAAGCCGCTCGTCGCAGTGCTGGAGGCTCGGCCATACACAGGCTGACTAGGGCCTGGTTCAGGGATGTCCGGGAGCACAGAGTGGAACTGGGGTGCTGGGAGCCTTGTCTTTGTTTTTTTATTTAAATACATTTGAAAAAGGAACCTTATATCATCACCATAAATGGGAAACCAGTAGCATTTGCTACACATAGGAAGTCACCATAAAAATGAATACAGTGAAAAGAAAGCACCACTGTTGGCTGCAGCCAGAGCTGTTCCTGGCTGGGCCCCAAGGCCGCCCTCTCTTCCTTGTCAGGTGGGCCAACATTAGACAGCTGCTGATGAGGTCGGCAGCAAAAGAGGAGGCCTTCTCCTGGTGTTAGGTGGGAAAGAATTGAAAAGGAAATGGCCATCTTCTAGGTGGCTCCATGTTAGGAGATGGCATGCCCCTCATGGACCTGGAAGGAAGACGGGTAGGAACCGTGTCCCTCTCCTTGAGAAATTCCAGCTGCCGAGGGCCAAGGTCCCCTTAGAAATTATATATATATATTTATTATTATTAGTTTCAGGTGCACAAGACAATGTAAAACAGTTAGACGTTTACACCCCTCACACAGTGACAACCCCCTCCCCCATCCACTACCCCTCTGACACCGCACACAGCCATTACATTTCCACTGTCTCCATTCCTTCTACTGTACTCCACTTCTTGTGGGGGGGAAAAATATACGTGTGTGTGTGTGTGTGTGTGTGTGTATATATATATAAAATTATAGTTGACATGCATTATTCAGCTCCATGTGTACAGTGCAGTGATCAGGCAACTACACCATCCCTGGGGTGGTCTCCCTAATGAGACAAGTGTCCATCGGATACCCTACAAAATCTTTACAACATTATTGATTATATTTCCCAAACTGACTTTCGTATCCCCGTGGCCATCTTGTGGTTACCGATTGTGATTTAAAATCCCCTCACCCTCTCCCTCATCCCCACCCCCCTCCCAACTAGCACCCCTCAGTTTTTTCTCTGTGTCTTTGAGACTGTGTCTGATTAGCCTGTTCATTTATCCTATTCTTTAGATTCCACATATAAGTGAGATCATATGGTTCTTGTCTTTCTTCGTCTGATTTCTTTCACATAACATAATGTTCTCTGGGTCCATCCATGTGGTTGCAAATGGTAAGATTTCTTTCTTCTTTATGGCTGCGTAGTACTCCATTGTATAAATGTACCACAGTTTCTTAATCCAGTCATCTACCGATGGGCATTTCGGTTGTTTCCATGTCTTGGCTATTGTGTATAGTGCTGCAATAAACATAGGGGTGCATAAAGATTTTTGAATTGGAGTTTTGGATTTCTCTGGATAGATACCTAGGAGTGGAATTGCTGAGTCATAAGGTAATTCCATTTCCAGGTTTTTGACATACCTCCAAAATGTTTTCCATAGTGGCTGCAACAATCTGCAATCCCACCAACAGTGCACAAGCGTTCCCTTTTCTCCACATCTGCACCAGCACTTGTTGTTTGTTCATATATAGCCATTTCAACGGGGTGAGGTGACATCTCATTGTGGTTTTTATTTGCATTTCTCTAATGATTAGTAAGGTTAAGCATTTTATCATATGTCTGTTTGCCATCTGTATGTCCTTTTTAGATTTAGAGCAATGTCTCTTCATGTCCTCTGCCCATTTTTTAATTGGGTTCTTTGTTTTTTTGGTGTTGAGTTGAATGAGTTTTTTTATAACTTTGTGATATTAACCCCTTATCAGATATGTCATTGGCAAATATCATTTCCCATTCAGTAGGATCTCTTTTTGTTTTATTGATGGTTTCCTTTGCTGTGAAAAAACTTTTTAGTTTGATGTAATCCCATATGTTTATTTTTTCTCTTACTTCCCTTGCCCGAGGGGATATATCAGTAAAAATATTACTAAGGGTAATGTCTGCAAACTTTCTTTCCTATGTTTTCTTCTGGAGTTTTATGGTTTCGGATCTTACATTTAAGACTTTAATCTATTTTGAATTTATTTTTGTTTATGGCATAAGGAGGTGGTCCAGCTTCATTTTTTTTGCATGTGTCTGTCCAGTTTCCCAGCACCATTTATTGAATAAACTGTCTTTACCCCAGTGTAAATTCTTGCCCCCTTTGTCATAGATTAAATAACCATATAGGCATGGATTTATTTCTAGGCTCTCAATTCTGTTCCATTGATCTATGTGTCTGTTTTTATGCCAGTACCATGCTGTTTTGATTACTGTAGCCTTGTAGTATATTTGATGTCAGGTATCGTGATACCTCCCACTTTGTTCTTATTTCTCAAGATTGCCAAGGCTATCTGGGGTCTTTTATGGTTCCATTTCAATTTTAGGATTATATGCTCTATTTCTGTGAAAAATGTCCTTTGTAGATTGATAGGAATTGCGTTGAATCTGTATATTGCCTTAGGCAGTATGGACATTTTAATGATATTAATTCTTCCTATCCATGACATGGCATGTGTTTCCATCCATTTGTATTTTCTTTAATTTCTCTCTTTGGTGTCTTATAATTTTCTGAGTACAGGTCTTTTACTTCTTTGGTTAAATTTATTCCTGAGTATTTTATAGTCTTTGAAGCAATTGTAAATGGGACTATTTTCTTAATTTCTCCTTCTGATATTTTATTATTGGTATATACAAATGCAACTGATTTCTGAATATTAATTTTGTATCCTGCCACTTTACTAAATGTATCAGTTCTAATAGTTTTTTGGTGGAGTCTTTGGGGTTCTCTATATATAGTATCATATTATCTATATATAGTGACAATTTTACGTCCTCCTTACCAATTTGAATGCCTTTTATTTCTTTTTCTTGTCTGATTGCTGTGGCTAGACCTTCCAGAAGTATGTTGAATAGAAGTGGAGAAAGTGGGCAACCTTGCCTTATTCCTGATCTTAAGGGGACTGGTTTTAACTTTTCCCAGTTGAGTATGATGTTAGCTGTGTGTTTATCATATATGGGCTTTATTATGTTGAGATATGGTCCCTCTATTCCCACTGTCTTGAGTTTTTATCATAAATGGCTGCTGGATTTTGTCAAATGCTTTTCTGCATCTATTGATATGATCATATGATTTTTATTTTTCATTTTGTGAATGGTGTAAGACATTAATTGATTTGCGGATGTTGAACCAACCTTGCATGCCAGGAATAAATCCCACTTGATCATGGTGTATGATCTTTTTAATGTATTGCTGAATTCTGTTTGCTAATATTTTGTTGAGGATTTTTGCATCTATGTTTATTTCCTAATATTGGCCTGTAGTTTTCTTTTTTCATAATGTCTCTGTCTGATTTGGGGATCAGGGTGATAGTAGCCTCATAAAAAATGTTTAGGAGCCTTCCCTCCTGGATTTTTTGGAATAGTATGAGGAGAATAGATGATAATTCTTTTTTGAATGTTTTGTAAAATTCACCTGTAAAACATCTGGTCCAGGGCTTTTGTTTGTTGGTAGCTTGTTGATTACTCATTCAATTTCCCTGGTAGTAATCAGTCTATTAAGGTTTGCCGTTTCTTCTTGGGTTAGCCTTGGAAGCTTGTATGCTTCTAGAAAATCGTCCATTTCTTCCATATTGTCTAATTTGTTGGCATATAGTTGCTCATAGTAATTTCTTTAAATTTTTTGTATTTCTGTTGTGTCTGTTGTCACTATTTCTCTTTCATTTCTGATTTTATTAATTTGGTTCCCCTCTCTCTTTTTTTTAATGAGTGGCTGAAGGATTGTTGATTTTGTTTATCTTCTCGAAAAACCATCTCTTGGTTTCATTGATCTTTTGTATTGTTTTTTTGGTCTCTGTTTCATTTATTTCCACTCTGATCTTTATTATTTCCTTCCTTACTCCCTTTGGGCTTATTTTGTTGTTCTTTTTCCAGATCCCTTAAGTGTAAGGATAAACTGTTGATTTGTGATTTTTCTTGTTTCTTTAGGTAGGCTTGTAATGCTATGAATTTCCCTCTTAGGACTGCTTTTGCAGCATCCCATAGGTTTTGGGTTGTCGTGTTTTCATTTTCGTTTGTCTCGAGATATCTTTTGATTTCTTCCTTGAACTCATGGTTGACCGATTCATTATTTAGTAATAAGTTATTCAGCCTCCATGAATTGGTGTGTCTTCCAGGTTTTTTTTTTTTTTTTGTAATTGATTTCTAATTTCATAGCACTGTGGTCAGAGAAGAGACTAGATATGATTTCAGTTTTCTTAAATTTATTGAGACTTGTTTTGTGGTATAACATGTGACCACATGTTGGAAAATATCTTGGAAAATGATCCATATGCACTTTAGAAGAATGTGTATTCTGCAGCTTTGGGGTGAAATGCTCCAAAAATATCTATTAAATCCAACTGGTCCAATGTGTCTTTTAAGGCCACTGTTTCCATATTGATTTTCCATCTGTAGGACTTGTCCCTTGTTTTATATATTTAGGTGCTCCTATGTTGGGTGCATAGATGTTTACTAGGGTTATGTCCTCTTTTTGGATGGATCCTGTTATTATTATATAGTGCCCTTTGTATAGTGCATCTTTGTCTTTTAACATATTCTTCATTTTAAAGTCTATTTTATCAGATATAAGTATTGCTATTCCAGCTTTCTTCTCATTTCTATTTGCATGAAATATCTTACTCCAACCATTCACTTTCATCCTGTGTGTGTCTTTTGATCTGAGGTGAGCTTTTGTATACAGCATATGCAAGGGTCTTGTTTTCTTATCCACTCAGCCACCCTATGTCTTTTGATTGGAGCATTTAATCCATTTACATTTAAAATGATTATTGATAGGTACATAGTTATTGCCATTTTGTTATTTGTATTTCTGGTCTTCATTCGTCAGATTGTTTTCATCTTCTGTTTACAGAAACCCTTTTAACATTTCCTGCATTGCTGGCTTAGTGGTAATGAATTCCTTTAGCTTATTCTTTTCTGGGAAGCTCTTTATCTCCCCTTCCATTTTAAATGATAACCTTGCTGGATAAAGCAATCTAGGTTGTAGGCCGTTGTTTTCCATCATTTGAGTACCTCCTGCCACTCCCTCCTGGCCTGCAATGTTTCTGTAGAAAAGTCATTTAATAATCTTATAGGAGTTCCCTTGTATGTAACCCGCTGTTTTTCTCTTGCTGCTTTTAGGATTCTCTCTTTGTCTTTAAGCTTTGCCATTTTAACTATAATGTGTCTCAGTGTGGGCCTATTTGGGTTCATCTTGTTTGGAACTCTCTGCACTTCCTGGGCTTGTATGTCAGTTTCCTTCACCAGGTTAGGGAAGTTTTCAGACATTATTACTTCAAATATGTTCTCGATCCCTTGCTTCCTCTCTTCACCTTCTGGTATTCCTATGATGCGCATGTTGTTGCGCTTGATGTTATCCCAGAGGTCTCTTAAGCCATCCTCATTGTTTTTTATTCTTTTTTCTTTCTGTTGTTCCGTTTGGGTGATCTCTGTTAACTTGTCTTCCAAATCGCTGATTCGATCCTCTGCCTCATCTAACCTGCTGGTAATTCCTTCAAGTGTGTTCTCTATTTCAGTTATTGTGTTCTTTAGTTCTAACTGGTTGTTCGTTATGATTTCTACATCCTTCTTTATGTCGTCACTAAGCTCCTTAAACATTCTTATCATCAGTGTTCTGAACTCTGTTTCTGATAGGTTCTCTGTTTGTTTGGTTCCATTTCTGGAAGTTTCCTCTGTTCTTTTATTTGGAACATGTTTCTTTGTTTCCCCATTCAGGCTGACTCTCTGTGTTTGCTTCGATGTATTAAGTAGATCCCCTAGGTCTCTCAGTCTTCGCAGGGTGGACTTATGTAGTATGTGTCCTGTATATTTGAATTGCACAGTCTCCCTATTCTCCTGTGCATGTGTTCCAGAGGTATCCCTTGTGTTGTGTGTATTCTCCTGTTAAGGTTGAGCTTTAATTGCTTTTGGCTTGTCAGTAGGTGGGATTGACTCCCATGCTGACTAGCTGTGAGAATTGGCTCTGCCCACAGTGGATGAGCTGTTGTGTGAGGGTTGACCCCTCAGATGAGGCTTGGCCCCTATGGGCTCTTGTGCCTGTAGAGAATTCCCTTTGGGTGTGTCACTTAGGTCAAACCCAGTAATGCTCTGGTGGTCTGGAGTTGGCCTCTGGGTGTGTTGAATCTTGTGTCTCTTGGTCTGGCCCTGGTATAGGGCAATTTCAGAGCAAAACAAATCACCAAATATAACAACAACAAAGAAAAATCCAGATACACTCACATGTAAAAACAACTGATAGGCAACACTCAATACAGTCAAAAATATTAAAAATACAAAAAAAACAAAATCAATACAGAAAAATGGAAAGAAGAAGGGAAAGTAGAGCAAGGAAAAGAAAAAAGAAGAGAGAGAGAAAGGGGGAAATATATATATATATATATATATATATACACACACACACACACACACACACATATATATATGTATGTATATATATATGTATATGTTAAAAATGATAGTAATACTAAAAAAAAAAAAAAAAAACCACAAAAAAAACACAAACGCAGCACCAGTCTTGGCTTGAGCCCACCAAGCTATCTCCAGGTTGTCGTCTGCTGTACAAAGACTCCTCTGCGTCTTGTGGTGCAGAGCTAGAGGAGTGGAGCTATGGGGTATGGTTGGTTTTTACAAAGTCAGTGCAGTTTCTGCTCTCGCCTGCATAAAGGCACACTGAAAGCACCACAGCCAGCCACTGGGCGGTGGTCTTATTCCCTGTGCCCAGGTCTCCTGGGTCTTAGGGCACTTCTTATGTCTGGGGGGTGTGGAGGACATGAGATTTCTGAGCTGCTGAAAGCCCAGAGCTGCCTCTACCACCTGCTATTGGCCCCTGGGTATGTCTTAGCAGCTGTAATTGCCCTATGCAGGCAGGCCAGAAAAGGTGGGGGCTGGGGAGGGAGGAGTCTTCTGTCTCCAGGCTGGCTTCTTCCCTAGGTCACAGCTGCAGATGGGTTTTTCCCAGATCCTGAGCGCTATGGCTCCATTATTACTTGAAATAATCTGACACTACTCCTTAGTTCAGGGACCAGCTTGAGACTCTGGAAGGGTGGGGTGGGAGAGCTGTGGGAGTGTGCCGGGAGGAGCCCAGGCGGGAGAGATCAGCTGTGGGACGCAGGGAAAGAGTCCACTGCCTGGCTTTTGTAGTCTCTGGTCTGCATCCTGGGGCCCCCGCATCTCCACACGGCTCCCTTCCCTCTTCCCCTGCTCGCCCAGTTTGCCCACCTTCAAGTAATCTTCGTGCGAGTCTCTTAGCTGTTCTGTGTGATGAGCAGAGAGTCATTTGATGGGTTATAGATGTTCAATTTGTGGTAAGTTCTGGAGGAGAACTCAAGAAGCCCACATGGCTGCCGCCATGACCAGCAACTGTCAGAAATGATATATTTTTATAAAAAGGAAAAAAGTTGGTCTGAATCAAGTCCAAATGTGAGCTTTTTGATCCATTTAAATTTTCTACTTTCTCTTTATTTCTGTAAAACTGCTGCTCTGTCATCCCCTCTCTTGGGGCAGGACAGCTCTCCTGCGGGGGTTCTCCGTGTCTTCCCTGGGATGTGAACCATCCTAGTGTCCCCCCACCCAGGGTGGGCACCACCATGACAGCCCAGCTGCTGGCCCTGTGGGCAGTGACAAGGGAGCCAGAAATGATTCGCCCAGAGGACAGAAAGCTCAGGAAAAGACATGGCAGCTGAGTCACATATTTGCCAACCAGCCCCCCTCATGTCAATGGCTCTGTGGTTTGTATTTTGCACCCAGCCATCCCAGCAGTCTGGGGACAAGGTGGCATTATCAGCCCACTTCCCAGAGCAGACACTGAGCACCCCAAAACCAGGAGAGAAAGCTGCTGTTCCCACCATGCCCCCTCTTTTCAAGCCAGAGATTTGGGGGTGTTCTGCCCCATCTTCCTTGTGCTTCAGAAGGGGTAGCCAAGGCTCAGAGAAGGAAGGGACTTGCCCAAGGTCACACAGCAAATGAGTGTCAGAGAAGGCAGCACCCTGGTTCCTGAAAGCCAGGCTGGCACTCTGTCTGAGCACATGTCTGGCTTGTTCTTTTTAGATGTCCCTCCAGACACACCTACACACACACACACTGGACACACATTTTCTCTGGAATCGCTCCTTCCAGTCTCCCCAGTGTGTCCAGCAGCAGGATAGATGCAGGAGGAATAGCTCACCAGCGCAGAAGCCAGATGAGCAAGCAGCATTTTACTTTTATTGCTATTTGTTTTAAAAGTTTTTAATTTATTTTTTGAATGGGTATTATCTTTACATAGTTCAAAAGCTAGCCAGAAAGTAATACTACCCAGTAATCACACTCCTTGGTATTTACCCAAATGAGCTGAAAACTGACGTCCACACAAAAACCTGCACAGAGATGTTTACAGCAGCTTTACTCATCATTGCCAAAACTGGGAAGCAACCAGGATGTCCTTCAGTAGGTGATGGATAAATAAACTGGTCCATCCAGACAGTGGGATATCATTCAGCACTAAAAATAAATGAGCTACCAAGCCATGAAAAGACATGGAGGAACCTTACATGCATATTTTAAGTGAACGAAACCAATCAGGAAAAGCTACATACTGGATGATTCCAACCATATGACTTTCTGGAAAAGGCAAAACTATGGAGACAGTGAAAAGATCAGTGGTTGCCAGGGGTCGGGCGGGGGGACGGGAAGGGATGAGCAGGTAGAGCACAGAAGAGTTTTGGGGCAGTGAAGACACCCTTTATGATACTACAGTGACGAATGCACGTCATTATACATTTGTCATAGAAAGTACAACACTAAGAGTGAGTCCGAGGCAAACTGGACTCGGTGACTATGACGCGTCAGTGTAAGTTGTAACAAATGCACCAGTCCGCTGAGAGAGGTTGCTAGCGGAAGAGGCTAGCGGGAAAGCAGAGGGTGTATGGGAAATCTCTGTACTGTGTTCTCAGTTTCTCTGTGAACTGAAAACTACTATAAAAATAAAGTCTGTTTCAAAAACCCCTGTTTCAAAAAGGTATAAATGGTCCATGGCAGAGAGCCCCTGCCCCCGCCATCTGCCAGGACTTGCCATCTCTCCCTAGAGGCCGTCAGATTTCAGTTCCTGATGTCCCTGATAAAATTCCTTTGCTCAAGCAAGTACAAATGTGCATGGTTGGTTTTACCCTCCTCTGTTTTGTACTTTTCTTTTTTTCATTGAATAAATCCAAGAGATCCCAGACAAGAAAAATTTAAAGGAGTTCATCATCACCACCGTGCTAGTATTACTAGAAATGTTAAAGGGACTTCTTTAAAAAGAAGAAAAAAAAAGATAAAAAATATGAATAATAAAACGGCAATAACTACTTACCTATCAATAATCACTTCAATATAAATGGACTAAATGCTCCAATCAAAAGACATAGGGTAGCTGAATGGATAAGAAAACAAGACCCTTGCATATGTTACCTACAAGAGACTCGCTTCAGATCAAAAGACGCACACAGACAGAAAGTAAAGGCATGGAAAAAGCAAAAAGGTATATGCAGCCCTATGTTCAAAGTAGCATTATTTACAATGGCCGAGTTATGGGAGCACCCTAAATGCCCATCAACAGACGACTGGATAAAGACGACATGGTGCATTTATACTATGGAATATTACTCAGCCATAAACAAAACAGTGAAATCATGCTACAATGTGGATGGACTTAGAGGGTATTATGCTGAGTAAAATAAGTCAGACAGAGAAAAACAAATATCATATGATCTCACGTACATGTGGAATCTGAAAAACAAAACAAAACAGAAACAAACTCATAGATACAGAGAACAAACTGGGTTGGTGAAAAAGGTGAAGGGATTAAGAAGTACAAATTGCAGGCCGGCCCCGTGACTCAGGCCGTTGGAGCTCCATGCTCTGAGCGCCGAATGCTGCCAGTTCAATTCCCACATGGGCCGGTGGGTCTCAACCACAGGTTCGACTCCGCAAGGGATGGTGGGCTGTGCCCCCTGCAACTAACAATGGCAACTGGACCTGGAGCTGAGCTACGCCCTCCACAACTAAGATTGAAAGGACAACAACTTGACTTGGAAAAAAGTCCTGGAAATACACACTGTTCCCCAATAAAGTCCTGTTCTCCTTGCCCAAATTAAAAAAAAAAAAAAGTACAAATTGCCAGTTATAAAAATAGTCACAGGGATGTGAAGTACAGCATAGGGAATATAGTCAGTAATATTATCATTAAGTATTTATGGTGCCAGGCAGGCACTAGACTAATTGAGGGAATCACCTCATAAGTTATATAAATGTCTAATCACTATGCTGTACACCTGAAACTAATAGAAACTAACATAATAGTGTATGTCAACTGTAACTGACAAATAAAAATCTTTTTAAAAAAATCTAATGGAGTGTGTCCATGTTGGCTCTCTGGCCTTCTACATTGTTCCTGGCAGGTGCACAGTATTCTATGTACCAATGTGCATACTGGTTGATTAGTCCCCGGTTAATGGGTAAGTGGATGATTTCTGATGTTCTCCTATTTGGAAGTACTGCTGCAGTAAACAACCTTGTTTGTGCATCATGTCCCATGGGATAAATCGCCCAGCAGGGGGTCAGTCCATTTCACCATCCCACCAGTGGTTTGTGGGCAGGTTCTTTTCTCACAGCAGTTTTCAGGGCAGGGTATCAGGAAGGGTATGCACTTGTCAGAGCAACCTGAATTCAAGTCCTGGCCCCGGCCTCTACCCACGGGATGTGGGACAACAGCTGGCAAAACTGCTAGACACACTGAACTCTCACTCTGGAGCATGCCACGAACTGCCCACACGTCCTCACAGGGCCCTGTGAAGTCTCTCGTGCTCTTACTGGCCTGTTCCTGATGTCCAGCTCAGAAAGACTGAGTCGCAAGGCTAACAAGGGCCAAAGTGAGGACCTGGGCCCAGGCCTGTTGGAAGCTGAACTCACAAAGCCTATCTACACGGCTTCCCCCAGTTCCAACCCCAACCCCTTCCCTGGGCCTCAGCTTTCCCATCTGGGGAATGGGGGCAGTTATGCCCGCTCCATGGGGCTGCAGTCAGGATCAGCAGTGTAATATTTGTAAAGCCCTCTGAGCAGCCCCCCAGCCAGTCCAGGTGGCTGTGCTGGCTTTGTCCCTGGTGGAAGGGTTCTGAGTGTACTCAGCAGCTGTGGGCAGAGAGATCTGAGGTTCTGCGGGGACTGGTGACAGGGATGGCTGTTCTGATTTGGTTTAGAAGCTGGTACGTCAGGCTGAGCTTGGGGCCCAGGGCTGAGTAGGCCATGCAGGTCCCAGCTCAGCCTGACGCCTGGCCGCTGTCTCCTCCCAGGTGTGGATGACGGGGAGGACATTCCCCGGGAGACGCTGATTGGGATCTATGAGCGGATCCGCAAGCGAGAGCTGAAGACCAGTGAGGACCATGTGTCGCAGGTGCAGAAGGTGGAGAAGCTCATCGTGGGGAAGAAGCCGGTAAGTGGGGCCTGTGTCCCAGGGGAGCCCTGAGGGTGCTTGCCACCCACGTCCCACCCTCTCAGTTTGACCCCAGGCTCCCTGCTGGCCTCGGCTTCTGCCAGTGGCTCTGATGCCCCTTCTAGGCTGGACTGGTGAATTCTTTCAGGGTTTGGGATTCTTCAAGAGGCTTCTAATACTTGGGAATAATAAACATTTGCTCTGGGTTAAAGTTGAAGAGAACCTGAGGCTCTTAATAAACCGACAGGCAGAGCTGTCCAGTGTTTCTTGATGACCTGGAATGCCCTCAGGGTATCCTCAGAGCTTGCCAGCGTGACGGCCTCCCTGCCTACCCTGGGTGGCTGCATGGAGCTAAGGGCAGGTGCTGCATGCAGGAAGGGCACTGCTTCTTTGGGTGTTGCCGTTAGTTCCCTCGGGGCCTAGGAGCGTCTTCTGGAGCAGTGATGTCTTTTTTCTTTTTTACTGTTTCCCCTGTAGATTGGATCCCTGCACCCTGGGCTTGGCTGTGTGAGTATCTCTCTGCTTTCACATTCTGGCTGGCATATCCCCCGGGGGTGCCCAGCACGGCCACATCTCCGGGCTTGCACAGCCACAGTTTTGGCTGCTTGAGTTAATTTATGGAGCAATAAGAAATTTGATTTTCATAATTCTCCCAGCCTTGAATCTCTGCAGGCCCTGAGAGCACGACCACCGGGGAGGGCTTTGTGGTCAGGCTGAGAGCAGATAGTCTCCTTCCCTCTTGTCTGGGCCTGATTGAGCTTGTCCCCAGACCCCGAGACCCTGCACCTGAAACAGATGATCTCAGTTTGCTTTGGGAGAGGGCCTTCTCCTCCACCAGTCCACGCTCTGCCCCCAACAACTTGTTCATACGCCAGGACCCTCTCCATTGCCACAGCCCTGAGGAAGTTTCATCTGCACACCCCTGGAGCACATGCTTACATGGCTAGCCTGGTAGTCACCCAACATGTCCCTTGTGTGTCTGTCTGTCCCTCACTGGTCAGCTGAGTCAGCTTCACAAACCCCTCGACCGCCCTTCTCTTGCCAGTTTTCCCTAGAGAGAGACCAAGACCACTGGATGCTTCCGTGACCTGCCCTCACCTACTTCTCCAGCCTTACATCCCACTATTTTTCCTTTGTACTTTTGCTCCAAACAGTATTGTTCTCTGAGCGTGCCAGGCTGGGCCGCGCATTTTCCTCCCTTGCCATCCTGATACATGACCTCGAGTACCCCTCCCTCAGGGCACCCCTTGCAGACTTAATGCTCCCTGGCTGTGACCGTGCTTACCTGCTGGGGGTCTTCTCCTGGTGTATGCTGTCCCCCACTAACTTTTCTGTCTGCTGCATGAGCCTGGGCACTCCCAGAACCACGACTGGGCCTCCGGGATGGTTTGTCACATCAGACCTTGAGAGCAGCTTGGGCTACAGCAGGTGGGCGCCCTTTGAAACCGTGGCAGGCCTGTTCAGAGGCAGGTGTGCAGGAGGGAGGTGACAGCTGGCTCAGGAGTTTGGACAGGGTCTTTCAAGCTTCAGAAACATTGAAATCCCTTCGAGATATCTGGGAGAATGGCAAAACTCTGGTGCTCTGCAGTGCCCTGGTCATGAGGCTGAGGCAAGTTACTCAACCTCTGTGCTTCAGTTTCTTCATCTCAAGTAGACTACCTGCTGAAAAACGTTTGCAGGGACTAGTGGGTACTTTGTGGGAACTCAGAAAGCATGCATCCCTCTGTGGGTGGAGGTCCACCTGTGAGCATGATGCTTTAAGAAGTCTGGTACCTGCCTGAAAGAATCGAATGGAGGTCTTATGAGAAGGGGGCGCTTACTGTGGTCCTGCAAGAGAGCTCCTGAGGACAGAGTGGGGAAATGGCTACAAGCCAAAGAAGCACATGCCAGTCTGCGCGGTTTGCAAGATAAGGTGTTTCTGAACACGAGGCCCAGGGCTGGTTTCCTAGCACGCAGGCTGGACCCCTGTGCAGCCCAGGCCCCAGAGCGGGGGCAGGCAGCTAAGGGCAGTTTCTCCTCTCTGCACAGGTGCTCTCTCTGCCTCACCGGCGGCTGGTCTGCTACTGCCGGCTCTTTGAGGTTCCAGACCCAAATAAGCCCCAGAAACTTGGATTGCACCAGCGAGAAATCTTCCTGTTCAATGACCTGCTGGTGGTACGTGGTTTCCTGTGGGGTGTTGTAGCTGAGAGCTGACTATGCGCCCACAGGGAAATGCACACACGGGTGTGGGTAGAGGTGAGGGGGTGGAGTTAGCCCAGGGCTTTGGGTTGCCAGAGGGCAGGATCCAACTCACACTGCTGTTGATGAAAACAGGGCTTCTTTGGCTCTTGTAAAAGTCCGGAGGGGGATTTGGAGCCTCAGCCCTGGCTATTCCTGGAGGCGCAGACATGTCAGCAGGATCCCTTTGTATGTTCTCTACCTCTCAGCTGCACAGGCTCCTCTGTGTGGGCTCCCTACTCAGACAGGCCAAAAGGGACAGTTAGCCTCGGCAGCTCCCAGCTCAATTCTGTCCCCGCAGCCACCAGAGCGATTCTCTTCCAAAGAATCCAAACCAAGGTCTTGTTGCTTCCTATGCCCAAGCCTGAGCTAGTCACAGGGCCAGTCAGGTTGGTGCTAGCCCAGTGGCTAAGCCTGAGTCAGTCCCAGGACTCATGGACTGAGGGTGGCAGAGAGGGGGTTCCCCAAAGGGAGGCTGAGGAGCTGTTGCCCAAAAAAGGCAGCGTGGATGCAGCTAGCAGGGATGAAGATGCCCCTGTAGAGAGCAAGGGCAGCCTGTCCTTGGAGCTGTCCCCCGGCATGCCGCAGACTCCTTGCTAGAGGCCCTTGTCCCCTGTCCCCTCCTGTTTGAGGACTAACTGCACTTCTCCGCTTCCTGAGGTTGGAATCCAGATTTGTGGGTTCAAGTCCTTTATTAAACATCTCTGACCTTGAGCAAGTCACTTCAAATCTCCGAATCTCAGGTACCTCTGTTAAAATTAATCTCTCAGAGGGTCACAGTGGTCAGATGGCTTCCTGGGCATAAGACCCTGGCATGGTGCCTTTGGTGCCACACCAGGTAACGTGCCTGCCATCTCTCTGCTGGGTTGAGGAGCTTTGTAGCCAGCCAGGATGGCACCAGGGTCTCACAGGAACAGAAAACAGTGTCCATGTCAGGGTGTGAATGGTTGTGCACCCCCCACGCCAGCTCTGCCCTGCTGCAGGGGCCCCCTGACGTCTGACCAGCAGAGTCATTCTCACACAGGAGAACAAGGTCACCACCTGGTCCGTTTACAGCCCTGAGCTCCCGAGCTGCTCCAGGGCAGTGCAGACACGTGGCTCAGCCTCTGTCTCTGGCTGCCCCCAGGTCACCAAGATCTTCCAGAAGAAGAAGAACTCGGTGACGTACAGCTTCCGACAGACGTTCTCCCTGTGCGGCATGCAGGTCCTGCTCTTTGAGAACCAGTGTAAGTCTGTCCGGGGCTGGCGTGTGTGGCCACTGGAGCGCTGTCCACACGTGGCCGTGACCCATCGCGCAGCTCTACCCTCGTAGTCAGGAGGCACTCTTTTTCCCATTCTCTCTTCTTCCTTCTGTGCCACGGAGGACAGAAGCCCCGGGAGGAAGAATTGAATAGCATTGGGCACAGGGCTCACTGCCTTGACTTTTCCTGTTACTGCTTGCAGGTGATGAGTTTTGAATTTAAGGCAGAGTGACTTTACTTAAACGAAATATTGATAGGAAAGCATGAAGTAAGTGGCATAGATGATATGCAAATATGCCAAATAACAGAATGTAATCCCAAAGGGACTGTATAGGTCCAGGGCTGAGCTCCAGAGCCGGCAGCCAGGGTTCAAATCCCAGCCCTTGCGGTTAGCGGCTGTGGCCTGGCTGCCAACCTCTCTGAGCTGTGTTCCCTTTGTCTATCCAATGAGGTGATGCCAGTACCTGCCTCACAGGGTTAGACACATGGCACACAGGAAGTGCTGCTGTCAGGATTTGTTCTTAGGTGCAGCCGGAAGGCCTTTGGGTGTGAGTGGGTCACGGGGACCTGGGGATTTTGGAGCCAGCTCCTACCCAGGACACCCCCCACTGACTTCATTTTTTGACCTTGTTCCTTCTCATGTCCCACGTCCTTCTCTTTTCCTCTCTTCCTATTTGAGGTCCCTGAGCTGCAGGCTGCACCCATCTTTCTGAGAGGGGGTGGGGTGACAGTTCTGCTGCCCTGCACATTCTTGAGTGACCCCAAGGGAGGCTGCCCTGATGTAGCATTGTCATGTCCCCAGAAGCAGGGACATTCTTGTCCTGTCGTACCAGTGGCCATGGTGCTGTCTGATCCGCCTTCAGTCTGCAAGTTGAAAAAGTGCCAGGGACTCGTTGCTGGGCCATCCAAAACCACAGCAGCTGAGGGCCTGGATTTCAGGCTCATTACCCCTTCTCTGCCCTAAACAGGACCAGCACCTGCCGTGCTCTCTCCTTTCTCACATATCCACAAGGAGCCCAGGATGCCCTCCCCCACTGCCCCAGCTGACCCACCCCAGGCCAGAAAGCCTGCCTTGCCTTGGTTTCCACCAGGCAACACCAGGGAGGTTGGTGCCACCTCTCACTGTCCAAACCAGCAGGCCCCTCTTGCAAGGGTTGGTTGTGGCAGTGAGGCTCCCAGCAGGAGCCCGACCAGACTGAATCCCCAGACAGAGGCCTTCCTGGATTCGTTTTAGATTCCCAGGGCTTGGCCCTCAGTACTGGGCACAGATGCTGATGAGAGCTGACCTGGCATCCCGACAGGCCATGCCTTCACGCCAGGGGTCTCACACTGCCAGCTCCTGGGTCAGTCTGGCTCAGTGATGTTATATTTGGTTTGTATACTTTCTTAAGTTTGTTGAGCTGATATTTAAATCCTCACATTAAAACTCAGATATTTCTGGCTTCTCTTGGAAAATGAAAAGGCTTGCGTCCCTCAGTGGGGCAGGGTCCTGATCTGCACGCCCCTCCCCCAGCACTCTCGGCTGCTCACAGCCCCACCTGCATTCAGGAGACCAGCTCAGACTTCTAGGCTTTTGAGTTCCCAGCCTTGACCGATGTCAAAGGTGGGTTTGGTATTTAGGCCAACATTCTCCAAACACCCAGATGCTCGATTCCCACTGAGGGAACCAAAGCCCTAGAGACCCCTTGAGCTTAGAGGTGGCACCAGACAGGTCTGAGCAGAAACTCACTGCATTCAGCATGGTGTGTTGGGTTGGGGCGCCCACAGTGCTCCGAGGTTGCTGAGGGTCTGGAGCCCATTCAGTAGAGAGCAGAGCTCGGTCTATTCTCAGAGTAACGGGAGGTGGCTGGGTAAGACAACGCACCGAGCACTGGGTGCTGCCTCTGAAGTCCCCTGGAGGCAGCACCTGGCCACTATTTCAAGCCCCAGCAGAGTGGGCACGTGCCTGGAAGCGAGGGGTCCGGGCTCCATGACCTTCAGGCTGGAGAAGAATGAGGGCCCTGGCTCCCCTTAGATCAGCCAGATCTGCTCCTGAGCTTCATATGGAACAACCGGGACTCAAGCCAGCAGATGGAGAGTGTCTGGTGGACCCTCCAGTCTGCCCTGCAGAAGCCTCTCCTCCCCGTCAGACCCTGCTGAGAGCCTGCCCTCTGACCACTTGTCTCACCCCATCCTGAATTCAGACTTACTAGTATTTTCTTGACCAGAGGGGAGACGGCAGAGAATGCAGAGGCCCATGGGCTCTCCCCTTCTCCTTTGCAGACTACCCCAATGGCATCCGGCTCACATCTGCAGTCCCTGGAGCAGACATAAAAGTGTTAATAAACTTTAATGCTCCCAATCCTCAAGACCGGAAGAAATTCACCGATGACCTGCGAGAGTCCATCGCGGAGGTGCAGGAGATGGAGAAACACCGGATAGAGTGTAAGTTCAGACCTGAGGAGGAAGAGCCCACAGCCCTGGCATCTTTCAGGACTCACTGGACACAGGTGTTGGCTCCTGTATGGTGGCAGGAACTCTCTGAGCCCACAGAGATGAGATTCCTGGTCTTTTCTGACCTTCCCATAGCCATGTGACTGGCAGCCCCCACGCCCAGGCCACAGAAGGTGGCACGGTGGGGGGGGGTGGTGAGCAGGGGATGACAGAGGCCTCCTGGTGAGAGCCAGGGCTTCAGAGGCCCAGGCCCATTCTGCCTGTGGGACCACGCTGCATGCCCTGGGGACGGCCCCTGGTCCCTGGTCACCCCATGCAGAGTCCTGGTGCTGAGCTCCTTGCACTTCAGTGTGGGTGTTATTTATTCATCTTCTGAGTCGGGGCCCGGCAGATTGAGGAGATCAGAGCCCAGCCCATCACTTGGGTTCTGGTAGAGCCGATTATAACCCGCTTCTCCTGGCTCCAAGCCTCACTCCCTGGCGCCTCAGGTGTTCCTACCTCTGACCCCTCCACACAAGGCCGGTTACCCTTGCTCATTTCCAGACCCATGCGATTCTGACCCTCGAGCCTGGAAGATGACTGTCATTCAGGCAGATCATAAGGCACTCTGACCTCTCCACTTCCCTCGCGGAGTCTCGTTTTGGCTCCCTTTTGTCTTCTCTCCCCTAAGACAATCCTGCCTCTTGCCTTTTCCTCATTCCAGCCAGATGGAGACTTGGTACAGAGGGAGCCGGTTCTCTGCATTTCCTCCTGCAGGTGTCCCGGCCCTGGCCCTCCCCCACTGCCCTCCAGGCCTCTCACTGATCCCTCACCCCTCTATTTCAGCGGAGCTCGAGAAGCAGAAGGGTGTCGTGCGTCCCAGCATATCTCAGTCCTCCAGCCTCAAAAAGGAGTCGGGCAACGGGACGCTGAGCCGGGCCTGCCTGGACGACAGCTATGCCAGCAGCGAGGGTCTCAAGCGCAGTGCCCTCAGCAGCTCCCTGAGGGACCTCTCAGAAGCAGGTAAGAGCTGGGCCTAGGTCCACCTTCCCAGCCTGGTGCATGCAGGACTCAGCCCTGGCAATCCGGCCGTGGGGAAGGCATTGCGGTGGAGGGCTCGGAGAGCACCGTGGGGTTTCCCATGACCTTCCCCAACTCACAGCAGCTTATGACCGTACAGAGAGAGGACACCCCCAAAAGGCTAAAGAAAACAGGACCGAACTGTCAAAGGCAGAACAGCAGGGAGGCCACCCCGATTCCCCCTTTCTTCTTCTAGGGCTTTTATTTGTTCTTTTATTGACTTTCTGAAAACTGCTCTCAGAGTGAGGCAGGCCCACTGACGGGTGTGTCCCCAGGCTCTGTGCTCCGCACCCATGTCGTGTGCTGATGAATGAAACAGAGGAAAACCCTCTAAACTGTCTGGAAACCCCCTCCTGCTGGCCCTGGTGTTGCGTTCTCCTTCCTGGGAAACCCGGACCTCCGTTCAGCCCAGAAGTGGCAGCCACAGCTGGCCCTGGGAGTCAGGGGAAAGCCCTGGCAGAAACTGTGATTGTAGTTGTTCTTTGTTTCTGTGTGTGTTTAATTTGCTGCCAGCTTCTTAATGCCCAAGCAAGCAGCACCACTCGAGCCTTCCAGGTTTCCCAGGGCGGGCAGGGTGCGCCTGGAGCATCAGAGCAGGGAGCTTCTGCTGGCAGCCCTCACCCATACTGGTTCTGTGGGCTGCGGCAGGTAAAGGAGACAGATGCAAGCAGAGCCCTCTGGCTGCCCGTGAGTGATGCTCTACCCGCTTTGCCTGCTGGATCTGTCAGAGGAGCTGTGGAGGGAGGAGGTGCACCCTGGCAGCCCCATAGTCCCCACTGGCTGTGTTTGGCTGGTCAGCTTCTCCCGGGAGGAGCTGCAGGGGTTGCGGTAGAGTGGGGGTTGCAGGGTGTGGTTGCACAGGGGTTGTGCCCAGCACTGTAGGTTCCCGGGACCCTGGGCTCTGCCTGCTGGAAGGACCGAGGTATCCTGGCCCCAGGGGCCCCTGATTGGTTGGGGAAGACTCCATCAGGCCAAGATCAGCCTCGTCTTCTCCAGGGGTCCAGCAGCCCCCTCCCTCCTAGGGGCTTGCCCACCCCACCCTGCCTCGTGCATCATCAAGTAGCCAGCTCTGGGCCCCCCTCAGAGAGCCTGCTCCCAACCCCATCTCGTACCTGCCTTGCCAGCAGCTCTGCCTCCCTTTGTCTGGCTTATTCATTTTCCAGAATGTTTTTTTCTTTTTCTTTCTTTTTTTGAGTTGGATTTTTGCTTTTGCTTTTGTCTTGTCATTTTTTTTTCTCTCCATAGTGAAAATCAGAAATCCATTGCCAGCATGAGGGTTACCCAGGGGCTCACCCCAGCACTGTGACATTCTGTGCTTACTAATTCCTTGCTGTGGGGACTGTCCTGCGCAGGTGTGGCAGCGTCCCTGGCCTCTCCCCCGAGGTCGTGACAGTCAGTGATGTCTCCAGAAATTGCCAGGTGTCCCCTGGGGTCAAAATCATCCCTAGTTGAAAACCACTGGTTTTCCCTGTGGCTTGTTAAATAAACTCAGCTAAATATAACTGTCTTGGGCCTCTGCAGGCTGGTGGCCTGGGGCCTATGTTTGAGTTTGTGCAGTGGGGTAGGCTCTGGCCTATTCCCTGGAGGGCCGGGACTCTGTCCAGCCCCCTCACGTACCATCTTTCCCCGAAAATAAGACCTAGCTGGACAATCACCTCTAATGAGTCTTTTGGAGCAAAAATTAATATAAGACCCGGTCTTATTTTACTATAATATAAGACAAGGTCTGATATACTATACTATACTAGACTATAACATAGTATAATGTAACATAGTATAATATAATATCATATAATATAATATAAATACCGGGTCTTATCTTAATTTTTGCTCCAAAACATGCATTAGAGCGGACTGTCTGGCTAGGTCTTATTTTCGGGGAAAGCAGTAGCTTCGTTGAAACTGAGGCTCTGAGCATGCCCAGACACACTCGCTCCGGTCCCAATGGTCAGGACCTCAGCTGTCCATTCTCTGCCAGAATTTAGGGATCATATAGCCACATGCCCAGGTGGAGCTCCGAGGTTTGGCTGATTTGCATTGATTGTTACTATTGCCACTGTCATTTGAGGATTCTAAGCTGAGAAGGCCTCTAGGGATTGTGTCCTCTCGGACCAAAGCCACACTGAAAAGAATCCCTAGGAAAGAAAGCCCCCTACCCCTAGGAAGGTTGGAGGGTGAGATGAGGTGGTTGTTGGAGTCCTGGCAGCCACCAAGGCCTCAGACGGGGGACACAGGCCACCTTCAGCTTCCAGAGGGAGACAGGCCAATGCCAGTGGCCTTCCACAAGATGTTGGGCTTGGTGTCCAGTGATGCAGGATTCCGTGCTCTGGACGAGGTCTGGGCGAAGCTCTGCAGAGGCAGCACCACTCCCACCCCGGGGCCTTCACCAAGATGGCCTGTTGCGAAGAGGCAAGGCCTCCAGCAGCCTCTCCCCTCCAAAAAGCCACCGCTCGGTGCTTAGCAAGTCAGCACTCCCAGAGCAGCTGCTTCAGAACTGCACTCGCATATCCATCCAGGAGAAAACACACCAGGGATGTGGACCCAAGAGACAGGCACGGTTTGCTGGCCTAGGAGGAAGCCTGTCCAGGAGCCATTGACATTCTGAGAGGTAGAGGAAGGGTCTGGGCTCCTCCCTAGCTCTGAGCTGGGAGGCCTCACCCCAGGTCTCTCCACATGGTCTTTTTGCAGCCGGGGCCCTGTGCTCGTGTCAGGGGCACCAGAGCTCTGCAGGCCTGAAATCAAGGCCTGGCAGGGACCATGGACATGGTGCAAGGACCCCGCTTCTCCCTGGCTGAGCTGCAAACGCCAGCCCCATGGGGATGCCCCCCAGGAGCCACAGGATCTGCCTGTACCATCATCGCCCTGGGAACAGAGCTGGAGACCTGCCGTGTCCTGCATCAGGGCAGCCCTGTCTGGGGTGCCTTAGCGGCTCCTGGTGGCCAGTTTCCAAAGCAGCACTTGCTGCCCTGAGATGGGCCCTCTGTGCACAAAGTGGCTGCTTCTCCTGGGACATGGGCCATGCTCAGGGGCGCACTTGGGATGGCCACCCAAGCAGAGCCCAGTGGAAGACACACAGCGTACTGATTCCAGAGTTACCCTGAGAAGGTCTTCTTCCCCTCTGCCTGCTGCTATTAGCAGTCAGGTTCTGGCCAAGTCATACCTCTGGGCCTCAGTTTCTCCAGCTGCAAGGTAGGAACTGGTACTTCCTTCCAAGGATCTCTGTGAGAGAGTCGATGCATGCCAAGCTTTAGAGCAGGGCCTGGCATGTGACTGTTGTCACTGAGCAGGTGTACTTGCTTGGCCTCCTGCACTGCCAAGGGCCACAGGGCAAAACCTCTGGCAGAGAGAACCCTGCCTGCATCCTGTCCTGATTCTAAGAGGTAGAGGAGGCTCTGAAGTACCATGCTAGGAGCCCCTTCCAGACATGATTTCTGATCCCAGCTGTGGCTGGGCTGACGGGCTGATGTGGCTCTGGGACAGATGCTGGCTAGGGTGGGACTCCCTGAGGCTAGACAATGTCCAGAGAGAAGGGAAAGATACCTGGAAACAGTGCAAGTGACGGATAGTGGGAGTGCGTGGTCACAAGCCACGTGGGTCAGGCGTGCGTTGCTTCTGTTACTAGACAGTCTGCACGCATGTGCGTGTATGCACACCGGGACAGGGGTCCGTAGTGGGCAGTGTCTGTGGGTCTGCCTGTGAGAGGGAGCTCTGAGGCTGCAATGCAAGAGGGCTCCTCTAGGGACAGCCCATGTCTCATGCTGATCCGAGAAGTGGAAAAGACGAATTCTGAGAAACAGCATCATTCGGAGACAGTCAAGCTAAAGCTCTCCTAAGTCTTGGCCCATGCTGGGCAGGAGGAGGAGGAGAAAGAAGCCCTCATTCAGCTCCAGGTCAGCACTATATGAAGCCCCCAACCGGACTCCACTCCTGTCCCCAGTCTCACTGAAAGAAGCAGACCAGCTGGAAGGACTGCTGGGCACAGGAAGGGAGGGCTCTCTTTGCTCTGTCCCTGGTTTTTAGTCTGGCCCCTTTGAGGGGCCAGAAAATGGATTTAAATTCCCAAAGACAACAGGGATCGTCAAATTCCCAAAGACAACCTCATCGTCTCCACACAGTGCCACAATATCCTGAGTGTTTGCTGCCTATGGCCAGCCTAGGAGGGGAGGCATGGGCGGTGTGCCCATTTCACAGATACAGAAACTGACGTAGAGTTGAAGGAGTGCCACATGGGGTCACCTACCCCGCCAAAGAGCCTCCTTCTGGGAGGCCAGACTAATTCTGCTCCAAGTCCGTGGGGCACTGTGTTGGGACAGAAGGAAGAAAGGAAAGGTCAGCCCCTCTTCTCACACCAGCTGAAAGATGAGGAAATGCGACCGTCGTCTGTCTTCTGGCTGGGAACAAGGGCCGGGTCCCACCTGGTTCTCCCTGGTCCCCAGTGCCTGGTGGAAAATGCTCTTCTCCTTATGCATTGTGTGGCCCTGTCCTGAGAGGGCTCTGAGGCCCTCTCACACGTGCCAGAGACTACAAGGCTTTCTGTGGACCTCAGGCTTCCAGCTGGAACTCAGTCTGGGGCAGGGCATGGGGATCAGCAGGAAGCGCAAAGGGACTGGACCTCCCCTGCCCACCATCGTCTGCCTAGGACCAAGGCTCTGTCCTGGGCATGGCCTAGGAAGCTCAGGTGCCACCATGAGGCCAAAGGACCCACAGGCACACCCAGTGCACCCAGTGTGAGCCACAGAGAGGCACAGGGCAATACCTCCCATCTTCCAGGCTCCTGGAGCTGGCCCAGTCCAGCTCAGAAGGCAGCATGGCCAAGATTTCCCGGTTCAGCGATGCACGGCAGACCTGGAGGTGAACCCTGCGGGAATTGAGCTGGTCAGGCTACGGGCCAGAGCCTGTTTCCTCCTTGGCATGGACGGAGGGACACCTGCCCTGCATCGTTGTGGGCGTGACTGAAAGCCCAGCGTGGTGCTCAGCTCGTGGCCAGGGCTGCATGGGTGGAAGTGTAGGGAATGTCAAATGGGAGGCCTCTTCTCTGTGCCCCCGTCCCATCTGCACGCCCAGACGCCGGGCGAAGGCTGGACTCCTAGGCCTGAGCACCATCGTTCCCGCCGGCCGGCGTGTCCTACAGGAATCCAGGGAAGTCCTCCAGCTGGGCATCCAGACCCAAGAGGAAGACGCCACATTCTGAGTGCCTACCATGTGCCATGCGCTGGGGACATAAAAAGTCATCAGCACTGGGAGCTGAGGGCATTGGGGGTGATGGGGTGCCCACGGGTGAAACAGGACTCCTCTCTCTCGCCTCTGGCCAGGGCCCTGCACAAACCAAACACTCAGCCCCAGAGGCCCCAGCACCTTTAATCTACCGAGAAAAAAAAGGATTGGGAGCTTAGTTTTCTCCTAACAATTAGTCCGCCCCGCCTGGAGGGGCGGCTATGTGTGTATGTATGTACGTATGTGTGTATATACGCAGACGAGTACCTACATATCTGAATCCACTGGTAGTCAGGCCCATGCAGGACCACATTTTGTTTGTTTTCAGTTGTTGAAGAAGCTGTCTTCACCGTGTTCCCTGTCAACAGCTGAGGCCAATTTGGGCGTGGGGCTTTGGGCCCCACTTACGTACCTGCTTCAGCTGCCAGGAGGCCCCTCCCCGCAGACTGCTGGCCCAGGAGAAGGGGTATAAAGTTGGGGCTGGTTGAAAAAGATTATTTTTCTGTTTTTTAAAAACCCCATTTTTTTTTAACTCGTTACTGCCTTGCCACCAGCTTCCCCCTGCTCCTACCCTCACATGCAGCAGGGGGGCCCCATACCCGAGCCTGGTGGTGGTGGCGGCGACACTGCCCGGCCATGTCCGCGTCTAACCTCTGGTATTGCATGTTCTGGGCAGGGAAGCGAGGGCGTCGCAGCAGTGCGGGATCGCTAGAGAGCAATGTGGAAGTAAGTAGGAAGCACCTGCGTCCAGCCGACTGTCGTGTGTTGCCTCCCTGATCCTTGGTTTACATCTGTGGTCTTCTTTTTTTTTTTTTTTTTGCTCTTCCTTCCCCTTACTGCACAGAGGTGCAGACAGGCCCCCGCCCCCACCCGCCGCCTGCTGCAGACCAGTGCATGCCAGCTTCCCCGCTGCCTAGAATCTCCTGTGCCTCTCACCGCTCGTTTGGACTGGAATGGTGGGGGTGGTTCTGGATTTGTGTTTTAGTTCCCACTTAACCTGTCCCTTGTGGTCCCTGAGCATGGCTAACATATCCCCTGCTCCCAGGCACTTCCTGCCGGGCTCCTGCTCCCCAGCACTGCTCCTGAGCAGGAGGCAGGCCACTGAGCACCCACACACCCTCCACCCTTGCTGTCGGGGTTTTGCCAGTCTCTGATTTCCGTGATCTGCCATCCCCATTGCTTTCTTCCTGGAGTTTCGATTGCTGTGTGTCTGCAGTCAGGGCACCATGGAACTGCTGAGCTTGCTCAGGGGCTGGTGGTGGGGGGAGGAGGAGAGCCGTGAGAGAAAGAAAAACTGGATTTCATGAGATTTCATTCATCCTTCAACCATCTCTATATTACTGTTCACATCTTAACCTCAGCTTGCAGATCTTTTTGTTTCTTTTTCCTTGTTTGGTTTGCAATAGGTAGCTGCAGTGAAATGCCAAAGCAGTCCCCCACCCCCAGCACAAGGTTTCCCAAGCCCCTTCTGTCCTTTCACCACCTTCGCAGAAGGCTTGGGACCCACACAGGCAGAGCACGTGCCACAGACCCAGTGAGAGGACCCAGGAAGAGCTGAGGGTGCGATTTCAGCAGGAGCAGGGTTCCTCTCATGGACCCCAGCCCGCCCCCCTTCCCTCAGCACGTGCCGCACACAGAAACCCCCAAACAAATTGTTCTGGTCTGAAAGGTCAGACCATGACGGGGTACTTGCCAGGTTGAGGGCCCAAATTTGTGCTGTTGCTACAGTTGACCGGTAAGGAGGGTCCCTCCTCCCCTGTCCCAACTCCCACTTTTGTCACCGGAAGGCCACGTGTCACAGTCCCTCCAGCCCCCCCAGCTGACCTGCCATAGTAGCATGAGAGGAGGTGGCTCCGAGCTCAGCCTCACCCAGCCCCGCCCTCGGTGGCCACCGAGTTGAACTAAGGCTTAGCAGTCAGTGGGTGAACTTTTTACAATTTTTGAAGAATCATTCTTACATAAGCGCTTTAAGATCTTTTAATTTCGGTTTCTATGAATTTCCTTTTTAGGGGTCCATCATTAGCAGTCCTCACACGCGCCGGAGAGCCGCATCAACACGCGAGTGTGCTTCTCGCCCACACCAGACCATGCCTAGCTCATCCTCCCTCCTGGGCTCCTTATTTGGGAGTAAGAGAGGGAAGCCCCCTCCGCAGGTGCACCCGCCCCCAGCCCCGCCCCAGCCCCCTCCACACCCACCAGGCCTACCCCACCCGCACCACCAGGGGCCTGCAGAGGGCGCTCCGCACGCGCATCATGCCCAGTACTGCCACGTGCCGCAGAACCCGCCCCCCTACCACCACCATCACCACTACCATCCCCCCCAGCACGTCCAGCACGCACACCAGTACCACCACGGCCCCCATGGGGGGCACCCACCCTATGGGGCCCACTCGCACAGCCATCCGCCGCTGCCCTCGGCCCACGCCAGCCACATGGGCCACACAGCACACCACCATGGGCAGCCCCTTGCCCCACCGCCCCCCACCAGCAGCAAGGCCAAGCCCAGCGGCATTAGCACAATTGTGTAGACAACCTGGGCGGGAGTCCCAGACTCCCGGGAACAAGTGCACGCCACACAGAAGCACGCCAGGGGTGGCCAGCCTCACACCAGACCCAGGGCATTTCTGTTTCCATCTCTCTCCCCCTGAGCCCCTGGGCTTGTGTTGTAGGGAACAAAGCTCCTGATTTAATTTAGCATTGGCACCCCAGGCTCCACCCACCTCAACCCAAGGGTGGGTCTCGGCACCATCAGCCTCGACAGGGTGCCTCCGGCCCAGTCATGTTGAACTGCCCCCCACCCACTGCAGCCCTCAGGTCTCTGCTCCCAGTTGTACATGCATCTATGAAAACCCAGCCTAGGAAAAGAAGAAATGAGACACAAAAAACCAGAGACAGAACACAACAAAAAAACCCAAAACTTGCTGCATTATTGCTCTTTTATTGACAATGGGCAAAAAATTAAGTAGACCTGATATGGTTGATGAAAATACGTAAGTAAACTTTATATAATATAAATATATAAATATAAATAAATAAATATATATATTATATATACACACTGTATAGGTAGTATTTGTGTGTGAAAGGCAAATGTTTCAGTCCACAAAATTAGCAATATAGACTTCACAAGGACCTCCACTTACCTAACCAGAAGACAGTACCTTAGATGAATGTGTGAGAGAGTAGACCAAAAACCTAAATGCTAGGAACAAACTCAGATACTTCCATATTTTCATAAAAAGAGAAGTCCCTCTAGGACCGACAAATCTTTACGCAATCATTACTTATTGTGCCAAGTAACATAGCATCTAACTGTTTAAAAAGTCTAGTATTGCTTTGTATAAATCCTTATTTTATTAACAGAATACTATCATAAGTAATCAGTATTATAACTGCTGTTATTTCAGGTAAGCAAATAGATAAAATGCAGTAAAGTACAGTAGCAACTTGGGATGACTAGTTAAGAACTGGTTGTCTTAGAATATTGGTTACACAGATTCATAGACACTTTAACGGCTGTGAAAACTGTGAATTTCCATGATCCATATTTCTTTTATATGCATCTGATTTGATGTACACTCATGTAGAGTCCTCTGAAAGGGGCACCCATACACTGCGGACGTATCATCTTCAACATGACAATGACCCACCCTCATTCCCGTCTCCCCAGCACCATAACTTCCTCATCCTGTTTCCAGCTACAGCAGGCCGAAGCCCCCGAGCGTGGTTCCACCAGGAACCTCTCAAACCTGCAGGCCGATTCTAGTGTCTAGCAGCCCAGGGTGGTGTGTGTGCTTCCCGTTTTGTTCTCTGAGTGGTAGCCGTGATCATTGTAACTCCATGTAGCCATGCGCTAGCACAACCCCTGTGTCATCACTGCGGCGCATCTGACCCCAGCTGACAAGTGCCCAGCCCTCGCCAGTGAAGCCCCCGCTGCCTCTCATGGTCCAGTTAGCTGCCGGGGCATCACATGACTCTCAGCTGTGCTCTTGTCGCTTCCATGTTGTGGTGACACCATCTGCTCCCCTGGGGCCGGGCGCTGCACACGTCCGGTTCTGTGCCTGAGTCACCCATGGGCTGTACTTTGTAGTTTCAGCCTTTCGAGCCACTGCAGCCACCAGTGCTGTGTTCCTAAGCCATGAGACCCGAGGACTGCCCCACGGCACCTGCCCAGGCGGAGAGCCCTTTCAGAAAGGGAGAAGCTAACGCAGGACTGTGGGCGGCAGGGCCCGTGCTCCGTGGAAGGCGTGGCCAGCTGTGGCAGGACGGAGACAACAGGGGAGCCCACCCTGGCCAGCTGGCCGGGGGTCTGTCCATTTCCCTCCCCACCCAACCCTTGTCATATTATTGAGGTCACCATACCAGCAAATCTGCAAACCAAGCACTTTGTTGATCTCCACAGAGAGCAAATACAGCAATGTAGAGTTTAGCCTTTTTAAAAAAGAAGTCGGACTTGAAGCTGCCTGCTGTTATCTTCCCATCAGTATAGCATTTCTCTCTTGGGCATCTGCTCAGAAAGAGAGACGGAAAAAGCACAGGTGTGCCTGATGGCCCAGGTCCAGCAGGTGGGGAGGTGCCCCTTCCCCATTCCATTGACTCCTGAGTTCCTTGGTTTTCCTTCAGAGCCAGGTTCCCCGAGGCATTCTGTTGTGCAGTTTAAAGGATGTTGTTCTGACAAGGAAAAATCAAATTGTAATGCGTGTCATCTGCGTTGGTCGTGTGAGGCCACATCTATGTATTGTATATTTCCAAAATATATCAGTGTTACTGTTGACGAATAGTTGAAGTAAAATGATAACATATTAAATATGTCGGCTTTTCTTCACCCTTCTGTACCAATGGTAGAGTCCAACTAGAAACTCTATAGGTTGTTCCAGAAAAGATACAGGCTGCTTGGTACAAGATTGCCCTTTCCGAAGGGACAATCACTAGCGAAAAAAACAAAAAGAACCAACAAATTCGTTGATGGGGGCCGGTGGGAGGGGCGCTCTCTCCTTTGTGTCCTACATGCCCCAGGGCCGTTCAGAACTCTCACCTCCAAAGTTGTCATTGGTGTGCCCTGAAGTTTTGTTAGGGTGCCACAGAGCCGGGTCTGGTGAAAGCTTCTTGAACAAACTCAGTTTCTCCCCATGTTTCCAACTTTATACAGTGTATTGGGTTCAGGTCAGTGAGGTTTCATCATTCTATGTGTTTTATTTACAAACTTATCATTGGAAATGTTTTCAGAAGTTCCATTGAGAAGACTGGAGCCACACTGCCCAAATTTTGTTTGGGAAACAGAAGCTTCTGATAAACTGATGTCCCACATATTGCTTTCACGGGGCTGTTCTGTCTAGATCCCAGCCTGTCAGAGTCACAGCTGTGGGACCTATTGTTCACAGAGCCCCCTCTCCCTCTCTCCCAGGAGGCAGGAGGCCAAGTGCCACCAGGATGTCTGTGTCATCCTTTCTTACTATCAGGACACGAGACATTTTTCTCAAGTCGTACAAATTATTTCAATTACATAATTTCTGACAGGAGCAGGAGATCCTTAGAGGAAACAACAGCTGGTAGTATCACAAAAATCTTTTCTGGGACAACAATTAAATCATGTATTTGTATTTTTTTAAGTTTATGAATGAATTGTACAACAATGTAAAAATAAAATTCATCCTAATATGATGTGCACATCTTGCTTAAAAATGTCTTCAGTCCCCCAGTGTAGAGCGATTTCCTATCATGCACTGCATGCAGCAGAAACCTCTTGTTTTTCTTTAAAATGAGCTGAAAAGACAGCAGCTATTTAAACATGACCCTGCGTATTGACTCAGCATTCCATATGAAGCTGTCTCTCTACACGTAAGCATGCATCTTACAGTTTCGCTGTAAAATATCATCACCTTTCCTGCCTGAGAAATGAGTAATTTTGTATGCATTTTAAATAACAACAATAATCAAGGAAACAGGTTGCACAGTGAATCAGTGTGAAGTGGGGGTGGTGAAGAGGGACCAGCAGTAGCAGCTTGGCGTAACTTGTACCTCATGTGCACGTTCGTGTCCCTGTTCTGTCGCTGAGGTTTCGTGCAGTATCCATCTCCTCTTGGGAATTGTCATTCGCCTTCGAGTTGTTTTAAACGATTAGAATCAGGTCTTGAATGCAGACTGTTCAAAGACTTCGAGGGATTCCTCGCTCACAAGAAGCTCAGCACCCACTGTGTAACTTTGGGGAGGAAAGGAGTACTTTGTTTTAATATGCATTCTGTTTGTGGGTAACTACAGACTCTTCATGTAAAACCAGAGCTGTGATCATGTGGAGAAATCAAATAAATCCTTTAAAATTCTCCGATTCTTACTTTTTCTGAAAAGTCCAGACGTGTTCCTGTTGGCCATGGAGAGAGCTCCAGCCGACAGGATTGCTCACTCCCTGTCAGGACTGTAGGCACTCGCTTTCCTGGAAGATGCTGGCCTGACTTTAACTTGAGAATGCTGATAAAAGATTTAAGATAAAGGTGCATATCACAACTTTGGCTGTGATAGAAGATGTCAAAGGTGCTTACAATTTCTAGCAACTTTCAACAAACTTCGGTGCTTTCGTTAAGTTAGAGGAGATGGATCCTGTGAAGTATTGAGGTGAACTGGGAATGATGTCGGGGAGAAAACCCCAGTGGCCCAGTCCCCAAATCCTTGAAGAGAGATTACTTTCGTTTTCCCACATTGGTTAACGTGATGTGCAAAAGCCGAAAAGGTGAATTCTGATTCTACTGGAAGAGTTCTGTGAGAACATGATTGCCTGGACTATTTTTCCTTTCCTGGAACCAAATTCAGTTCCAGAGAATACTACTTTGAATTTTCAGTATGTATCAAAAAATGAAGTAAAACTGGTAGACCTAATTTGTGGGAAACAAAAAAAGTTAGTTTTATTGACCTAAATTGGCTGTGGCCCACCCTTCATAAAGAAGTGAATTTTGATCAAAAGATGCTCTCAGTTTTCTGCACCTGAGTGGCCATCCCTTTTCCAGGCCACTCAGAGTTCTTCAAGATAGTGAAGCTGGTTACTAAAACTCCCTGAAATAGTTAGCTCTACTTCAGTGTTTGCGTCTACGAACATAAGACTACAGGTCACCAGCTGCCTGATGTAGGTGAGCCGCTAAGCCAGGGCTTCAGTGTGATGTTTCTCTGGGTTTTGTGCTGGTCTCCCCCACCAGGCTATGGGTTCCTTGGGGGCGAAGGGTGCACCTGATCTACTTTTCGGTGTCCAGTGACCAACACCGGACTGGTCCTGTCAAAATGCGTCTGAGGAAATTTTTTAAAATGATGCTACTTTGAACCTCCTAAGTGAAATCAATAATTAGCCAAAACTGACCCCAGAAGAGAAAAATTTTAAACAGATAAATTCCCACAAGAGAAATAGAAAAATTAATCAACCTGCCAGGCCTGAATGATTTCATAGGGGAATTCTTCCAAACCTTCAAATACCACACACTCTCAAAGCTGCTTAAACTGTTTCAGATCACAGCAAAGGAAGGAAAACTTCCAAATTATTTTTATGAAGTGACTGTATCATTGTTTCCTAAACCTGATAAAGTTTTGCATAAATACAAAACTATAGACCACCAATGCAAAATTATTAATAAAATAATAGCAAACATCTAATGGCACATTAAATGTAAACTAATATACTTCATGACCAAGCAGAAGTTTATTTCAGGAATGCTAGAATGGTTCAATATTAGGTAATCCATCAATCCATTTTAATTGAAATGAGAAGAAAAATCATATGATCATCTCTGGTTGCCAAAAGCCTTCAACAAAATCCAGACCTATTCCTGATACATAGGGCACTTAAATGGATATTTTGTTGGCATGATAAAGTGTATGTGCCCTCCATCCAAAAGCTAGCATTTTATTTAATGGAGAAACAGTGAATGTATTCTATGAAAATCAGGAAAAAGATATGAATGACCACCATCTTCACTTCTGTTTAACTTTGTAGTGAAGGTTTTAGCCAACACAATCAGACACAATTAGAGACATAAGAATTGGAAAGGAAAATGAAAATTATTTCTATTTGCAGATGATATAATGGCATATCTGAAGAAATGACAAAACCTAAAGAAATCAATGAAAAAATAAAAACAATAAGGAAACTTAGCAAGGTGATCGTATATAAAATTAATAATTAGGATCAATAGCTTTGCATATTTCTTTAAAAATCAGAACAAAAAAGTGAGAAAGAAGACCACATTTGCAATATATATATTTTTAAATGTCAGGGAGTGACTTGAAAAACAATCAAACAGGAGATAATTATTAAGACACTGAAAAACAAAAAACTGGAGTTGAACAAATAGAAATACATCCCATGTTCTTTAATAATACAATTTAACATAAATGTGTCAATACTTTAAAAAAATTGGAGCTAGAAAATTTATTTTTAAAAAGTTCATATTTTTAAAAGACGAGCATATTCAGGAAAACCTTCATTTATTGTATTTGTTAGGGTTATTGGTATAACCAGATTTTAAAGCATACTGTAACATCTCCATGATTAAATATATGGTATTGGCCTGTGAATAGTCAGACTGATTGAACTGAATGGGCAGCACTGAAACAGACTTGATTATGTGGAAGTTTAGTATGTAATAAAATGGCATTGCAAATCCCTGGGGAAAAGATTTGACTGAACGGTGTGTCAGTGAGCTTTTGCTGCATAACAAGATACCCCAAAATTTACCGGCTTGAAACAACAACAATTTAATGTTTCCATAAGGCTAACGGTTGGGCAGTTTTTCTGGTCTTCAGGCTCGCTCAATATCATTGGAAAAGAAATGGTTACAACCCACTGCTTGGCAGTGGAGTGTGCGGGTTGTCGCAGGCCAGAGCTGGCCCACACAGTCACTGGGATGAGGCTAGCAGGCAGGAAATCCCCTGCCAGAGTGATGGCTGACAGGAACTGAAGGTCACACGTCACGCACACAAGAAATCCACCCCTGCCAGGGTTCAGGCAGACCAAGACAGCTGCAGACTGAGAAAGGCATGCATGCGTGGTGCAACAAGGATGGTACACCTCTTCCTCCTGTAGTGCCCCCTCAGTGCCATCTACTGCCAGCTGGAAAAGGAGAACATTTGAAGTCAAACTCCATTATTGCAAAGTAAGAAATGAAGAGTGGGTTTGGAGTTGAGAGAGGAAATCAGCAACTACCACTGTCCACTCACTTGGGCCACTCACCTTCCACATGCACATTTGCACACTTCCTACACACATTTGTACTTTGTTCAATAAAACAGCTCTGTTTCCACCTAGCAAGATACAACTATGATTCAGACAGGTGAAGGTGTTTCTCACCGGAATGAGGAGCTGCACGATGTAAGCAGTTCTAGCTATATTAATGATCCTCAAATTGTCACAGCTCTACTGCATATTCTGTCACCTAAAGACAAAATTGTAAAGTTACCTCCAAGAACTCATATAAAATAAAAAATGGAAAGAAGGAAAGCGAAGGACATAGCATATGCAAACACACACATATAACAAGGAAAGAGAAAATGTGTAAGCTACTCTAGTCCTCATTTTTGTAATTGAGGCCACAGTTGATATCTATGGCTTCCTTCTTCCAGCACGCATTTCATTTTTCCCCTGCTCTCAGGCAGAATTTAAGCTGATCAGAATTCCTTATCTGGTCAAACGACAAACCATAATTTCTAAATGGTCTGAGTCTTCAAGTGTCCTACTTGTTTTGGTCGCTGTAGTTTTCCATTAACCATTGCTATTGGCCATGGAAGTACTAAGAGGTACCCCAGGGAATCCCCTGGGATGCAGACATAGTCCTTCTTGCCCCTGTTGTGTAGCTGCAGCCCAATTTCCCCTTGGTAATTGGGATCAGTCACCAGCCAGTAGAATAAGCCTGTTTGCTTTCTGTTGGTTCAGTGGCAGTAAGGAGCCCTAAATGGCCAAGTGAAAGCCTCATCTTCCAATTCAGTGAAATCATTACTCTGTCTCCTCTGGTAGAAGCATTCCCTCTGTTGACCATAAACAAGTCGACCAGATATTCCATCACCAAAAAGGATTTAATCAGGACAAAGAAAGGATTACAATGCCCTACGTGCAGCCATGGGAAGCCACATGAAAACACTCTGGAATAAAAAGCAGGAAGCCCATTTTTACAGAGGAGAAGAGGAAGTTAAGGAGAGGGGCAGTTAAAACCATAGAGCTCTGTTGTAAATACAGAGCTCTTCCTGTAGGGCTTTTGCGATGACATAGGGTGTGAGAGCCCCTCCCACAGGCCCTCCTGATTCCTATCTACGTTAAGGTCTCTTGTCATAAATTTTGACCTTTCCCTTTTTTTTGATTGACACTTTTCTCTGAAAATATCACTGATCAATAGTCAAGACCTCTGATTTCAGTGGCCTTTTGTTCCTTGATGCCAAGAAGGGGCTCTTCAGGCCAGCCCGGTGACTCAGGTGGTTGGAGCGCCGTGCTCCTAATGCCGATGTTGCCGGTTCGATTCCCACATGGGCCAGTGAGCTGCTCCTTCTACAGCTAAGATTGTGAACAACAGCTCTCCTTGGAGCTGGGCTGCTGAGAGCAGCTGGAGATCGGTGTGGGCTGCTGTGAGCTGCCAGGAGCAGCCGATGGCCAGCATGAGTGGCTGGCAGCCAGTGAGTGCTACCATGAGCTGCTGTGAGCGGCCGACCAACCAAAGATCAACCGCCTCAGCCGGGGCGGGGAGCGGGCATCACAAGGCTCCTAATACCAGCCTGGGCCAGGGAGCTGTGTCCTACACAACTAGACTGAGAAACAACGGCTGGAACTGGGGTGGGGGAGGGGGAAGGCAGAAGAAGTGGGGAAAAGGGAGCTCTTCTGGGTGTCACATCTCATGTTGGAGGGAAGGGGCATGGATTGGAAGCAGCTTGTGTCCAGGTTCAACAAGCAACAGGTGCAGAGTTTAATAAGAAGAAGAATACAGAGCAAAATTTAAAATAATGCAACAAACTTAGTCTATATGATGGTTCTAAACCAGGAGCTCAAACCTATAGGCAGTGAAATAAGGGTCATTATTGTCTGAAACAGATCGAAGCTCTTTGATGACAGATCCAATAACTGGAGAGGTTTCCCCTTTCACAATAGATTGGAAAATGTGGACAAGGGCATTTTCCTTCCAAGGAAGAGAAATAAAGTAAGAGGTAACAATAGGAAAAGTTGTACAGGCCTGGACCAGTGGTTCTGGGAAAGCTGTCTCCTTCGGATGCCACCTGCTTTAACTTTAGGTCACCAGACTGTGTACAGTTCCAGTCAGGGTTTGTGCCTTCTATAGGTGTGACAGGGCAATCCAGGAGTCTAGTCCCTGGAGTTTAGCAGCACAGGGGTTAATCAATAGTACCTGATAGGGGCCCTTCCAGCAAGGCGGGAGGGAGTCTTTGTGGAGGTGTCTCTTCCAGTAAACAAAGCCTCCAGGTTGCAGAGTGTGCTTAGGCTTTTTATCTCCTTGGAGCACACTGTGAAAAGATTGCTCTACCAGAGTATGGTTTTCTTCAATAGAGGCAATTAGGCCTTTACAATATTGAAGCATTTCTCCCTTTATCGACTGTGGATAGAAAGAAGCAGGAGCCAAATGCATGGGGCGTCCTGTAATTATCTCAAAAGGTGAGAGTTTATGAGCCCCAAAGGGGGTGGCTCTGAGATTTAAAAGGACCAACAGCAATGTTTTTGGCAAAAATATTTGAAACATCTTCACAAATTTTGTCAATTGAGTCTGAATAATGCCTTTAGTATGTTTAACTAAACCTGAGAATTGAGGGTGGTAAGCGCAGTGAAGGTGTTATAAAACTGGCCAAACAGCACAGACTTGCTGAAGCACCCGTGAAATGGGCTCCCTGATCACTATGGAATTCCAGAAGAGTCCCCCAGGTAGGGACAATCTTTTCTAAGAAGATGTTTGCCACAGAAGAGGCAGTAGCTTGTCTGCAGTGGGAATCTTCAGTCCAGTGAGAAAACAGACCATGACTTAGACATATTTGTAACCATGAGATGGGAGAAGCCGTCTGAAATACTTGCCAAACCTCCAATAGTCCATTAGGCAATCTAAAATGTTCAGGACCAGTGTAAACAAGCTTCCGTGGGTTGTATTTTTGGACAGGTGAGATAGGCACTTTTTGAGGCTTTATTAATACTTCCCCATCAATGTTGATTCGTAAATGTTATAATTTTGTCAGGGGATCGATGGTTTAACGCATGGACAATAATTAGGACGGGGAATTTTAGTCTCTGGTAGGACTGGGTTGTTATTTGGCCCTAACCAGAGCTTTTTATCTAACCAACCATTGTTGGATTTCCAATTTTGTTTTTTCTTTTCTGAGGCCAATTGTTGGGCTTCTACGGCCAGTTTTTCTAAGTTAACATTTGGGAAAAATATCTTTGGACAATGACAGAGGTTTGACTGCTACTGGTTCCTTTGAGGGCAACATTCTTAGGAGAAGTGTCAGCAAGGTGATTTCCCTTAGCTTCCAGAGTCAAGTTTAGAATGCTCTGGGAGCCTAATAATAGCTAAAGCAGCAAGTAAAACTATGGCATCCAATAACTCTTGAATATATGGGCCATTTTAAATTTTGTTTCTGCTGGAAGTAAGGAATCCATATTGTTTCCATACCTTCCCAAAGTCCTGAGCTACTCCGAAGTCAGGGAGGAGTCGGCATCCCCCAGAGCAGTCCCTGCAGATCACCTGAGAGCAGGGATATCTTGGGTATGGAGGTCCAATCGAAGAAGCAGGAGGTCCCAGGCCCACACTAGGCTCCCCAACCCAGAGCAATAGAGCCAAGAAGAGGAGTTCCTGATGAGACAAGTAGAGTTAACAGGAGCGAGCTTGTGAGCTGAAAGGAATGAGCTTAAACATTAACAACTTGACTCTGACTCCCCTGGCTAGCACTGTACCTGCAAGCTGACGAGCACCTTACATCCCTCATAGGTGAAGTTCCCAATCACAATGGCACCCCCCTGCACACTAACAAACACCCATCATAGATGGGAACAGAACAGTTCCCAATCGTGACAGCAATCCCCTGCAAGCTGACATCCATCATAGATGGAAACAGGACAGTTCCCAGAAGAAGACAATTGTAACGGCAGCCCCCCCCACCCCCCCAGAAGCTGACAAGCACCCTACATCCTGCACGGAAAAATATAAAATATAAAACCCCAGCTAAACAGAAACCTACTGCAGCTCTCTCTATCAGACGGCCCTGGCAAACCTCTTTTGCCAGTATTTCTCTTCCAAACAGATCTCTCTCTCTCTCTCTCTCTCTCTCTCTCTCTCTCTCTCTCTCTCTCTCTCTCTCACACACACACACACACACACACACACACACACACACATTCAATAAACCATTTCTTGCTCTCCTATTTTGTAGAATCTCGTGAATTCTTTCACGTTTTGTGAATGACCAGGGTTTGATTCTATGCCAATACAGTTCCCACAACATATGGCTGTGAAAATCAGAGGGGATTCTGTCTGGGTGAGATGGAGGGCTGCTGGAAACCCAGGATTCCTCGTAAAAGGCACATGCACCGACTCACTTGTTGATGGATGCACTCACTCTGAGCTCCAGCACTGGACAGCAGCTTGAAAAGAACACTGAACTGTCTGGCCTCAAGGCAAGGGCTGGAGGGGCAGCTCTTGCCAACATTTTATTCCTTTCCTGAGCCCAATCTCAACCCAGCCTGCAGGTGCATGCAGGCACCAAATATGAATCGCTCTACTTTCTGGGAGATTTCCTCAATTTTACTTCCAATTCTTCAGTGGAGGTATTCCTTACCTTGTTTTTCATATTAAATAGGTTTTATTCCCTCAAAATATCATTTTTTTCATAGTATCTAGTTTTTGTTTCATGACTACATAAATTTCTCTTAGTTCTCTGAAGATATTGATAGGGCTTTTAATGTTTTCTTTCCCTGCATATTCTGTTTCCTCCTAGTTGCTCTAAAGAGTTTGTTTTGATCTTTAGCTTCCACATTGCAGATGTTCCTCGAATATTTTAATCTTGCTCAAATGTTTATGATTAGGTGTCAGGAGCTTAAAAAAACAGCTAGTGCAGAGCTCTAACACGGTTGGAAGGTGCTCTCAGTTGTGAACCTCATTGTACAGTGATCTGGCTGAGCCATCTGTTGGGGGATCCCCAGTAACATTATCTTTATATCTTTTCTCTGGGGCAAGTCAGATTCCCCAGAGAAAGGTCTTCCAGTCTCCTGCCCTCTTGGTAGGAGGTAAGTGAGGAAAGGGGACTGGGAAGCCTCAACTCTTAGTTCATATACAATAGCTTAATTTTCTGTTTTCAGCATCATATCACGCCTTCAACGAGAGACTAAAGATAATAAAGGCTCTTTTTACTCTTTCCAAGAAAGACAATTTCAGATTAATGAGTGGCAGTTGCCCGGCAGCACAGACTTGGAAACGGACCTATTTAACTGCTTCCCAAGCACCTTGACACAACCCCCTTATTTTAGCCATTCCTTTTCCCCATTTCAGGAGGTGCTGGGGTTTCCAGTTCTGGAGCCTTTGGAGAATTCTGTTGTGTAAAGATTGTTTCTCAGCTTTCTCCACTGTCAGCTAAGGTTTGGTGATCTGCTAAGTCACTTACCACTTGTCCATGTGATTTCCAGCTTCCAGATTTGTGTTGCATCGTGTCCTCTCCTGTTCCAAGATAAAGGATTTGCCTGTTTGTTGTTAATCCCTACATTCCAGTTTCAGTGGGAAGGGAGCAAAAATAGATGTAAATATTCAACCCACCACCTCATTCAGAACTCTAGCCTGACTTTTAGTTTTGATTTTGTATATTGAAAAAGAATTTTAGGATATATGTATTATATTTATACCTTGCCTTTTCCCACAAAGGATTTGTAGTGGAAGTATTGTCATAATGTTATTTTGGTCAGGGTTTAAATTTCTTTCCTCAAAAATGTTTCCCCATTATTGTATATTGTTAGTAAACTTAAGACTCATCAGAGGCATTTGTGTAGTTCTTTTCCCCCCCCCTTCTTCTGCCTGCCGCCCACCCCCCACTCCGGTTCAAGCCGTTGTTTCTCAGTCTAGTTGTGTAGGACACAGCTCCCTGGCCCATGCTGGTATTAGGAACCTTGCGCTCCCCTGGGCTGAGGCAGCCGGTCGCCGGTCATCGGTTGGCCGCTCACAGCAGCTCTGGGCAGCTCTAGTTGGCTGCCAGCTGCTCACGATGGCTGCCGGCCACTCACAGCAGCACACAGCAGCCCATGGCAGCTCACACAGACCTCTGGCTGCTCGTGGCAGCCCAGCTCCACGGAGAGCTGTTGTTCACAATCTTAGCTGTAGAGGGCGCAGCTCACTGGCCAATGTGGGAATCGAACCGGTAACCTCGGCTTTAGGAGCAAGCTGCTCCAATCACCTGAGCCACTGGGCCGGCCCTGTGTAGTTCTTTTACTCCAAAAGTTGAACTTTAGAACATGCTGAAAAGTACCAAGTCATTTTTGTGTACAGAGAAATACAACAGCAATGTATCAGGACACAATTCATTTCTCAAAGTATTAGCATTTCTTTTTTTTTTTTCAATTGGGGTGACAATTGTTAGTAAAATTGCATAGATTTCAGGTGTACAATTCTGTATCACATCATCTATAAATCCCATTGTGTGTTCACCACCCAGAGTCAGTTCTCCTTCCATCACCATATATTTGATCCCCCTTACCCTCATCTCCCACCCCCCACCCCCTCTTACCCTCTGGTAACCACTAAACTATTGTCTGTGTCTATGTGTTTTTGTTTCTCATTTGTTTGTCTTGTTCTTTGTTGTTTTTGGTTTATATGCCACATATCAGTGAAATCATACGGTTCTCTGCTTTTTCTGTCTGACTTATTTCGCTTAGCATTATACTCTCAAGATCCATCCATGTTGTCACAAATGTTCCTATATCATCTTTTCTTACTGCCGAATAGTATTGCATTGTGTATATATACCACAACTTCTTTATCCATTCAACTATCGAAGGACATTTTGGTTGTTTCCATGTCTTGGCCACTGTAAACAAAGCTGCAATGAACATTGGAGCACACGTGTCTTTATGTATAAATGTTTTCAGATTTTTTGGGTAGATACCCAGGAGAGGGATTCGTGGGTCATATGGTAATTCTATTCGTAATTTTTTGAGGAACCTCCACACTGCCTTCCATAACGGCTGTACCAGTCTGCATTCCCACCAACAGTGTATGAGGGTTTGTTTTTCTTCACAGCCTCTCCAAGAGTTGTTAGTATTTGTCCTCGTGATGATAGCCATTCTGACTGGGGTGAGGTGATATCTCATTGTGGTTTTTATTTGCATTTCTCTGATGATTAGCGACGTTGAGCATTTTTTCATATGTCTATTTGCCATTTGTATGTCCTCTTTGGAGAAATGTCTCTTCAGGTCGTCTGCCCATTTTTCAATTGGGTTGTTTGTTTTTTTGTTGTTGAGTTTCATGAGTTCCTTGTATATTTTGGATATTAGCCCCTTATCGGAGGCACTGTTTGCAAAAATCTTCTCCCATTCGGTTGGTTGCCTCTTTATTTTGTCGATGGTTTCTGTTGCTGTGCAGAAGCTTTTAAGTTTTATATAGTCCCATTCATTTATTTTAGCTTTTACTTCTGTTGCCTTTGGAGTCAAATTCATAAAATGCTCTTTGAACCCAAGGTCCATAAGTTTAGTACCTATGTTTTCTTCTATACAGTTTATTGTGTCAGGTCTTATGCTTAAGTCTTTGATCCATTTTGAATTAATTTTGGTACATGGTGACAGACAGCAGTCCAGTTTCATTCTTTTGCACGTGGCTATCCAATTCTCCCAGCACCATTTATTGAAGAGGCTGTCTTTCCTCCATTGTACGTTTTTTGCTTCTTTGTCAAAAATTATCTGTCCATATTTATGTGGTTTTATTTCTGGGTTCTGAATTCTATTCCATTGGTCTATGTGTCTGTATTTCTGCCAATACCATGCTGTTTTGATTATTGTAGCCCTGTAGTACAAGCTAAAGTCAGGTAATGTGATACCTCCAGTATTGTTCTTTTTTCTTAAGATTGCTTTGGCTACTCGGGGTCTTTTGTGGTTCCAAACAAATCTGATGATTTTTTGTTCTACTTCTTTAAAAAATGCCATTGGGATTTTGATGAGGATTGCATTAAATCTGTATATTGCTTTGCATAATATGGCCATTTTAACTATGTTGATTCTTCCAATCCATGAGCACGTAATGTCTTTCCATTTCTTTGTGTCTTCAATTTCTTTTAAAAATGTCTTGTAGTTTTCAGCATATAGGTCTTTCACATCCCTGGTTAAGTTTATTCCTAGGTATTTTACTCTTTTCGCTGCAATTGCAAAAGGAATTGTTTTTTGTATTTCTTTTTCTGAGATTTCATTGTTAGTATACAGGAATGCACTGGACTTTTGTACATTGATTTTGTAGCCGGCAACTTTACTGTATTCGTTGATTGTTTCTAATAGCTTTTTGGTGGAGTCTCTAGGGTTTTCTATATATATAGCATCATGTCACCTGCAAAGAGTGACAGTTTAACTTCTTTCCCAATTTGGATGCCTTTTATTTCTTTCTCTTGCCTGATTGCTCTGGCAAGGACTTCCAACACTTTGTTGAAAAGCAGAGGTGATAGGAGACAGCCCTGTCGTGTTCCTGAACATACAGCAAAGGGCTTCAGTTTTTCACCATTAATTATGAGATTAGCTGAGGGTTTGTCATATATAGCCTTTATTATGCTAAGGTATTTTCCTTCTATACCTATTTTATTAAGTGTTTTAATCGTAAATGGATGTTGTATCTTGTCAAATGCCTTTTCTCCATCAATTGATATAATCATATGATTTCTGTCCTTTATTTTGTTTATGTGATGTATCACATTGATGGATTTGCGGATGTTGAACCATCCTTGTGCCCCGGGGATGAACCCCACTTGGTCGTGATGAATAATCTTTTTAATGAATTGTTGTATTCGATTTGCTAGAATTTTGTTTAGGATTTTTGCATCTGTATTCATCAGAGATATTGGTCAGTAGTTTTCATTTTTTGTGTTGTCCTTACCAGGTTTTGGTATCAGGGTAATGTTGACCTCATAAAATGAGTTAGGGAGTACTGTCTCTTCTTCAATGTTTTGGAAGAGTTTGAGCAGGATTGGTATTAGATCCTCTTTGAAGGTTTGGTAGAATTCATTAGTGAAGCCATCTGGTCCCGGACTTTTGCTTTTGGGAAGGTTTTGGATTACTAATTCAATTTCGTTACTGCTGATTGGTCTGTTTAGATTTTCCAGTTCTTCATAGTTCAGCCTAGGAAAGCTATATATGTCTAAGAACTTGTCCATTTCTTCTAGGTTATTGAATTTGGTGGCATATAGTCCTTCATAGTATTCTTGGATGATCCTTTGTATTTCTGTGGCGTCCGTCATAAGTACCCCTTTTTCTATTCTGATTTTGTTAATTAGTGTCTTCTCTTTTTTTATCTTAGTGAGTCCAGCCAAGAATTTGTCAATTTTGTTAATCTTTTCAAAGAACCAGCTCTTTGTCACATTAATTTTTTCCATTGTCTTTTTGTTTTCTATTTCATTTAGTTCTGCTCTGATTTTTGTTATTTCCTTTCTTCTGCTGACCTTGGGTTTCACTTGTTCTTCTTTTTCTAGTTCTTTAAGGTGTAACATGAGGTTATTTATTTGGGATTTTTCTTGTTTCTTGAGATAGGCCTGTAATGATATAAATTTCCCTCTTAAAGCTGCTTTCACTGCATCCCCAAAATTTTGGTAGGATGTATTTTCATTGTCATTTGTTTCCATGTATCTTTTGATCTCTCTAATTTCTTCTGTGAGCGGTCATTCTTTAAAAGTATGTTGTTTAATCTCCATGTATTTGTGTTTTTTTCTTGCTTTCTTTTTGCAGTTGATATCCAATTTCAAAGCCTTGTGATCAGAGAATATGCTTGGTATGATTTCAATCTTCTTAAATTTGCTGAGGCTGATTTTATGTCCCAATATATGATCTATCCTTGAGAATGTTCCAAGTACACTAGAAAAAAAATGTATAGTCTGATGTTATGGGATGAAGTGCTCTATGTATGTCAATTATTTACATTTCATCTAATGTGTCATTTAGGGCTGCTATTTCGTTATTTATTTTCTCTTTGGATGATCTATCCATAGCTGTCAATGATGTATTTAAGTCCCGTAGTATAATTGTGTTTTGGTCAATTTGTCCCTTTAGTTCTGTTAGTAGTTGCTTGGTGTATTTCGGTGCACCCTGATTGGTGGGATAAATATTGATGACTGTTATGTCTTCTTGTTGTATAGTCCCTTTTCCCATTATGAAATGTCCATCTTTGTCTCATTACCTTTTTCACCCTGAATTCTGTTTCATCTGATATAAGAATGGTTACACCTGATTTTCTCTGGATACCATTTGCTTGGAGTGTCAATTTCCACTCATTCACTTTGAGTCTATGCTTGTCCTTGTAGCTGAGATGTGTCACTTGGAGACAGCATATGGTTGGGTTTAGTTTTTTGATCCAATCTGCTACTCTGTGCCTTTTTATTGGTGATTTCAGTCCATTTACATTTAGGGTGATTATGTGAGGATTTCCTGTCATTCTATCTTTAGTTTTCTGGTAAGGCTGTGTCTCCATTGTTTCTTTCCCTTTTTGTTGTTGTCTAGTATTTCTGTGTGGTGGTATTCTATGACGTTTTCCTCTGTTTCTTCTTTTATTACAGTATATATTTCAGTTCTGGATTTTTTTTGAGTGGTTACCCTTAAGTTTATGTAAAAGAAAGTTTGATATTTAGAGTATTCCATTTTCTTCAGCACGCTTACCTTCTCCATTCCCATATTCCGGTTCAGGCCTTTACTCTCCCCCTTTTAATCTTTTGGTTGCCACAAATTGTCCCTGTTGATGGTGGTCAAATAGCCTCCTTTAGTATTTCTTGTAGTGCAGGTCGTGTATTAGAAAATTCCCTCAGCTTCTGTATGTCTGAAAAGGTCTTTATTCCTCCTTCATATCTAAAGGATATCTTTGCTGGGTATATTATCCTTGGCTCATAATTTCTCTCTTTCCATAGTTTGAATATTTGGTTCCACCCCCGCCTGGCTTGTAGAGTTTCTGCTGAAAAATCTCATAATAATCTAATGGGGTTTCCTTTGTAGGTTACCGTCTTTCTTTTCCCTGGATGCCTTGAGGGTGTCCACAAGTTTGGGAAGTTCTCATCGACTATTTGTTTGAATATATTCTCTGTTCCCTTCTCTCTTTCTTCTCCTTCTGGTATGCCCATTATTCTTATATTGCTCTTTCTGATGGAGTCAGAAAGTTCTTGTAGAATTCTTTCATTTCTTTCAAGTCTCTTTCTTCTTCCATCCATGTCATTTCCAGGTTTCTATCTTCGATGTCACTGATTCTTTCCTCCATCTGGTCAACTCTACTTCCTAAGCTGCCTTTTCATTCTTAATTTCTTCTATTGAGTTCTTAATCTCCAGAAATTCTATTTGGTTCTTTTAAAATTTTAATCTCTTTCGCAAAATGCTCATGTTGTTCTTTGATTGTGATTCTGAGTTCATTAAACTGCCGTTCTGTCTCGCTGAGTTTTTTCAGAACTGCAATCTTGAATTCTCTGTCATTTAAGTCACATATTTCCATATCTTTAAGTTCCTTTTCTGGAGACTTTTCACTTTCTTTCTGAGCTGTCTTGTTGCCTTGGTTATTCATGGCAATCACTGATTTATTATTTCTCTTCCTAGACATCTACAGGAGTGGCTTCTGCAACAGGTTGATAGGAAGAGGTCTTTCTTTTGTTTTCCAGTACTTGTTGGTAGAATGTTTTATTTTCTCTCTGACTGCAGCCTTTTTTTCTCTCTCACATGGTAGTGCTGTTTTCTCTGCACTATTCCAGCTTCTCACACAATGGGGGGATTCCCTGGGAGACGGGCTTCTCCTCTGTTAATAGTTTGCCTGGGTCACAGGGCGCAGTGTCCATGTGGGTATGCATAGAGCTTTTGAAGTTCCAAAGCTCTTCCTGCACCAGATTCAGAGCCCGTATGTTTCAGCAGTTCTGTTTACTCTTGCAGAGATCCACCCAGATAGGTGGGGCCAGGGACGGGGTGAGTTGTGAGAGGTGGCCCATGGCAATGGCGGCGACCACCACCATAGTCGGTCCTGCTTTTACCGGAACTAGTTGGGCTGCAAATCTGTGTCTGCGGTCCAGTTCTCAGAACAGCAAATATTCTGTTCTTTTGACCTGACACTGCTATTGTTCCGCTTCTAGCACTGGGCAGGTGGAGGCGGGGCGAGCTCTGGGAGGGTAGGGAGGGGCGGCTAGTCTCAGTGCCTAAGACTTCTGTTCTCTGCAGCAGTGAGGGCTTAAACCACTGTTTTCAGCCTTGTTCCCTCAGTCTTTGCTCCGAGGTCTCTGCCGTGAGCACTGGGTTTGGCCATATTGTATGCTGTCCCCTCAGCCCTGTGGGCCATAAGTGGAGCCCTAGCAGTCCGAGGTCTACCCTCTCCCACAGCTGCGGTAGTTCCGGATGCAGCGAGCTCGGAGCACTGAGCTAGGTCTGCGTCCTGTGCCTGCGCGGCTCCGTCTCCGCACTTCTCCCTTCCCTCGTCCCCGACTCACGCAATTCGCCCACCTTTAGGTGAATTCAGTAGTGGGCCTCTTCGTCTTGCCTGTCTGCTGTGCAGGGAGTCCTTTGTGGAGTTATAGTTGTTCGATTAGTTGTAAATTCCAGGGGAGATTTACAGAGGTCACCTCACGCCGTCATTTTGATGACGTCTCCCCAAAGTATTAGCATTTCTTGCTGTTCATAAACCAACTGATTAGCCTTTTATTTTGTTGTTCATAGTATTCCCTTAGATCCTGTAGCCTTCTCTGGCATCAAAGCTATAACAAGGGAAACGTTTTAAAGCCGAAGTACCACTGCATCAACTTTGGGTCTAAAGTTTATTTTTTACCCCTTAGTCTTCCTTCTCTAGTTAACTTCTCCAGTTAAAACCCATTTTGCGCATCTGGAATTCAAGCCAAACTCATTATTCTGAAAACCTGTATATAGATAATGTATTTTATAGCTAGCTATAATGTATATTTACAACTAGTTTTTATTTCCTTAAAAAAAAATTTGCTAGCCACAGAAAAAGTGTTGATGACTAAATACTGCTTTATCTCACAAGCTGGATTCTGTAGACGAAAAAGGGGCCACACACTAAATTTGACAATCTCAGAGGAGGCCTGCATGATGGGCCCTACAAACTCAGAGACTGAAATTAACCACCTAGGATGGTATGAACATAAAAATTCCTAACTGAAAGGGAATAATGGCTGGTAGTCACGTCCTAGGCCTGTAGCTTCCTTGACAAAGGTCAATGTTTACCTTAAGTGAGCCTGTGTATTATCCTTTTTCATCTAAGTTAACATACCCTTGGAATGTCAGAGTAATCCATTTTTTTCTGAACTTTTCAGAGCACAACCGGCCACACCAGACCAGGAGGCACAGAACCCTTCATGGTTATCTTGTTCCCTGAATACTACTCCTATGTGCTGTAAAACGTTAATTATTAACTACCCTGTACCCACCAATGTAAAAGAAGTCTGTGTCTGTTTTACTTTTTATCCAGTCCCAGAGATTTCCCTGCTTTGCTTTCTCCCACCCCCCTAATCTACCACCAATGGATTTCATGCAACCCTCCTTACATTTCTTCCTTTGATTCTAATGTATAAAATAAGCTGCAAAACTGCCATTCTCCTGAGCAATTTCTTAATCCATTGAGATTTTGCTTCCTGGCAATTGTTGTCAGTTTGGCTCAAATAAACTAATTAAACTTCTCTACAGGTTTGGACATTTCTTACATTGACAATTCACGTATTAGGTGCTTAATCATTCACATTTGGCAGACACTGACTAGAAACCAGACTTCGTTCTAGAGAATATTTTTTAGTAAACAGCACCCAAATGGCCTTTTCATTGTGACCTGGAGTCCAAATCCAGCTTTCTGACACCTTTGGCTGGATATCCTGAAAACCCATTCTTGTATGCCTTTTGCAGTTAAAAGCAAAAATGGGAGCTTTTTGTAGGGCAGTGCTGGGCACTTACAGTTTATGTGCTATAATCTGGCCAGCAAGAGAATACTGGATCTTCATGGGAAAAGTTGGGGGGAGGGGACCTATTAATTACAATATATTGCAGGAAAAAAATAACAAAATTAGTTCCTTAGGTGAGTTTCACTTTATCTCTCTTATAAATTATAGCTGGGGAAAAAACGAATTCAAGTACATATACCAAGTTCTGTTAAGTGATTAAGAGGAGTAATTTCCTCTAAAAGGGAAAAGACACAGCAATTGTCAATAATTTTTGACTAAATGCCGAATCTTCAGGGTCCTGTAATCTGACTTTACAACATTCAGGAACTGAGAGTTTTTCATGCACTTCAAAGGAGAAATGATAAATGAACGAATGTGGAAAAGAGTCTATGCATAGGAAATAATGTTTTGCTAGATTTCTTTTAAAGGAGGGGGGTAATGTGAGGGAACTGTAAACTCTAACTCATGCTGAGTGAGCATGGAAAGCTTTTTGAAATGCAGGGACTCATTTTGGGTGGCCTGAACTGACTCTACCTTCTGTTGTCAGTGGGTGAACCATTAATGAATTTTCCTGCATAGCACTTCATTATCTGGTTTGCAGTCCACAGTCACTGGCTTGGAGGATTACAAAAAAATACTGTTATTAGTTTCAAAGAAATGTTAGCGCTGAGAGGCAAACGCTGTTGCTAGAGCCTCAGGGCTTCCTGGGAAGAGGCTGACTGCTGAGTTTCCTGATAATGAATGACCTAGTCGGATCGCTGTGTCAGGATTGCGTATGCAGGCATCAGGGTGATGAATTGTGCTTCCCAAAATATATTTCCAGGTCATTATTTGTTCTAATTGAAAAGGAATATTCCACAGTAAGTCTCTTTAGCTTGGACTGGCATTGCATCATCTTTATATGCCGTTTCCCATGAGTTAAGGTTTTCCCCAGCTGACGCTGCTAGCTGGACATCTTGAAATGATTTCAGGCTCTCCTGGCTTTTGTGCAAACAGATAAAGTAGACCCCAGTGCATTCTGTGATTACCTGGCTCTTACATTACAGCAGTTATTTGCCTTGAGAATTCTGGAGGTTTCAACACAGCATTTGCATTATCTTATGTGCTGTTCTTAGTGGAAAAGTGGGTCTACATGCTCTAGAACTTAGATCTTAGGCTATTTTGGCTTTTGAAACATAAGGGAAAAATAAAATCTAGGGTATCTTGTTTTTTGTCATCGTTAATATTTCAGCTCTCCCAACGTTTATAGACTATCATCATTAGAACCACGTTTAAACTAAAAGCCCATTTTCTTAACATACATTAAACATTTATTTCAACATTGCATTTTTTTCCCATATTTCAGAGCCAGCAAAGATAAAATGATCCCAATTATGGAATTGGGTACCTAAACTGTGAGCACTGATGGTAAACACATATGACACACCCCCAAGAACTCCCAGAAATATTTGGGGGAAGTTTTCAAGAGCCTGAGGTTGTTTTTTTTTTTAATTGGGTGTGATTGGCATATAACATTATGTCAGTTTCGGGTGTATAGCATGATGATTTGATATTTGTATATATTGCAAAATGATAACCCGGATAAGTCTAGTTACCATCCATCACCACACATAATTACAAATTCTTTTTCTTGTGATGAGAACTCTTAAGATCCACTCTTTTAGCAACTTTCAAATAAGCAATACAGGATTGTTTACGGTCACCATCATACTGTACATCACATGCCCAGGACTGTTCTCTCATTTGTAAAACAGTGAATTTACAGGCCTCTTTGGAGTATTAAATGAGATAATACATATAAAGAGCCTAGTACAGAAAGCACTCATTAAATGTTAGCTGCTGTTATCACTCACTTTGAGAGCACCATCTCTATTGACCGACATAGCAGTGTGCTTGCCCGGTGCTCGATTAATCTGCCTGATGGATTTGACTGCCCCTCGTAATGATGACTCTTTGTATTTGTAGTGTAACTTACATAATTTTTTCTTTGAAACTTGAACGGTAGTATTAGTTTAGGTAATATTTAACAAATAATGTTTATTAGTTAATACTGATTGCTTTAGCAATTAAACCCCCAAACATCAGTGGCTTAATACAATATGTATCTTGCTCATGTAACAGTTTAATGTGGGTGTCCCTATTCTTTGTTTGGTTTTCATCCATATGGTTGATTAAAAGACGTAGGCTCTTTCCATTTTGTACTGCCAGCCCCTAGAGTACAGCATCCTCTGCTTCCAGCTGGTGGAAGAGGAAGCATCAAAGAATTACCACTCATTTCTTAAAAACTGAACAGAAGTCACATATTCCATCACATTATGCTGGTGAGAACATTATTCTGGATGTGGGGAGGGAGGAGGCTTTCACTGACAAATGCTCACTAAGGAAGGGACACACTTTTTTGGTTACTAGTTGCCTCTGCTACAACACTTATTCTAAGTCATAGATAATACAGTTGAGGCTCAGAGGGGAGGGCACTTGCCTAGAATCACATAGCTGACAAGTGGCAACATTGGGACTAGATCTCTCCTCATGACTCTTTTTCATGGTCTCTTTCCTACATTTTGCTCTGCCTCCTACCTATGCAACAGGCTGTGTAGTCTAAGGGGATTTCCAAAATTTTTAATGGAGCCAAGAGTCTTATCATTTGGAAGACTGCTGATTCCAAACCATAGTAGGAGCACTGGGTATATGAGTTCTAAGACATAGCCTCAGTTCTGTGGTCACAATTAGGCCCTATTTATTTTTGAAAACACTGTGTGCCAAGAATTACAACACCTTCTGTATTAGTCTGCTGGGCAGCTGTAACAAGGAACCACAAATTGGATGGCTTAAACAACAACTTATTTCCTGAGTTCTTTTTTTTTTTTCCTTTGACAGAAAAATGTACATTTATATTTCCTTAGTTCTTGAGGCTAGAAGTCCAAGATCAAAGTATTGGCAGGGTTGGTTCTTCTGAGAAACTGTTCCAGACCTAGCTTCTTGTGGTTTCTTGGCCTTGATGTTCCTTGGCTTATAGAAGTATTATCTCAACTCCGTCTTCATCCTCGCATGGCATGCTCCCCGTGTGCACATCTGTGTACAAATTTCCCCTTCTGATAAGGGCATCAGTCATATTGGATTAGGGGTCCGCACTACTCCCATATAACCTCATCCTAACTTAGTTACATCTGCAAAGGGATGCAATAGGAAATTCTTTCTAAATAGTCACTTTCTGAGGTACTGGGGGTTAAGACTTCTCCAAATGAATTTTGGGGGTTATACTTCAACCCATAACACTTGTCAACCCCAAGAAAGAAGGTTATCTACCAAGAAGGTCTTCTGGTGGCTATCTGGGCTCAAATTTAAAAGCAGAGCCTAGCAACCATTTCTAAACAGGGGCCTCTCACACAAACTGCACTTCAGGTGAGTAGAGCCTCCAGTCAAACTGGAGTGGACATTCAGTATGAGCAAGAAATAAACCTTTGTTTTTTAAGCTACTGAGTGATCAGGTGGCTTGTTACACATGTTGACCCTGAGAAGGAAAATATTACCAAGAAAGGCTCCTGGTGGCTAACTGGGCTCAAAAATTAAAACAAAACAGAGCATAGCAGCTGTTGCTAAACAGGCCTCTCATGCAAACCGCACTTCAGGGAGAAGCCGGCACTGAACTGCCTGCCTGCACTGTGGTCCTGCCATCTGAGCCAGCCCTTGTAAAGGAGTTCCTGGAAGTGTGTTTCAACGAACAGGACTGAGGCTTTTCCTGTCAAATCGGAGCTGTGCAGCTGTGTCACCATCAGCATCTTCACCAACCAATCAGAGTGGCTCCACTCTGACCAATCAGGACAGTGCTGTTTGGACCAATAAAACTGTGAGGATTTGGACTCCTCATTTACATAACGTCAGAACAATCAGGGACCAGTTGCAGGGACTTGTCTCTATATCTCAGCTCCCCTCTAGCTCGGGGAGCACATTTTCCCTTTCCACTGAAGACTGTTTCCCTAGCTGGAGTTGAAACACCAAAGACATCTTGCCACACCAGAGTGGAGTGGACTGAAGCAGATGGAGTGGACCAGAGCATGGCAGAGCCTACCTGAGTGGACTGGACTGGAGTGTCTTGACTGAGGGCCACCTCTGTGGAACAGAATGTGCTGTTCCAAAGCCATTCTGTATCATAATTGAGCTGTAACACTATTGAGCTGTCGCATACCTGTGCTGTTCTCACAGCTGTGCTGTATCACAATTGAGCTATTTGCACTGAATAGTTTTCCTTCTTCACTATACCCCAAATTGGGGATTCCTGTTGGCATTGAATTGGCATCAATGACCATCAGTTGACACACTCCATTACCTTTGCAGCTTTCAATAAGCTAGTGACTTCCAGGTTTCCATAATAAATAATGTACCCCAAATGGGAACAAGTATAAAGCAAAAAGGAAGGAATAGTAGACAGCATAATGTAGTGTATGAGACAAAGGATTCTTTGAGGGACACCTCTGTACACACAGATCTTTGGTCTTTAGACAGTAAGGTGTCAGCCAACTTCTCTCTCAGCAGGAAATAAACTAGTGATAAAATGTGTACAACTTATTTGTGTGCCCTTGTATTAGGATATTGACTGCTTTGAGGCAGAAACCTTAGCTAGACTCATATTTCACATAACTGATTATTGATCTTATAGCCATGGAACAGGAGACAACTCCCCTCACCCTTTCTTTTCTCCAATTCTGTAAGTCAATTTCTCCACTGGCTTCCGATTTTGCAGCTTTAACACTGGGGTATCTAGGAGTAGTTTTCTACTCAGACAATATGCCTGTAACTCAAAACCAAACATCCTGGTATGCTATTATGGCCAAGGAAGAGTGTCAGATTATTTGCTGGTAAGTTATGTATGGGAATCAGCTGCATTGATGTGACTCATAGAAAGGACATTCAGAGATACAGGCATACCTTGGAGATATTGTGGGTTTGGTTCCACACCACCGCAATAAAGCGGATATTGCAATAAGTGAGTCACACAATTTTTTTGGTTTCCCAGTGCGTATAAAGTTATGGTTACACTATACTGTAGTCTATTAAACATGCAATAACATGTCTAAGAAAATAATGTACATATCTTAATGAAAAATAATGTCCAACTGAGAACTTTGATGGAATTTTGAAGTTTTATCTTTTTGGATGTCAGACTTACTAATTTAATTAAGCAGATATTGTTTAAAGAGGAAAAAAACACAAAAAATAAAGATACTTTATTGCTCAAAAAAGGCTAACCATTATCTAAGTCTTCTGTGAGTTTAATCTTTTTACTGGTCAACAGGCGTGCCTCAATGTTGATGGCTGCTGACTGATATGTGTGGCTGTGGCAATCTCTAAAAAGAAGACAACAATGTGGTGCCCTTTCTACCATATCTGCAGTTACTTCCTCTACCGACGTCTTGAACCCTTAAAAGCCATTCACGAGGGTCGGAATCAACTTCTTCCAAACTCCTGTTAATGTTGATAGTTGACGTCTTCCTGTGAAATCACAAATGTTTTTAATGGCATCTAGCATGGTGAATTCCTTCCAGGTTTTTAATTTACAGATCCATCAGAGGAATCACCATCTATGGCATCAATAGCCTTATGAAACGCAATTCTTAAATAAGACCGTAGCAAATATAATCATAAAGAAAAGTCTGAAATATTACAAGAATTACCAAAATTTGACACAGAGACATGAAGTGAGAAAATGCTGTTGGAAAAATGGCACCGATTGACTTGTTTGGTGCACGGTTGTCACAAACCTTTAATGTACAAAAAGCAGTATCTGTGAAATGCAATAAAGCACAATAAAACAAGGTATGCCTGTACTCAGTGAGGATGTTTTAAACTCTGAAGATGGGAAATTCTATGTCTATAGTAAACTACTTAAAAATGGCATCCTATTTCTCAGAGGCTTATACTCAGGTATAAGATACAAACCTCAGAGTGTAGGCATTTTTCATTTTTACAGTACTAAAGGAAAAACATTGCTCATTTAATGTGGTAGATGCTTTCATATGGATTATTTTACTAAATCCTCACAAAAATCCTGTGAGATAAATGGTATTATACTCATTTTTATAGATAAGGAAACTAAACTTAGAAACCGGCATAGAACTCTATAACTCTTTTCCCACTGTACACACTACTTGAGTACTTACAAATTATGCCTTAATTTATTTATAATTTTTGTTTTGGAAACTGTGTGCCACTGAATTTCTCACTTGCTTAACTTAAGGTTGATCTCTGTACACTAAACAGGAACTGACACATTATCAGATTACTTGATTGATTTGACATTTGTTTTGGCAAAAATGTACAGCAGCTCAAGATTGAAACCCAGGTTTTGCAATATCACTTTTCTTTGTTTCATCCCCCTCCCCAGGTTAATTCACAAAGGCAGCAGTTTCCAAATGCCTTCTTGCAAAGCTATATTTTGAAATAGACAAATATTGATCACTGATGAAGAAACCAGGCGATAAACCTTTGCAAGTCAAAGAAAAGACAAAATAAAAAACAAATTGCAGAAGATGTTTGCAAATACACTGCAACCAATAAAGTTTTTGAGCTCTTCCCCGATGTTCTATCAAGTTTTTACTCAAACAAGTAAACATTTTATTGGGCCAGGCATAGCACCATTGAGATGAATGAGATTCCATTCAACTCCTATTCTCCAGGAGTTGCCATAATGAATGAAGGCAAAAAGGATTTCCCAATACTGTGGTAAATGCTATAGTCAGGGTACAAGTACAATGAGAGGTAAGCAGAGAGAAAAATCTTCCTGGAGGAGGCTGACTTAAGACCACTAGTGAGTGCACACTTGGCCTGGTTCATCGCTGGGCTGTGCGGTGTCTCAGAGATGCCAGGTCCTCCTCCCTGGGCCCTAATGACTTTCTGGACCTATTCCACCAATTATTGTTCCCACCCCTTCTCGGTTCCCTCTGAAGCTTCTCTTCCTTTGCCTGCCCTTTTAAATTGGTGTTTCCTAGGTACAGTTGTAACTCACAGGATTTTATCCAAACCTCTCTCCTGCAGAACATCACTTTTCTTTTCCTACACACACACACACACACACACACACACACACACACAGTGGTACCTCAGTTTTCCAACGCAATCCGTTCCGGAAGACCATTCGAGTTCTGAAACATTTGAAAACCGAGGCGCAGTTTCCCCATAGAAAGTAATGCAAAATGGATTAATCTGTTCCAGACCTTTAAAATCAACACCTAAAACTGTAAATTGAGCATGAATTTTACTATCTAATGATACCACAGATCCATAAAATTTACGGCGTTCGTAAACCAAAATGTTCGTCAATGGAGACGTTCAAAAACCGAGGTGCCACTGGGGTGACAATGATATGCACACATATGTTAAGAGGTGTTATCTATGCTGAAGTATAGTTTGCTATAATCAGAAGTCTCTGGACACTGAAGATAACCAGGTAACCACCTTGAGCACCTCTTGTAATTGCAGAAGTCAAATGTGACTTATATTCATCTTTTGTTATCGTTATGTATTATTACAATTTAGTTTTTTCCCTTTCTTAAAATGTGTATACATTTTTTATTGTACACATATAATCGAAACAAAACGACTTCTCACGAATCCACCATGCACTTTAAAACCGAATCCACCATCCACTTTAAAACCGTAACATTACCGGTACTGTGGGTTCCCTTCCACAGGTATATCGTGAAATTTCCCCATTCCCTTGCTTTTCTTTAGTTTTACAACGGCCTTGTTGCTCCACTTGGCAAGAGGGAGGTAAATGGAGGCAGCCAGGCCGCCGCTCACGCGCTGGTGCCCACAAAAATAACAACGCCCTCCTCGCCACCACGGCCACCAGCCAGGACAGCAAAACCATCAAGACGGCAGCGGCCCCGCCCCCCTGATCTGCCGGCGGCCCTGGGGGGCGGGGCGGGAGGCTGCTCAGGCGCGTGGGCGGGCGGCGCGGGCCGGTGACGTCATCCGGCAGCGCGGGCCCGGTGCACGTGACTGCGGCGCGGAGGAGAAGGTGGTGGCGGTGGGAGTGTGGGGATTCCCGGCAGCATGAGTTGTTGCGGGCTCTTGCGAAGGGCTGTGGCATCGCGTTCCTGCAGCGCTCTGGTGGCCTCTGCCGTGAGCCCGCGCCGGCTGAGCACCAGTCGGACGAGCCGAGCTTTCGCCAAGGAGCTCTTCCTGGGCAAAATCGAGAAGGTAACGCCAAGTCTGGGCCCACTCGGGCTCTCTGCCGCCTGCTTTTTGCCCCGATCAGGAAACACTGGGATCAAGCTTTTCCCGTGTCCGCACACCTGAGGGGCAAGGCGTGCTAACACTCCAGGTTCCTGAGTCCCATTAGATCATGTGCATTTTTCCAGGGAAAGGGAAGAGTCTTTCCAGGGCGGGGGGCCCCGAGAACTCATGGTTTTGACAAGTGTTCCATTTTGTTCTTGTCCAGTCAGTTTGGGAAACACTAGGCCAGGCGATGCAACCCTCAACTCAGCGGTCTGGCCCCCGAATGTGTGGGGCTTCCTCTCTGAATCCTAAACACAGCTCGGACCGTGCCACTCTGTCAGCTTCCAGCAGACCCGAGGCGTCCACAGCTGAGTCCGAGCACCTCACTCTGCCATTCAGGTTCCTCTGCAGTCTGGCTCCAAGGTGCCCTCACCCCATCCCTTCCACGGTGGCACCACCCAGTAGTAACCCAGATCTTACGCAATAGTAATAACAGCTTGGTTATTAAGCATTCAACGTCCTCTTATAGTAGGAAGACTTGGATTTGACCTCGGTTCTGTGACTGAGCCTCAGTTCTTTTAGCCTTAGAAAAGGAGCTAGTGATGTATTCTGTCTCACAGATGTGTTGTAAAGCCCCAGTGAAATATATAGGGTGTGGAAATGCTTTTTAGCCTGTAAGGTACTGTGCAGATGCAGAAGTCAGCAGAATAGGTAGTAAATGCTGGCTTCAACACTTACTAGTGTATGTGCCTAGTACTTACCCCCTCCTAAAGGTGCTTTGTAAACCAAAGGAAAAAACTTGCATAAAGTGCTTTGAGCTTGGCTGAAATGTTGGCTGATAGTATATCATTTAAGGACTTATTCCCTGGTTTTCCTTTGGAACATTCCTCTAAGGTTGCCAAGCATTACAGATGCAGAAGCAGAGACTCAGACTAACAGTGGTTTGCTCTGGTAGGAAGTATACAAACTCTGTCTTTAAGGTTTAGGAAACCATTTTCCCCCAGCCTGAGGCTGTGGTGCTCTGTCCTGGGATCTCATGCCCGCCTCAGCACAGTGAAGAAAGAAGACAAGTCATTCATGCTTCTCTTTTTCCAAACTTTTGGCACTCCCTCCCCCATTGTCACTCTGAGCTGTCAGCTTTGCTTCCTATTTCACTGAGAAAATACATGCAGTCAGATGACAACATCCACCATAACACTTAGCCGCTCCTTCCTATGCTCTGTGCCGTGTGGGCTGCATTCTCTTATTGTAGATGAACTGTCTACTTAAAGAAAAGGCCAAGCGCGTCACTGTACCTCATGTCTTCTCACCTACTCAGGGCTTTGACCCAGTAATTCTGTCCTTTCTCATCTACATCATCAGTTGTTCCTTCTCTGCTGCATCTTGAACTCACACCATTCAGGCTTTTGTCCTGAACAATCCACTTATGCTCATGAAAGTCAGTAGTGACCTTTGTGTCATCACATGTAGAGATCTGTTCTCTGTCCTCATCTTACTTGACCCATCATTGGCGTCTAACACAGTTTATCACTCTGGCTTCTAAGAAACTATTCTCTCCTAGTTTTTCCATCTGCTTTACTGGCTGATCCTTTTAACTTTTTCACTTTTTCTTTCTTGGCTCCTTGACCTCTAAACATTGGCCAACATTTTCAACTAGCCCAGTTGGAGCTGGAGTTTTTTAGGGCTCAGTCTGTAGACTTCTACAACCCCACATTGGATGATCTAATTTAGTATTGTGGCTTTAAATACCATCAATATGCGGATGTCTCAAATTTATTTCTCCAGCTCAGATTTCTCCCCTGAACTCCAGACTCTTTTTATATCTACCTTTCTAACAAAAGCTTCACTTAGGTGTGAATAAGCATTTCAAATTTAGCATATCCAAAACTGAGTTCCTGGTCTCCCTACCCAACCCCATTCCTTCTACCAGCCTTCTTAATCATAAATGGTTAATTTACTGTTCAACTTGTTCAGGCCAAATACCTGGAGTTACTTTTGATACCTCTTAGTCTCATAATCCACAGCTAATCTGACAGCACGTCTTGTTTTCTCTGCCTTACATTTAGAATCAGATTCTTATATTTAGAATCTGACTGCTTTTAAGCACCTGCACCACTATTGCCCTGGTTTAGGTCAGCATCATCTCTCACAGCATTATTGGGGTTTGAGCAGGAACGTGGCATCTGAGATGCCTAGAATTTCAGAACAGAAAGAGACCTTCAAGATCATCTAGACCAGTAGTTGTCAAACTGCCTTCAGGTGGACCCTCGTTATTCATGGGAGTGTCCCTGGGGCTACTGCTGGGACCAGTGGGAAGCCGAGTAGGAGACATTTGGGTGATCTTTCTCCCCCTCTGCAGTCTCAACCAGAGCAGCTTGACTTTTATTTGTTCTACGTATTTGGTGTCTGCACTAGATTTAACTAAAAAATATGTTTTACTACTTTAAAAAATTTGGAAGCGCAGATGGGAATTAAACCCAGCACCCATGAGGCACCCCGTTTAGTTTATGAACACTGATAGAAGAGATTTGTTCTTCCATGCATGGAGATCTCGCTCCCTGCAGCAGTTAGCCTTTGGTTGTGCTTGAGGGCCATCTAGTTCCCAGGCTGTTCTCTTTTCTTTTCTGGAGTGCTCACTGGTACCAGGATAATCTTATAATCGTCCTCTAACATAGCTCATTGCACAAGGCCTGAGTGAACCCATGGGCTTGTGAAAGCCAGAGCAGTGGGTTGAGCATCTGTATTTCAGCTAAGGAGCTGGCTGTGTTCTGAGAGGCTTCAGAGTGATTAGTCTTAGCATATTTTCCTCCTAGACAGTCTAGGACAGGGTCAGAAATGGCATGGAGGCAGGAATTCCTTTTAAGTCAGCTATCACTTTTGGATAGGGAACCACCTATAAGCCTTTAGTCATGGGGCCTGAGAGGAGAAAACAGACTTGGGAGTATGTTACTAGAGTGGACAGTCTTTGGTGACTGATTAGAAGTTCAAGGGCTGGAGAAGGAAGATTGAGGACTCCTTTGCTTTGAACACCTTGTCTGGAGACATTTGATGAGAGGCGCCATTAGGAAAGACAGGGTCTGGCAACTCATGATCTGGGACACCATTTTTCAGCAGCTGTGAGTCCAAATCCAAATACTCATGTCATGCTGGCAGGGCTGTCTGGAGCCCCAAAACCTTGAGGGACTAAGGATACAGTGGGATGATTTTAGGCAATATACAGTGATGGCCCAGTGGGGAATCCTGGGCCAGTCAGAAATATTGGCCACTCATTGGATTGAGACAGAGATTTGAAGCTAATTTGTTTTCCATGGTGTGAAGTGGAGGTAAGAGCAAGTATTTGTCACAAATACAGTTACTTTATGTTCCAGGACGTATTACCTCTTTTGAGCCTCACAGCTACCTTCTGAGGTATCTGTAACAGAAGGGAAACTGACACACAAGTCACACATCTAAGAAGTGGCAGCGTCAGGGCTGAATTCAGGTTGATCTGGGTCAACAGCTGGGCCTCCTCCAGTGACCTTCTTACTTCGTATGTTTAGCACAAGTAGCAGATGTCATCTAGCAGGGAGGACAGAGGCTGGAATATGCAGCTGGCTGGGAACCTGGCAAGATGTCAGACCTTGTAAACACAGTATGTTCCCGTCAGCTGCAGCATCTTTGAATTTACAAAATAACAAATGTAAAACTTTACATTTTAGTAATGAGCTTTCACACCAGTTATCTTCCATGATTCTGACAACAACCTTGAGTAAATATTACCTGCATGTTACTGGTGAGAAAATGGAGATGTGGAGAGATAAAGAGATTTGGCCACACAATAAGTAAGCTGCAAATCAAGAAACAGAGCTCAGGGCTTTTAAATGTTTAGTCCAAGTCTCTTTGTTTCATGGGAAAATCATCATGATTTATTGATAAGGAAAGCTGATCAAAGTCGGGAATAAACCTGCTTGAGATACAGGGAGGGAGGCTGTATCTAGGTGGTGGAGTCTAACATACAATTCTTATATCTTAAATACCTTCTGGAAGTTGCTTTCTAATTCCTTCAATGAGGAATGCCCTGCCTACCAGATATGGACTCTAAGAAATCTGTCTCCCTTTTCACTGATATCACCACTATAGCAAGTTCCTAAAAATTAATTTTTATTAAGTGTTTATCATTTTTAGAAAGAAGTTTTCCCATTTCCAGAAGTTAGCCAAGATGAACTTAATGAAATCAATCAATTTGTGGGACCCGTAGAAAAATTCTTTACTGAAGAGGGTATGTATGATTTTCTTTATCATTACCATATCCATTATAAGGGCAATGCTTTGATATTTACGTTAGAAGCAGTAGACACAGGGGAAGCTCTCTTGAGTGTCATTAAACATGGGGAAATAGTATCTATTGATAATACGAGGTGTGATCACGAAATATGGTGAATGTTTAAATGTAAAAAATTTATTGCAGTAAAAGACACATTGCCATTAATGCCATTCAAAATACTCCCCCTCACTTTGAACACACTTATCCCATTGTTCTTGCCACTTTCTGAAGCAGTTCTGGAAGTCCTCTTTCGTGAGTGTCTTTAGTTGTGCTGTCGTGGCTGCCTTGATGTCTTGAATCGATTCAAATTTTTACCTTTCATGGCAATTTTGATTTTGGAGACGAGTCAGAAGTCGCACGGTGCCAGATCTGGTGAATAAGGTGGATGAGGACACATTGTAATGTTTTATTTGACAGAAATTGCTGTACCAGAAGTGATGTATGACATGGAGCCTTTTCATTGTGATCACAAAATATGGGGCCAAGTGCCATCCAGTGGAAAGGCAGGGATCTTCAATATGGGAAGTGGCGCCTTGAACCTTACTTAGTAACAGTGTGTGACAAGTTTTAACTTGTTCGGTGCAGTCAGTCGGGTGTAAGCTAAGGTTGAGAGAAGGTGTGTTTTAAAGTGTTCCGTAAATCATGGATCATGAACAACGCATTAACATGAAATGGGCAAACGGTTTCATCCTCCATCATGACAATGTTCTGTGTCACACATCGCTTCTGGTGAAGTGTCTTTCAAATATTTTATGCATTAGAGATATTTGGTTTTGTTATTGAGTTGTAAGAAGTCTTTTTATATTCTAGATACAAGATGTTTATAAAAATTTTTCTCATAGTCACTTGTTTCACTTTTTCATTTTATTAAGTGTCTTTTAAAGAGCAAAAGTTTTAAATGTTAAGTAATTTTTTTCTTTCATAGTTCATAATTTTTGTATATGAGAAATCTGCTAAATCAAGGTTGTGATGATTTTTTGTCTATATTTTCTCTTAGATTTATATTTTTAACTCTAAATTTTTAAATTTATAATCTATTCCCAGTTAATTTTGTTTATGATGTGAGGTTAAGTTTGAGGATAATTTCTTTGCATGTAACTATCCAATTGTTCCACAACACTTATGTAAAAATTGTCCACTTCCTATTTAATTCACTTGGTACCTTTGCCAGAAATCAATTGACCAGAGGATTCTGGGAAGATAGCAGAATAAAGCGCACCAGAAATCTGTCTTCCCACCTAGACAGCAATTGCACTGGCAGAATCTGTCTGATGTAACTGTTTTGGAGATCTGGAATCTTTTCGAGGTTTCCAACGCCCAGGAGAAGGCTTGGACAGTAAATTGTGCTTTTATTTTGATAGATTTAAGCTCTGAGCACACTAGCAGCTACCCATTCCTTTCCTCAGCCCCAAAGCAGGCAGCTGTGAATTTATTTTTGGAGCAGCTTGCACATAGCTTGTGGGAGCCATATTGGACGAAAGGACTCTGCCCATAAAATATTAGGGACCTGTGTTTTGATTGCTGCTTCTGATAACAGAGGTGCAAAGAGGCAGAGGCTTTGCACCTACTCTGCATTGTCCCAAGCCCATCCCCCTCTGGCTGAAATGACTTCCAGGGAATTTAAAAGACTGCCCCCCCAGCCATCTTCATTTTTCTTTTCCCTGTTTTGTGAACCAGATTGAAGACAAGGACATTCAAAAGCAACCACATATATGGGGGGAATTAGAAAGTCGTCATGCATGCTCAGGGAAAGGTGCAGGCTCAGAGAAGGCCAGGGAATTTAAATTTATACCTTTGGCTGATCCTCGGCACAGACTTAGCCCACAACAGTTAAAAACAGCAACAACAAAAAGCAACAACACCAAAATCACAAAACAACAAAAACAAAACCAATATGTGGGACTACATGAAACCAAATGCTTCTGCACAGCAGAGAAACAATTGACAAAATGAAATGGCAACTTACAGAATGGGAGAAAATATTTGCAAACCATATATCAGATAAGGGGTTAATATCCAAAACATACAGAGAACTCATGCAACTCAATAACAACAACAACAACAACAACAGCAAATGATTAAAATATAGAGGAACTAAATAGACATTTTTCCAAAGAAGATATCCAAACGGCTAACGGGAACAATGAAAAGATGCTCAACATCATGAATCATCAAGGAAATGCAAATTAAAACCAAAGTGAGATATTACCTCACTCTGTTAGAATGCATATTATCATCAAGAAGACAAAACATAACAAGTGATGAGAAAAGAGAACCCTCATACACTGTTGGTGTGAATGTAAATTGATGCAGTCACTATGGAAAACGGGTTTCTCAAAAAATTAAAAATAGAACTACTGTAAGATCCACTACTGCCTGTATACCCAAAGGAAATGAAAACAGGATATTGAAGAGATATATGTAGTTCATGTTTATTGCAGCATTATTCATAATAGCCAAGACATGGAAATAACCTAAGTGCCTGTCAACAGAAAGTGCCTTTCCAACAGATGAATGGAAAATATGTACACACACACGCGCGCGCGCACACACACACACACACACACACAGAGTGGAATATTATTAAGACACAAGAAAGAAGGAATTTCTGCTGTTTGTAACAACATAGAGGGACCTTGAGGATCTTATGTTAAATGAGATAAGTGAGAGAGAGAAAGACACTATGATGTCACTTATACAAGGTCTGACAGGTTCACAAACTCATTCTAAAAAAAGTGCTACATACCTCATTGCTGAATATCACTATGGTCACCTCTGCGGTACTCCCCTTGGGAAGCTATGCACCAACGCCAGCACCTACTCCACCCTTCAAAGCAATTTCGGAATTCTTTTTCTGGAATTGCCATCAGAGCTGTTGTTGTATTACCCTTGATGTCCTGAATGTCATCAAAATATTTGCCTTTCAATATGTCCTTTATCTTCAGGTAAAGAAGTCATTGGGGGCCAGATCAGGTGAGTAGGGAGGGTGTTCAATACAGTTATTTGTTTACTGGCTAAAAACTCCATCACAGACAGTGCTGTGTGAGCTGGTGCATTGTCGTGATGCAAGAACCATGAATTGTTGGCGAGAAGTTCAGGTTGTTTTCATCTAACTTTTTCACGCAGCCTTTTCAGCACTTCCAAATAGTAAACTCGGTTAACTGTTTGTCCAGTTGGTACAAATTCATAATAAATAATCCCTCTGATAATAAAAAAATTTAGCAACATCATTGTGACTCTCATTTGGACTGATGGAACGTCTTTGGTCATGGAGAATTGGTCGACATCCATTGTGCACTTTGACGCTTTGTTTCAGGGTTGTATTCGTACACCCATGTTTCATCATTAGTGATAACACAGCCCAAAACATCATCTTGCATCTCCAAAAGGTTTTGGCAAACTTTGATTCTTCTTTGCTTTTGTTCATCTTTGAGCTCCTTCAGGACCATTTTTCTACACACCTTTCTCGTGCCAATATTTTCATTTAAGATTTGCCTGTTTCTTTACCGATGTTTACTTGGTCTGCTATGCTTTTCACAGTCAGTCAACAATTTTGATGCACAATTCGACAAATTTTTGCAATGTTTTCGTCAGTTCTGCTCGTTACTGGCCGCCCTGACCTCTCTTCATCAGTGATGCTTTCTCAAAAAAACTTTTAATCCATTTGTACAATGCCATTTTCTTCATGGCATTATCCCCATAGACTTGGACTCATATGTTCCAAGTGGATTTCAGTTCCACTTTTGCCAAGTTTAGCAAGAAATTTAATGTTTGTTCGTTGCTCTAATTCAAGTTCACATTCTCACGACAGCACACAAAAACACGCAACAACAATAATGAACGCCACTCAACAAGATGCCGCCACATGTCGACACGAACACAGCTGTGAGACACTGATACACCAAGGTTATGAAACCTTACTGAGCTGTTTGTACAGTGCTGCCAATGTAAGCACATGGTGGTAAATTCGCAAACTTAATTGTCAGACAGTTTATGTGGAATCTAAAAAAGCCAAACTCATAAAAATAGAGTACAATGGGGATTAAGAGGCCAAGGATTAGAGGCCAAGGGAATAGGAGAGATGTTGTTTAAGGGTACAAACTTGCAACTAGTAGATATATAAGTCCTGGAAATCAAATGCACAGTATTATAGACAATGCTGTGTTATAAATATCAAACATGCTAAGATACTAGTTCTTAATTATTTCCACCACAAAAGAAGAATTGATAATTGTGTGACATGAGAGATGTTAGCTGAAGCTACAATGGCAGTCATATTGCAACATGTAAATGCATCAAATCAACATGCTGTACACCTTAAGCTTACACAATGTTATATGTCAAGTACATTTCAATTTAAAAAAAGCAAAAACAAAACAGCAAATACTGGAGAAGAGGGAAAACTCTCATTTCCAGACTTACCACTTTATTAGATTCAAATGCCCAGTTTTCAGCCAAAAAAATCGCAAGGCATACAAAGAAGCAGAAATGTATGGCCAATTCAAAGAAAAAAAATAATAAACCAACAGAAACTGTTCCTATAAAAGACCTCATGGGAGGATTTACTAGACAAAGACTTCAAAATATTCTTATAGATGCTCAAAGAACTAAGGGAAGATGTGGAGAAAGTCAAGAAAATGATGTATAAACAAAATGAAAATCTCAATAAAGAGATAATCTAACAAGAAACAAAAAAGAGGTGTGGGAGTTTAAAAGTACAATAACTGAAAAAAATCACTTGAAAGATTCAAAGGCAGATTTGTAAAGGTAGAAGAATCAGCTCACTTGAAGGTAGGACAATGGAAATAATCAAGTCTGAAGAACAACAACAACAAAAAAATTGAAGTGAACTTAAGGGAACTGTGAGACATCATCAGTCAGACCAGCATATGCGTTGTGGAAGTCCCAGAGGATGAACAGAGAAAGGGCAGAAAGAATACTTGAAGAAATAATGGATGAAAATGTCCCAGATTTAATGAAAGACATGAATATAAACATCCAAGAAGCTCAGCAAACACCAAGCAGGTGAACTGGTAGAGACCCACACCAAGATATATTATAATCAAACTGCCCAAAGACAGAATTTTGAAAGCACTAGAGAAGCAACTCATCACATATAAGGGATCTTCAATAAAATTGTAATCACATTTCTCATCAGAAACTTTGGAGGGCAGAATGCAGTTGGCCAATATACTCAAAGTGCTAAAAGAAAAAAAAAATCTCAATCAAGAATCCTGTATTCAGCAAAACTGTCCTTTAAAAGTAAAGGAGAAATTAAGACGTTCCCAGATAAAAATCTGAGGAAGTTTATCACTAGATCTGCTCTGCAAGAAATGCCAAAGGGATTTCTGCAGTTTGAAATGAAAGGACACTAGATAGTAACTTGAAGCTGTATGAAGAAATAAAGATCTTAACAAAGGTAAATATGGGGGCAATTATAAAAGTTGGTATTACTGTAATAATGGTTTGTAACTCTACTTTTTATTTTCTACATGATTTGAGAGACTGATACATTTAAAATGTTAGTCTAAAAGCTAGTATCATTATAACTCTGGTTTGTAAGTCCACATTTTATTTTCTATTAAGAGGATAATGCATGTAAAATAATTATCTGTGTTTGGATACAATGTTGTAAAGATGTAATTTTGTGACATCAATAAGAGAAAGCGATAAGGATGGAGCCATTAAAGGAACAGAATTGTAGTATGTTATTGAAGTTAAGCTGGTATAAACACAAATTACACTTATAACTTTAGCATGTTAATATACTCCTCGAGGTAATCATAAAAAATAGCTGAAGAATATACGCAAAAGGAAATGAGAAAGGAATTTAAACGTTTCACTGCAGAAAATCAATGAACAACACAAAAGAAGACAGGAATGCAAGAAATGAAGGACAAAAAAGTTATAAAGCGTATAGAAAACAAATAGCAAAGTAACAGAAGTAAGTTTCTCATTAGTAACTATTTTAAAAGTAAATGGATTAAATTGTCCAATCAAAAGACAGGTTGTCAGAATGGATTAAAAACAAAAAAACATGGTCCAATTCTATAGGAAACTTACTTTAGATCCAAAGACACAGATAGGTTGTCAGGTTAGATAGGTAAACAAAAGATAGTATATGCTAAGAATGGAATATTAACCTTTGAAAGGAAAAAAGTTCTGACCCCTTGAATGAACCTTGAGGACTAAGTGAAATAAGCCAATCACAAAAAGACAAATTACTGTGATTTCACTTACAGGAGTTACTTAGAGTAGTCAAATTCATAAAGACAGAAAGTAGGATGGTGGTTTCCAGGGACTAGGGGAAGGTGGAAATGGGAATCTGTTGTTTAATGGGTAGTATAGAGTTTCATTTTGGGGAGATGAGAAAAGCTCTGGAGACGGATAGTGGTGAATGGTTGCACAATAATACGAATGTACTTAATACCATTGAATTACGCTGTTTCCCCAAAAATAAGACTTAGCCGGACGGACAGTCAGCTGTAATGTTACAGCTGATTGTCCGGCTAGGTCTTATTTTTGGGGAAACACGGTATATACTTAAAAAAAGTTAAGATAGTAGATTTTATGTTATGTATATTTAGCACAATATAAAACATTGGAAAGAAATCATTTGACCATTGATGTGTGGGTTTATTTCTGAATCCTTTGTTCTGTTGATCTGTTTGTCTATCTATGCAAATATTACATTGTCTTGTGCTGATCTTTGTAATAAGGCTTGAATCCAGATAGTTGTTGTTTTCTAAAGTTGTTTTGGCTTCTCTAGGTCCTTTTCTTTTCCTTATAAGTTTTAGCATCAGCTTTTCAAGTTCAACAGAAAGACCTGCTTGTGTAATGGTTGGGATTGTAAGAAGTCTATAAATTGGTTTAATGGAGAATTAAGATTAAAACAATATTGAATCTTCTGACCCATGATTATGGTATATCTCTCCATTTATTTGGTTCTTATTTAATTTCTCAACAGCATTTTGTGTGTGGTTGTCAATTTTTGTCAAAAATTTTTTGATGATTTATCAAATTATACGTAACATTTTTGATGGTTTATAAAACATATCTATAAGTATTTAAATTTTTTTGATATTGCTTTAAATTGTTTTTTTAAATTTGAGTTTCTGATTGATGCTAGTGTATAGATATACAATTGATTATTTAAAAATTATTTTTGCAGTATGTTGGAATTCCACTTTTTTCAGTATATGTTTCTATTTATGGAATTTTCTTTAGAATATACATTTTGTTCATTTCATTAGTAAAATTCACATTTATTAAAGGACATTTAGGATGTGTAAACAAGATGAAAAAAATGTCACACATTCTGTCATAGTTTTTGTTGAAAATCAATTTAGTTGGACTTCAGCAAATGTGGGTGTTTCATTGGGGATTTCTTAGCAACCTCAGGGTTATTTCCATTAAATTTAATATATGTGTAATATGATAACATTTATTTGTTTGAAAAACCTTTATGTTGAGATAATTGCAGATTCACATGTAGTTGTAAGAAACAGTTCAGAGATCAATTGTATCCTTCCTCCAGTGGCCCCCGTGCATAACTTTATAGTATGCATTTTGCAGCATCACAACCAGGAAATCGGTATCAATCCCATCTTATTCAGGTCTCACCGGTTGTAGCATGTGCTGATTTGTATCTGTGTGTACTCACCCAGTTGTATCATGTGTAGATTAATGTCACAGCGGCCACAATCAGGGTGCAGAGCAGCTACCCCCCAAGGACCCTTCATGCTGTCCTTTTATATCCATAGCCTTCTTGCCCTCCCCTCCCCCAACCTCTGGCAACTAGTAATCTGTTCTTCATTTTTATTTCAAGAATGTTGTATTAATGGGCTCATAATAGTATGTAAACTTTTGGGATTGCCTTTTTTCACTCAGCATAATTCTACAAGTTGCCATATGTATCAATGGTTTATTCCTTTTTATTTCTCAGTAGTATTCCATGGATTACTTGTGGATTACCACAGTTTGTTGACTATTCTAATGTTGAAGTATATTTGGGTTGTTTTCACTTTGGGGACTTTCATGAATAAAACTGCTGTGTACATTTGTGTACAAGTTTTTGTGTGAACGTGTTTTCATTTCTTTGGGATAAATGCCCAGAATTACAATTGTTGGGTTCTAAGTAAGGTACTCGTGTGTTTAGTTTTTTAAGAAACTACCAAATTATTTTCAAAGAGGCTGTACTGCTTTATAGTCCCACCAATAATGTGTAGTTTATCTAGTTTCTGTGCCTTTCTGCCAAGATTTGATGTTATCATTGTTTTTTGTTTGTTTGTTTATTTTCTAGCCATGCTAATAGCTGTGGAGTGATAGCTCACTGTAATTTTAATTTGCATTTCCCTAATGGGAGATGATGTTGAGTGTCTTTTTATGTATATAGTTGTTCTCTTTATTCATGTCTGACAGTTAAGTTTGCAAACTTGTTGCAATGATGTTGTTAACCTTTTTTGATATCAGAGTGATTATTCATTATGAATTTGTACCAACTGGACAAACAGTTAACCGAGTTTACTATTTGGAAGAGCTGCAAAGCCTGCGTGAAAAAGTTAGACAACCTGAACCTTTCGCCAACAATTCATGGCTCTTGCATCACCACAATGCACCAGCTCACAGGGCACTGTCTGTGAGGGAGTTTTTAGCCGGTAAACAAACAACTGTGTTGGAACACCCTCTCTACGCACCTGATCTGGCCCCCAATGACTTCCTTCTTTACCCGAAGATAAAGGCAGATATTTTGATGACATTCAGGACATCAAGGGTAATATGACGACAGCTCTGTTGGCCATTCCAGAAAAAGAGTTCCAAAATTGCTTTGAAGGGTGGAGTAGGCCCTGGCATCGGTGCATAGCTTCCCAAGGGGAGTACTTTGAAGGTGACCATAGTGATATTCAGCAATGAGGGATGTAGCACTTTTTGTAGGATGAGTTCGCAAACTGTTGTTCGACCTCGTATTTTGCTGCTGTTTTTCACAGTGAGTACACCCATGTAGATAGCACCCAGTTCAAGAAACAACACAACCTGTACTGGTAATTTTTAAAAATACAATTCTTTTAGGGCTAATGAGGTAAAATTGAACACCTGATGAATAACCATGACTATACAATTTCCAGTTTTAAAGTTTCGGACACTGGGATTTATACTATACAAAAATTGTTCTGTTTACTTGTATTTATATAAACATAGCTTATATTTTATTTAATCAAGATTTTTTTTTCTTGGTAGTGGACTCTCGAAAAATTGATCAGGAGGGAAAAATCCCAAAGGAAACATTAGAGAAACTGAAGAGGCTGGGACTTTTTGGGATGCAAGTCCCAGAAGAATATGGTAAGTAAAGGAAACCACTCCCTCACTGGTTGGCTCTTAGGAAAGTGCTCTGTATTTGTCCAAAAAAGAGTTCTGTTCAGGAAAGGTGGCCTTTAAGTGCATATGTCCAAGAACAAGCTGTAGAACCACTGGAATTAATAAAAATATCTATTGTGGGCTAAATGTGAGTGGCCAGCTGGTGAGTACATGTGGACTGGCTAAGGGGCCTGTCGGCAGAAAGAGCTGCTGAGTTCTTCACTTTCTTCGTCTAAAATGGATAAAGGACTACTTCAGGGTATCTGCTCGCTAGGTCTCTGTGGGTGGCGGAGGGGAGCAGTGTCACAGCTGAAATAGCTGATTGCAGTGTTATCTCCCTGCACAGCCCTTTGGTCTGGTGGGCACAGGAATTGCCCCTAGAGCCACGTGTGTGGGGTCTCCTGGGTTTGGCTTCTGAACTGGGTACAAAAGAAGAAGGCATATGGCTGCCGGGCACAAGCTGTGTGTGTGTAAGTGGGGGATTTGACCCTGGGCAACCTCAGGCTTGGCCCTGTGTCCTGTGGATTGTGCACGTTAATTCTTGGAGTGTGACAGTGATGTTTTTAGCCCCCACGTTAGAGAGCTTGCCTTTCTGCTCGGGGTCCCAGTGTAGTTCTGCCTGGTTGTATCTGGCTAATCACTGCAGCGTGTTTTTCTTTTGCCTTATCTGGAGGTGGTTATCTCAGTTCTGTGGGATTAAGGGGACAGGCAAGCAGTGTGTGGGGGGAGAGGACTGAATAGAAAATGTTTCAAAACGACAGAGCACAAAGCACACACTATTTTCACTCTCAGGCCCCTTTGACATAGAGCTCTAGGCCCTCAGCCTTGACCCTGCACCCATCTCTCTGAGCCCCCTCCTTAAGCCGTTGCTGGGTGGGGCTGCGGCCAGCTTTCACCAGCTGTTGGGCAGGAGTTCAAGGGAGAGAGGTGTTAGTGGTGATTTAAGGGCTGGGCGTATTTCATGGCTGTGAGCTGGTCATTTGGAGATTTTTACTATTTTGGGCATTTTCCCAGCCAGATTGTAAATTAGATTTTGCACAGCAAGTCACAGAAGCAGGAGTTTGTCTTGATGTTCTGTTTTTCTGCCCGGTTCACTTCTAGACACTAAAGTTAGCGCTGCCCTATCCCATCCCCTGCCCTGTCAGTCTCAAGTTGGGGGGCCCTCAATGTCTGTAGAATAAGTTCCCAATTGTACCCAGCCTAGAGCTGGTGCAGTCTGAGAATAGTGAAAATTTAGGAGAAACTAGTGTAATGCCTAATTTCCTTGATTCTGAGGCATATTTTAATCCGGTATAATCCATATATAAATCTTAGTTTATAAGTATGTTTATTACTTTGTTTTAAATTGTTTAATGGTGTATCTTGTCATCATGTGAAACACCTCCCATATTTCCAAATGTATTAAAAAAATTACCCCATTTCTGCAGAAGACAAAATCATCAGTGATGTTGCCACCCCTATTGGTGGACATACAGCACAGACCGCTGTGGGGAGAAGCTACACATCCCGCCTCTTTTTTTTTTTTTCCCCTTTCTTTTGCCTCCCGCACCCACTCCAGTTTAAGCTGTTGTTTCTCAGTCTAGTTGTGTAGGACACAGCTCCCTGGCCCATGACGGTGTTATGAGTCTTGCCTGCTTCCAGCTAAGGCAGTCGGTCGCCAGTCATCGTTCGGCCGCTCACAGCAGCTGCCGGCCACTCACGCTGGCGCCCCGGCCACTCATGGCGGCACATGGCAGCTCACGCCAACCTTCGACTGCTCACGGCAGCCCAGCTCCAGGGAGAGCTGTTGTTCACAATCTTAGCTGTAGAGGGCGCAGCTCACTGGCCCATGTGGGAATCCAACCGGCCAGCTTGGCATTAAGAGCACGGCGCTTCAACCACCCGAGCCACCGGGCCGGCCACATCCTGCTTCTTAACACAAACCTGCAGCCTTTGAGTGAGGCTGGGAGAGATTGAACTCTTCCCAGACATCTGAAACTTAGTGTTACAAGTCACAGGCAGCAGGAGAACTGTCTGCCATAACACACGAGCTACCTCAAAGATTAGGATGGAAAGCAGGTGGGGTAGAGCCGGAGCGTGGTAGTCGGTCTGTCGGCATCTGAAACAACAAGTGCTTGTTAAAAACAGAAATAGCTTGAGAAAGCTGCCAGACATAGCCAAGTTAGTAGTAATATGTGTTTTCCCTTCAATATCATTTTAAAATCACTTCTTGATTGATGAAAGGTACTTAATTTTTCCTTCAAACAATTTCTGTGTAAAATTGGGATACGTTATCTTTTTACTTCTATATGTCTTGAATGCCAGCATGTATTGTGTGTGTGTGTGTGTGTGTACTCATATGTATGCGCCTGTGTTGGTATGAGATTGCACAACTCTCCATCCCTTAGTTTTGTTTTATGTCCCACTTCTTGGTATGAAAATGCTCTTTTCTTTCATGAGATGATAATGGTCACATCTGGGGCTTTTCTTTTAATCCTTTCTTGGGAAATTAAGGCGGCAGCAACTTTATACTCATGCCCAAGAAGTTTTGGGGAAATGTTCCCAGTCTGGAGCATTCTAAACACTGATTGGAAACCCACGTTCAGGGAAACGGAGGCCTTTCCACCAACAAGCCTGGATTTCCTCCCGGGTCCCTGCAGCCAACCAGGCTGATGTGTGGCTCCTTCCTGACCCCATCTCCTCCTCCACCTGCAGTCTCCACGTGCCTGACACCCTTCCCAATGTGATTTCTGTCCCCAATGATTTTAATGATAACTTCCTTGGGGGAGAAAGCATCAGAATTTACTTTTTAACAAACAAAACTGACTGCCTCAGTCTATGAAATACGTAAAAGTGTTTTGATTGAAGCAGAAGTGGGGAGGGGTGGTGGTTGTACTACAGAAGCCTGCCTTCCCGGGGTCCCACCCTGAGCCCATGGGACGCCACACCAGGCAGGACCACTGCTATCCCTTTGGGACTTGGCCCTTCCTTTTGTGTAAGAGTGGTGGCTCCAAGGGCCTGCGGCAGCACACACCCTGAGTTCAGGGCCCAGTTCTGCTGCATGTTGGCTGCGTGACCTGAGGCCTCATTTTATTGTTTGTAAGATGCACATAAGGCCGCTAGCTGGCCACCTGTGGGAGTTGAAGATGAAACACAAAATGGCGTAAGTTCAGTGGAGTTCTTGTATCTTTAATTTTGGGGTTTTTTTTACTCCAGAACAGTGATTTCCAACCAGGGTGATTTTTGTCCCCCAGGAGACATTTGACAATGTCTAGAGACATTTTTGGTTGTCAAAATTCTGGGGGAGGTGGAATTTCTGGAATCTAGTGGATAGAGGCCCAGGACGTTGCTAAACATCCTACAGTGCACAGGACCGCCCCCCGCAGCAAAGAGTGAGCCCAGAATCGGTGTCCTAGGGTCCACTAGGCACTGCGGATGGGATGCTGGACATGTTTCGTTTATAAAGGTCTGTGTCTGTGACAGAGGTATTCACAACATACTCAGTAATTTAATATAGGGTTAGGTATTTTTATATTTTTGTATTATAGATTATATTTTTATGTTAAAAATACATCTATATATGCTCATATGCCTATAAAAAATCTGAAAGTATCTACACAAAAATGCTTTTAGTAATGTGTATGGGTACTGTTTTCTTTGTAGATTTCTGTGTGGTGATTTTTCTCTAATGGTGATCTGGCATTACGTTTATAATCAGAAAAGACCAATAAAGTGTTTGTCTTTAATGGGAGGAATTTGTGGCTGGCCCATAAGTAAAGCTGGTCTGTTTCTTCTTCAGGTGGCCTGGGCCTCTCCAACACCATGTATGCGCGGCTAGGGGAAATCGTCAGCCTGGACGGGTCAATCGCTGTGACCTTGGCAGCACACCAGGCTATCGGCCTCAAGGTCAAGTATGGGATGCTTCCTGAAGGTCTTCTGGAGCCAGCCCGTGATGCCAGAAGACCTTAAGGAAGTGAATTGGGCTTGCTGCCTCAGGGTCTTAGAGGAGGGCTGCTGCTGGCCCTGCAGCCTGGTTCTGCAGAGCCTCACGCACAACATGCCATGCGTGCTCAGCTCCCACACGAGGAGCAGCCCTAGACCTCACCACCCCTCCCCTTTGAGTCTCCTCCTGTCCCCATCGCCTCTGACCCATCCTGTGGAGGCCCAGTTCTGACGCTGCTGCCTCTGTGGAGCCTGCCTGCACCGTGGGCTGGAAGTGAGCCCCGCCCCTGAGCTCTTGTCGCTCACTCGGGCCAGAGCTCACCCTCCCTGCTGTTGGTACACGTGTCTTCCTCACCCCACGGGGCTTGGAGCATTTTAGGGTAGGTCCAGGGGCACACAGGTCATAGCAGTAGTCCACTTATTTGGCTTGTTTCTGCTCAAAGTAGAAGCGAAAGGGAACTGAGTGAGCAGTGGGCATGGCTCCCCCTACCCCAAGAGCAGCCAGTGGAAACAGTGGACCTACCCACTTGGCACTGTGAAGAGGGTGGGACAGTTCTGACACTGACTGTGCACCTTCGTTATGTGGCGCTAGTATTCCCACATCTTCGCGTTTTGTCATCCAAACCTTCCCCTCAGTGTGTAGGTGGGGAAGGCGATGGAGGCTCAGAGAGGGGATATTCCTTACCCAAGGCCACCTAGCCAGGAAACGGGACTGCGATGGAAATCCCTGAATCTGATACCCCGGAGTGTGCACCTTAGGGTGGCTCCTTAGCAGTCTGGCTTCCCATACTCTCCAGCAGACCCCATTTTTACCGAAGGCTGCCAGTTCTGAGCCAGTTCTGAGCCAGGGTGTTTACTTTTGCATGAAGCGAGTATTTCCTTTTGAAGAAGCCATGTACTGCAAGCACATTTCACACTCTTCTCCCCACAGCTAAAATCAGCCTGTGCATGTCTTGTTTAGGGGCTCATCTTGGCCGGCACTGAGGAGCAGAAGGCCAAGTACCTACCCAAACTGGCATCTGGAGAGCACATTGCCGCCTTCTGCCTGACCGAGCCAGCCAGGTCTGCCCCTTGATGGGAGGGGTCATGGAATTGTACCTTCCAGGGTGCACTGGGAGGAGGGTCGTGGTTTGCCTGAATGGGAAGTGATTCTGACTTCTTCCCTTCCCGAAATCTTCTAGGAGTCAACTCAACAACTTTTCTTGCCAGTTCTCTTATCTTTACTTTTTTTTAGTGTCTGTCCCAGTGAGATTTATAAATGAGATAACATAGCTGACAGCACCTATTAAATGATTGTTTTATGGTTTACAACACACTGACACATGATACGCTTTCAGACTTCAAAGCCACTCTCAGAGTACTCTGAGTGTGGGGCAGCTGGTAGTGTCTCCATTTTACAGATTAGAAACTGAGGCTCAGTGAGGTTGTGTGCTCAGATGAAGGTCACACAGCTGAGACATAAGAAGGCTGGCGTAGGACCCCGGACTTCTGACAGGGAGCGTGTTACTTGGACCACACTCCAGTTTGCTCGCCCCCACGTGACAATCGGGTGCTCTGAACTCATCCTCACAGGACCTCAGACCAGCCTGTTTTCAGCAAACATTTCCATGTTTAAACTTAAGCCCCAGTATTCACTGCCATTTTTTAATCTGATGTGATAAAGCAGGGGTCGACCAAATCCAGCCTGCCACCTGTTGTTGTAAAAAAAGTGTTACTGGAACATGTCTGTCTGTTTACAAACTGGCTGCCTTCATGCCCCCGTGGCAGAACTGAGGAATTGGGACAGACATCCTGTTGCCTGTAAAGCTGCATATAGTCTGGCCCTTTATTTTAAAAATTTGCCAACTCCTGTGTTAAAGTGAAAACCTCCATTTTGGGGCCCTCCAAATACTTCTTCTTGATTCCAAGCTTTACTGCCCTCAACTGCCTGTCTGTGTCCCTGCAGTGGGAGTGACGCCGCCTCCATCCAGACCAGGGCTGTGTTAAGTGAGGATAAGAAGTACTACCTCCTCAGCGGCTCCAAGGTACAGCGCCTGGCCTCACGGGCGTCTCAGTCGTCACCACCGCCACCACACACTCACCAGGGACCACTACACATCATCTCTTGATCATCACCTCTTGGGTGGATGCTACTTTTCATTTTTTAGAAGAAATGGGGGCTCAGAGAGGTTCAGTGTCTTGTCAGTGTTCTATGTCTCCTTAGTGGCAGAGCCAGGATTGGAGCCAAGGAGTTCTGGCTCTGGAGTCTGTATGCTTGCAAAGTACCAAGTACCTCCTGAGCTGCTGTTGGGTGTTTATTTTCTAAACTTGTTATTATGCAAAATTTGAAACATACACAAAAGTTTCGTATAGTGAACCTCTGTGCATCTATCAGCCAGCTTCCACAGTTATTAGCTCATGGCCAGTCCTGTTTCTCTGTCAGCATCGCCAGCTCTGGATTGCATTCATAAGTGTTTCAACTTATATTTCTAAAAGATAAGACTATTTTTTAAAAAGTCATAGTACCATTATCTCATTTTTAAAAATTGGTAATAATTTCTCACTATCTAGTCAGTGTTCAGATTTCCCTGATAGTCATACCTTTTTATTTGTCAAACAACTTGCTTGAATTAAGATCCAAATAGATTCCATACATTGCAGTTTGTTGAGAAGGCTCTTAGTCTTTACCTCTCCTTCATGCTCCTCTTTCTTCCACCCCGTCTCCTTGCTCCTTTCTGCCCGCACACCCCTTTCTTGAGGAAACCCTATTGTTTGGTGCTAGAGCCTGTGCTGTCTTAGTACCATTGACTGCTACACACAAACACAACACACACACCTCTCTCCCCCCGGTCACCTGTGTCCCTTGGGAAATAGCCTTGCTCTGGGGAGACTGGGTTGAGCCCTGTCTTCTGTTCATGCAGCCTTGGCTACCCCAAAGCCAAGGGCTTTACATTCTGTCCTGAAGTTTGATGGGCAACTGGAGTGTCTTGTGGCAAATATAGAGCTCAGAGGTCGCTCATGATAGTTTATTTTCCTCCAAAGTTCTTTTGCTTTTTTCTCAGGTCTGGATCACCAATGGAGGACTGGCCCATATTTTTACTGTGTTTGCTAAGACCACGGTTGTTGATTCTGACAGCTCAGTAAAAGACAAAATCACAGCATTCATAGTAGAGAGAGACTTTGGTGGAGTCACCAATGGGAAGCCTGAGGATAAGTTAGGCATCTGCGGGTCCAACAGTAAGTTTGTGTGTGTGTGTGTGTGTGTGTGTGTGTGTGTGTGTGTGTGTGTGTGAGAGAGAGAGAGAGAGAGAGAGAGAGAGAGAGAGACCGACCCTTCAGCCCCATCCAAATGTCAAGATAAAATGAGATTTAAATAGTTTTGATTGCACTTAAGCATTTTTGCAAAATCAAATTAAGCATGCCACAATGGCTATTGCAACTAATCCTGCTATGAACACAGGGGCGCATATGTCTTTCTCAACTAGTGTTTTCATTTTCTTTGCATAAATACCCAGAAGTGGAGTTACTGGCTCATATGGTATATTCATTTTTAATTTTTTGAGAAAGCTCCATACTGTTTTCCATAGTGGCTGTGCTAATTTGCAATCCCACCAACAGTGCACGAGGGTTCCCTTTTCTCCACATCCTCGCCAACACTTGTTTGTTGACTTATTGATAATAGCCATTCTGACAAGTATGAGATGATACCTCATTGTGGTTTTCATTTGCATTTAATGATGATTTGTGATGTTGAGCATATTTTCATGTTTGTTGGCATCTGTATGTATGTCCTCTTTGGATAAATGTCTTCATGTCCTCTGCCCATTTTTCAATTGGATTGTTTATTTTTGTGTTATTGAGTTGTATAAGTTTCTTATGTATCTTGGATATCAACCCCTGATTGGATGTGTCATTGGGGAATATATTCCCCTATTCAGTAGGTTGTCTTTTTGTTTTATTGATGGTTTTCTTTGCTGAGCAGAAGCTTTTTAGTTTGATGAAGTCCTATTTGTTTATTGTTACTTTTGTTTTCCATGCTCAAGGAGATGGATCCAAAAAGATACTACTCAGACGGATGTCAAATAGTGTATATGTTTTCTTCTATGACTTTTATGGTATTAGGTCTAACATTTAAGTCTTTAATCCATTTTGAGTTTATTTTTATATATGGTGTAAGAAGTGGTCCAGTTTCATTTGTTTGCATGTATTTGTCCGGTTTTCCCAACATCGCTTTTTGAAGAGACTGTTGTTACTCCAGTGTATATTTTTGCCTCCTTGGTATTGCCCATTTAGGCATGGGTTTATTTCTGGTCTGCCTATCCTGTTGCATTGATCTACAAGGAATGATCAAACAATACAGTGAATGTTTAAAATAAAATGTACTACAGTAAAAGACACATTGCCATTAATCCCCTTCAAAATACTCCCCCTCGCTTCAAACACACTTATCCCATTGTTCTGGCCACTTTCTGAAGCAGTTCTGGAAGTCCTCTTTCGTGAGTGTCTTTAGTTGCCCTGTCGTGGCTGCCTCGATGTCCTGAATCGATTCAAAACATTTACCTTTCATGGTCATTTTGACTATGGGGAAGAGCCAGAAGTCGCATGGTGCCAGATCTGGTGAATAAGGTGGATGAGGACACACCGTAATGTTGTTATTTGACAGAAATTGCCATATACCAGAAGCAATGTGTGATACGGAGCATTGTCATGATGGAGGATGTACGGCACACTTTAAAATACACGTTCTCTCAACTGTAGCTCACACCTGACTATACTGAACAAGTTGAAACTTGTCACACACTGTTACTAAGTTGCAATACACAGCTTCCCATTTTGAAGATCCCTGCCTTTCTGTTGGATGGCACTTGGCAGCAGCATTCACCGTCTTTTGTGATCACACATTGCTTCTGGTACAGCAGTTTCTGTCAAATAAAAACATTACGGTGTGTCCTCATCCACCTTATTCACCGGATCAGGCACCGTGCGACTTCTGGCTCTTCCCCAAAATCAAAATGACCATGAAAGGTAAATGTTTTGAATCAATTCAGGACATTGAGGCAGCCACGACACTCACGAAAGAGGACTTCCAATTCTGCTTCAGAAAGTGAAGAACGATGGGATAAGTCTGTTCAAAGCAAGGGGGAGTATTTTGAAGGGGATTAATGGCAATGTGTCTTTTACTGTAATAATTTTTTTTTTTAATTTAAACATTCACTATATTTTTTGATCACACAGACGTTTTTGTGTCATTACCATGCTGTCTTGATTAGCCTTGTAGTGTAGTTTGAGATTAGGGAGCCTGATACTTCTAGCTTTGTTTTTCTTTCTCAAGATTGCTATTCGGGGTCTTTTGTTATTCAATATAAATTTTAGGACTATTTGTTCTAGTTCTGAGAAGAATGACTATAATGTCCCCTGTTGCTCATTGCAGCATTATTTACAATACCCAACACATGGAAGTGACCTAGGTATAATGGATGGATCTAGAGGGTATTATGCTAAGTGAAATAAGTCAGGCAGAGAAAGACAAATACTGTATGGTTTCACTTATATGTGGAATCTAAAGAAAAACACAAGAAAATGAACAAACAAAACAAAACCAAACCAGATTAATAGAAACAGAGACCAAAAAGGATGGTTACCAGAAGGAAGGGGGGTTATTCAATAACATTATAAATGTACACAGTGATAGATGACAACTAGAATTAGTGGGGTGATCACATTTAAGGTATAAAAATTCTGAGTCGTTACATTGTGCACCTGAAACTAATATAACCAATATAATATTGTATACCAACTATACTTAAATTAAAAAATTAAAAAAACAAAAAAGAATGCCATAATGACTCTTCATGGCATTGCAGATGAGCTCTTTGAAAGTAACTCATTAATTCAGCAAACACTGACTGCATCTCTCCATGCATCGAGTGATGGTGATTTCAAGGTGAGTGAGACAGTCAGAGTCTTGTGGTGCTCTCAGCCTTGTGAGGGAGGGCAAGGACAGTGGGGTGTCCTAGGTAAACATTCCATTAGAGGAACCCCCCGTATTACCTGCCTAGAACCTCCTCCTCCTCCTCACTCTGCCTCCTATATGCCCAGACCTGCCTGCAGCCCCTGGTCAGCTCTCAGTTCACTGGCGGCTGGTATCCTGTGAGTGGCCTCCAACTTGCCCAGAGATGCAAGGGAGTCCTTACAGGACTCTGCCTCATGGGTCTCCTAATTCAGATCGTGGAGTGTCTGTGCTGCAGGAGACTGCATACCACTCTTGGCACCTCCACATGCACTTCTGTTTGCCACCTCGTCTTTGGGGACCCTGTGTTCTGGATGGTGGTATTTGCCACGATATCTGCTCAGCCTGCGGGGGTCAGAGGGCCCCGAGCTCTAACCTGGCTCTTGGCACAGAGAAGCGATGTGACTTTGAACAAGCTAGTTTGCTTTTCTTCAGCTTCCTCACCTAAAAGAAAGGAATGCTAATAGAACCTTCCTTGTGAGGTGACATGAGAAGAGAGTGTTACGACGTACTGTAAAATGCTCAGTCCACATGGAGGCCAACAATTAGCTGCTGCTTTACTGATGTTACCACCAGTGCTGCCTATTGTGCACTACTCAGAATGTTCCAGCAGGAAGAAACATGCTCACAGGCCTTGAGATAAGGAAGGGCTTTGTGTGCTTGTGGGGAAAAGGTGGCCAGAGTGACCGACGTAGAGGGAGGGGTCAGGGCTGTTGCAGGGCCCCACTTTGGGACACTGTCCATACTGAGGTCTGGGTAAGTGGTGTCCACTGAGACTGTGCAGTGGCCCTGGGAGAGGGGGTCCTCCCCACAGTCTGTGAAGGAACAAGAGCTGGTAGAAGGGCCTGGCCTCACAGCCGATGTGCTTAAGCCATAAATGGGACCCAGTGGCCAGAGATGGGTATTTCATTGTATTTCACAACCAGGCTGAACACAGCTGTCATCAGAACAGAAGGTCAGCAGAGCCTGGTTGCCAGCACTTTGTTTGGCCACTGCTTGGTCACTTGAGCCATGACTTCCCTTTCCTGAGCCTCCCTTTTCTCTGGCAAATTGCTGGGAACTGCCGTTTTCATGGAACATAATGTGGAAACAGTTAGAGAGAACACCGTAGAGAGACCCTATTCTTTCCCTGCCGTTCCCTGGCCCATGCCGCGTGTACTCTGACTTCGCACACTGACGTGGCTTCCTGCCGCGCCGCACGCCAGTACGTCTACATCTGTTGTTGCGGTGACCCACCTGAGAAACTGCCCAACACTTAGCATCTCTTTCTCCCCTACAGTCTGTGGGTGCTGTGGGTTGGGTTCAGGTCTGCCGTGTGTTTTCTTGAATGTGCTATGGCATGTTCTCACAGCAGATTATCAGAGCCCAAGGGGCCCAGCCAGACTGGATCAGCACAGTTAGGCCTCTCTGCTCCTGTTGGGTCAGCTCCACACCCCTGGCCACAGCAAGTCACATGGCCAAACTTGGCACTGTGGGCAGGGAAAGTCAAATCTCCTCCCGCAGGCCCACAGTGCAGGCTGTGGCTGCATTAAAGCAGAGTGAGATGGGACCAATTCTCCCATCTGCCATGGTACCTTAGAAAGTGCTGTGCCATCTTGCTTCTTTGTCTCTGGCTCTTTCTCACCCTTTAAACTTCACCTTAGAAAAATTTGAAACCCTTACTTAGTAAAGAGTAAAAGTAAACCCTTAGTAAAAATAGTATCGTCCACCCCCTCCAAACTCCATTTCTGTCACTGTGCTGTATTGATGGCATCCGTAGCACTTACCACAATGTTCTAGCCTCTTGTTTATGTTATTTCCCTAACCAAAGTATGGGAAAGTTCCACGGGGGGGGGGGGGGGTTCCACGGGGACCGAAACCTTGTCTTTTTTTTTTTTTTTTTTAAAGATTTTATTGGGGAAGGGAGGCAGGACTTTATTGGGGAACAGTGTGTACTTCAGGACTTTTCCAAGTCAAGTTGTTGTCCTTTCAGTCGTAGTTGTGGAGGGCGCAGCTCAGCTCCAGGTCCAGTTGCCATTGCTAGTTACAGGGGGCGCAGCCCACCATCCCTTGCGGGAGTCGAACCGGCAACCTTGTGGTTGAGGGGACGCGCTCCAACCAACTGAGTCATCCAGGAGCTCAGCAGCAGCTACTTGACTTCATTCTAGTTACGGAGGGCACAGCTCGCTGGCCCCTGTGGGAATCGAATCGGCAGCCTTGTTGCCCAGATCTTGCACTCTAACCAATACCCCTGAGCCACCAACACCTTGTCTTTCTGTACTGTCCTCTCAGTAGATGTAGAATGAATGAATGAATGAATGAATGAATGAATGAATGAATGAACGAACAGATTGCATGCCTGCAATTTAGTTTGGTTTGCATTTAAGGCCTTCGATTGTGTGTGTTTCAGCTTGTGAAGTCCATTTTGAAAACACCAGGGTGCCAGTTGAAAATGTTCTTGGAGAAGTCGGAGGTGGGTTTAAGGTGAGTTGCCAGCAGCAGCCCCTGTGCATGCTGCACAGTTTCCTGGTGCAATTTGGTCACTCCCGGCTTTCTGTCCCATGCCTGCTTACAGCACCAGTCTGTAAAGGGACCACGTGTGGTTTCTGTTGGGAAATCAGCAACATGGAGAGTGGAACGATTGGCTCTCAGAAGAAGGAGTGTGTGGTTAGAACTAAGTCCCTACACCTCCGAGGCTGTGTTTGCCTGGAATAGGGACCAGATTCCTCTTTCCAGCATGACAGAGCAGGCCCATAGCACTGGGGAGACACAGGTGCTCTGAATGCACACCTCAGGGCCTGGGTCCCCACTCTTAAGTATTTTTTCTTTGGACTCAGATTTATTATTTTTTATGGGCAGATAATTCATATAACAAAATTCACCATTTTCAATTGTACACATTGGTAGTTTTTAGTATACTCACTGGCCCCTGTGTTGTGCAGCCATCATCATGGTCTAATTCCAGAACATTTCCATCATCCTAGAGAAAAATGCCAGCCCTTCTCATTTCCCCTCCCCCATCCCTTGGCAATTACTATTTTACTTTTTGTTTTTATGGATTTACCTATTTTGAACACTTCATATTCATATGAATGGAATCTATGTGTGACCTCGTGTGTTTGGCTTCTTACATGGAGCATAATGTTTTCAAGGTTTATCGAAGTTGTGGCACTTTTCATTCCTTTTTATGGCTGAATAATATTCCATTGTATGGATATACCACATTCTGTGTATCCATTCGTCAGCTAATAGACATTTGTGTTGTTTCCACTTGTCGGCCATTGTCAGTAATGCTGCTATGAACACTCATGTACAAGTTTTTGTCTGAACAATATATTTTCAGTTCTTTCGGGTACATATCTCGAGGTAAAATTGCTGGGTCATGTGGTGACTGCGTTTAACCGTTCGAGGAACTAGCAGGCTGTTTTCCATGCAGCTGCACCACTTTACCTTCCCGTCATCAGTGCACGGGGGTTCAGATTTCTCCACATCCTCACCAACACTTGTTATTGTCCATATAAAAATTGTAACCATCCTAGTGGGTGTGAAGTCGTGTCTTGTGGTTTGATTTGCAGTTCTCTAATGACCATCATTGAGCACCTTTCCATGTTTTTATTGGCCATTTGCATATCTTTGGAGAAATGTGTTTTTAAATCCTTTGCCCATTTTTATTTTTATTTTATTTTAATTTATTTTTCCTTTTACCAATATTTTTTTTTAAATTGAAATTTATTGGAATGACAATTGTTAGTAAAGTTACATAGATTTCAGGTGTGCAATTCTGTATCACGTCATCTATAAATCCCACTGTGTGTTCACCACCCGGAGTCAGTTCTCCTTCCATCACCATACATTTGATCCCCTTTTCCCTCCTCTACCATCCCCCTCCCCCTTACCCTCTGGTAACCACTAAACTATTGTCTGTGGCCCATTTTTAAATTGGGCTCTTTGTCTTTTTTGTTGTTGCCCGTACCCTACTTTACCCTTGATCACCTGGGTAAGTGTCTTCATCCCTGGGAGCCCTCTCCCTTTTGTCTGTGAAGCAGGGTTCAGATCAAAGCAATGCATTTCTCACCTCCTGGTTATCTTGAGAATCAGATAAACGCTGTGAGCCAACATGAGCCAACACTCCTGTCAAGGGGTCGCTCAGTGAATGTGGAACAAAAGCGTTATAGAGGTAGAAGGACAAACAGTCTGCATGTAGCGAAAGGTTTATTCAGGTGACCCAGAAGTTATATACAAATTAGAGAATATAGATAGAGAGAAAAAAATGGGTCCCCAAGAGAGTTGGCATTCACTGTTCACATTTTTGGTGCTTATCTTTCTAGATCTTTATAAAGAGTATGTGTCACTTAAATGTTCGGTGCATACGTGTGATATACTGGGGGTGCCAAAAATATATATACATGTGACTTGTATTTATCTTTTGTTATTGGTATATGTTAAGTACTACAATCGTAATACAGTCTTTTTCCTTTCTTAAAATGTGTATGCATTTTTTTAGCACCCTGCATTTTTTCATTTATTAATAAATTCTAATGTAAACCAAAATTGATTTTAGAATGTAATGAAGAATTAAAAGCGTTTATTTGAGTAAAAAGGAGACACAGATTCAGGTAGCAACCTCAATTATGTTCCAAAAGAGACGCTGTCTTTTATAGCGAAAGTTCTCAAGTCTGTTTTATGTAAATGAGATACCACATTGTGCAGTTCTGGTTGGACAGGGCAGGTCTCAGTCTGTTGGTAGAAAGACAAACCAGGGTTTCCTTGCAGGGGTTGACTCAGACAGCATAAACAAGTGGGGCATAGTGCGGGGAGCCCAGAGTTTGGTCTGAGGTTCTAACCGGTGTACAGGGTGCATGAGGAACCCCTGTCAGCAAATGGCCACTAGACTCTCATTATTTATAAAACTTGAATCCTTGGTTGACCATGGGGAGTCCATCCTAGCAGATAAATTCCTCAAATGAATCTGTCTTCTTGGGGTCCACATAATATTTTCATGCTAGTGAATGTATATTGCCAATGTTTAATGACGTATATTGCCAGTGTTTAATGATACATAGTATTTCTTCATGTGGTGATACCACATTTAATGTTGCCAGGTTCCCAGGATAGGGAATTTAACGTTGTTTTTACTTCTTTTCTATTCAGACCCACATCTGGTCATCATCGCATATATCTTTGTATATATCCTTTGCACACTTGTCTAATTATTTCCTGAGTTTAAACACCACTAATGAAATTACCAGGTCAGAAGGCATGAACATTTTTAAGTTCTTGATCCATGTTGCCAAATTGCCTGCTGGGAAGTTGGACCAGAGTCTGTCCTTCCAGCAGTGTGGAGGTGCCTCTGTGCCTAGTCCTTCCCATCAGTGGACTTAAATTGTTTTCCACTGTGTTAATGGAAAAATGATTGTTGTTTTAATATGCAAAAGAAAATAGATTTATAATAGCCTTTTTTTTTAATTGGTGGGATTGTTTGCCAGTTAGCGTAAATACTGAAAAATGTGATACACTGGAGTGATTCTAGAGATCACAAAATGATCAAAAGCCAGGTGAAAATTGAGTGGCTGATGTGAGATAAAAGAGCTTCTTCCTCTGGGGTGGTCAGAAGGTTTTATCAGTAGTCAGACCTCTTAAGGCATAGAGGCAGTTAGCTGACGGGCTGTTGAAAGATGGATTGCATGTTGCATCTGGGAAATTTGAGATTAGATGGTAGTTGTGGAAATTATAGAAGGAAGCTCTTTTGCAGTAGAGAGGGTGATAAAGTATGCAAGTGCTGAGAGGCAGGAGGAGAGGACTTCAAGGTAAAGAAGACCATTCTGAGCTCATGAGCCCTTCAGATAAAGCTAAACCTATCAGGTCTTCAGTGCTCAGGGAACGAGACCTAGTGTCAAATGCTTTTCTCCTCGTATTTATTTTTTTGTTGTTTTAAATGAAGTTAAGAATAAACTCTGAAGGGGCTATGAAGTGAATTGTGTTCATAAAACTATGAGCTGGCTTTTGAAAGCCCATTTGGGAAGAGGGAACAGAGATGAGAGAATTTAGCCCTGGTCAGTGTTCCCCCAGGTCCCGGGACCCGTGAAGTCTGAAGTTAAAGGCAGGAGGATCTGAGCGTGGTACTGTGGTGTGACAGAACCTCCATGGGTTCTGGCTCGTCTACCCGGTCTCCCAACTGGCGGTTGGGGCCAACAGCTGCCCTTCCCAAAGTTGGAGCAGCTGTTTCCGTCTCTGTAGTCCCACAGGATATGTTTTGAGATATTCTGCCATTCAGCTTGTTTAACAAGTAATTATTAATACGAATTCAGTTGTACGTTTTATTAATGCAGGTCACGCATGAGCAATCTGTGAAAAGCAGTATTGCATTTGTAATTGAGCTTTTAGGAAAAGCAGAGTCACACAGTCCTTTCTGCCTTGGAGGCCTCCTAATTGGGCACCATGTGCTTGAGCAGAGGCTCGGCACGTCCCGGCTGTCCTTCAGGAGGCTCCTGCCGGTGGCCTGGATGCCCTCCCTTCCCCAGATGGCCGGGTCGGCCCAGCTCAGGGTCTCCTTGGGCACCTTCGCTGCCCAGCAGCCCCTCTCCCCACGCCAGAGGACACACACACACACACACAGCCTTTCCCCCGGACTTGTGTGCCCTCCCCCCAACCCCCGTAGTCCGCATCACACCACTGACCGCCTGTTGCCTGGCCAGCGGTTTGCCTCCGCCCCTTGTGGTCGGTAAGGGGACGCCTCCGTGGATCTGGACAGGTCAATACCAGGAAACAGTGTGTGAACACAGTGTGTGAACACAGGTGTATGCCTGCCCCTCATCACCTTCTGTACTAGATAGGACGTTAAGACCAGAAACGGGGGGAGAAGCTGACAGCAGTATGAGTATAGCAGGAATTGGGTGGAGGAGGAGCATGGCGTGTCTGTGTGAGGGGCTGCTTCAGGCAGACAGCATGGGCCTACATGTCAGGCAGATGCTGGCCGTGTGACCTTGGGAGAGTCGTCGCCAGTGGTGAGGCGCTTGTTGTGAACGTCAGTGGTTTGCAACATGCCCCCAGGAGACCTCAGTGTCTCCTGCCTCCCTGAGGACGAAGAATGGACCTGTTCTTTCGGAACGAGGTTGTCCAGTTCCCTTTGGAGGGGGTGACTCCAAGGAAGTTTGTGAGAACCATAACTATGACACTGACCTTGTTTTGAAGCACTGGGACTCCTCTCTTCCTGCTCAGTAAGGGTTGGCAGGGTGCTTCACTGCCCAGATGCCGGCACAGAATTCTCCAGAGACTTGCCTTTTGTTTCCAGGTCTTCTGGTACAAGTAGATAAGTACTGTTGTGGTCTGTCACCTGTGTCCTGCATGGTGCGGGTAGGAGGGCCTGTGGGAGCAGGAGCTCAGTGTGCTGCCCACCACACCTTCTCCACAGGTAGCTATGAATGTCCTCAACAGCGGGCGCTTCAGCATGGGCAGCGCTGTGGCCGGGATGCTCAAGAAACTGATCGGTAGGTAAGTCGGGGACAGGAGCCCTTTGCAGCACAGCCTGGCCCTGCTGCCTCTGCTGCAGCCTGGAGACTGCACATCTCAGGCCGGCGCTGAGCCAGCCTGCAGGACACGCGGCCCTACTCAAGTTCAGGATGCGCTCAAGTTTAAGACCAAAGAATGTACTCGGTCTGTCCCCAAAGAGTTAGTGTTCATGTTTCAGCACTCCTCTATTTTACCTGGTCACAAAGGGGACACGGGCGTTGCTGTCACAGTTTCTTAGTGAACATCCAGCTGTGAGCCAGATTCTCACACGATCCCCATTTGTAGGAGAGACTGCACAGTGGGTGAGGACGGGATCAGATTTGGAACACAGATCCCTCGGCTTCTTGTTTATTCTGTTAGGATGCCTGAAATTTGGATTTTCCTTTGCCAGTGAACTTAACATGGTTTTTGTTGGGCACAAAATGTCATTACTGTGTCAGCTTTGTGGAAGTGGCTGCAGGGAAATGCAAGGGGCCCTGGCTGTGGACGGTGGGGGTTCCCCAGGCCGGCAAACCACTGAGTACTTAGGAAGTTCCTCAGGGTTCAGGGCGAGGTGGGCACAGGAAGGCTCTGTTTTAGGCTCTTAGCTCCATTTTATAGATGAGGAGACTGAGGCTCAGAGAGGTCAGTGGTTTGCCAAGGCCAAGTACCCGGCCTAAAAGCTGACCCTGTCAGAGTCTAAGCTCAGGGCTTGTCTCACTGCCCCCAAGGCCTGGAAGCCCTCTATGCTTCCCCATCTGGAAGGTCCTCAGTGTAAGAGCTGTCATGGTCAGCTTCTCACTGAAGGATGCAGAACCCCTGATGAGATCCCAAATCCGGAAGTATGTGAATGTGGGTGCCTGTTTACCTTAGAGGCCCACCGTGGATGTGCTTGGAGAACGCTGTAGGGGCGGGGTTCAGCTAACTGGGTGGCATGCTGCCATATTCAGTTGGGTGCCTTCAGAGCCGGGCCACGACATAGTATGTGTTCACAACTATACACTTTGAAGTCATAGACCTGAGTTTTCAGAGCAGACCGCTTTCCTGCTGTGGTGATGAACAGCTGTGCAATGTGAGCCTGCGCCTACATCTGCCTAGGGTGTTTCTGTGGCCCTGTGTTTGCTAGACACCTCCCACTTGTATCCCATGTCATCTCTACAACAGCTCTGTGAGGCTGCTGGTTTTGTTCAGGGAGGTGAAGCGGCTTGGCCTGGGCAACCTGCTGGTAAGAAAAACTGCCAGATCGAAACCTGTGTCTGACTCCAAACTCTGTGCTTCCACTCCTGTCCACAACTGTAGACAGCACTAGGCGTGGCAGTCCCTCTTCCGACCTAGACACGCTGAACAGGGGAGGCTCTGTCTTTAGCGTGTGTGGTCTCAATAGACCCGTTTCACATAGTTCCTATCTGAGTGTTTGAAAGGTAGTGGTTACCTTAGGAAATCATCTTAGGACAACCAGAAAGTTGTTCTTTTTAAAATCTCTGGTCTTCAGAAATGACTGCTGAATATGCCTGCACGAGGAAACAGTTCAACAGGAACCTCAGTGAATTTGGATTAATTCAGGTACTGAGGGTTCTGTATGGGTGGTGGACATTCAGACGTGTGCTTTTGCTGTCTGCTCTGGTGCCTCGTGTGCGGACACTGGGGAAGAGGACAAGAGAAGGCTTTCGTTAATGTGATTCCCTTTTATGAATGCGGGGCTGGGTTCTCTTGTGCTTTGAGGCTTTGGACTTAATCTCCTTCTCTGCTGGTTGGCAGATTTGGCACATGTAAATTGTTTCTTGACTGTGTTTTTTTCTGAATACTCCAGGAAAAGTTTGCCCTAATGGCTCAGAAAGCTTATGTAATGGAAAGTATGGCCTACCTCACTGCGGGGATGCTGGATCAGCCAGGGTTTCCTGACTGCTCTATCGAGGCTGCCATGGTGAAGGTAATCCCGGCACAGCCCGACGGAAGCTGAGAAAAGCTTCTTAGCCACAGCTGGTCAGGTGGTCAGGAAGGTGCCTGGGGCCACCCAGGGAGACAGTGGCAGTCAGGCTCTCACCTGGGTTAGCCTCATCGCCCAGCCCAGCTCCATCCTGAGTCCCCCCCTCCTCCCCAGCAACACCCCCCCCCCCACTCTGAGGTCCTCCTTTGGGACGGGAGTTGGCACCAACGAGCCTGTGCTGACGTTCCTCTTGGGTCCATGGCAGGTGTTCAGCTCAGAAGGCGCCTGGCAGTGCGTGAGTGAGGCTTTGCAGATCCTGGGGGGCACAGGCTACATGAAGGGGTACCCGTACGAGCGCATGCTGCGTGACAGCCGTATCCTGCTCATCTTTGAGGTGCGTGCCCTGCCGCCAGCCCCGTCTCGCTCTGCTGTGGGCCCCGCTGGCTAGTGCGTTCTCACATCGGACCCTCGTCACACCCCTGCCTAGACGAGAAGGCTGAGGTAGACAGGCCTCAGTGGAAGCAGCTCACTCAGGGTCCCGTTGCCAAGGACCCTTTCTGCTGAGCCCACCACATCCTGGCAACTCGCCACAGGTCTTTGCCAAGTTGGTGGGACAAGTAGAGATCTTGTAGGCGGCCTAGGTTTGACCTCGAATGCTCGCTCTGGGTCTGGGTTTTCTCAGTGTACTGCCACAGCTTAACGGGGTCGTGTCTGAGGCCATCCTGGCCCAGCATTCTCACTGTCGAATTGCCATCCCCCTAAGTTCACAAGTCTAGATCTAGAGTCTGCTCATTGAATGTGTGCCAGGAGGGACCCAGGGCAGGGAGGAAAGGGGGTTGAGGCCCCAGAGACACTGCAGACACCATTTCACCTTTGGGGTATCAGTGGTCTTGACGGCGCAGCCTGACTGACCAGGAGGAAGCCAGAATCCCAGGGTGTGAGGGACAGAGATTCTCCTCTCCTGAGGGGATGACATCGCACGAAGCAAGTGCACCTGGCCCTTGGGGGCAGAAAGGACTTTGACCAGGCTTAGGGGAGGGCAGTTTGGGCCGAGGGCAGGGAAATAAGACATGCCAGGCCCAGGTAGGATCTTACTTGCCAGCACTAACTACCGTGTTTCCCTGAAAATAAGACCTAGCCAGACAATCAGCTCAAATGCGTATTTTGGAGCAAAAATTAATATAAGACCCGGTCTTATTTTATTATATATAAGACCAGGTATAATATTATAATATAATATAATTAATATAATATAATATAATATAATATAATATAATATAATATAATATAATATATAAATACCGGGTCTTATATAAGACAGGGTCTTATATACATTTATGCTCCAAAAGACGCATTAGAGCTGATTGTCTGGCTAGGTCTTATTTTCGGGGAAACACGATAGGTGAAGGGAGGTAAAATAAGCTAGTCTTTGTAGGAGAAGCAGCCATTCCTGCTGGGTGGCTCTGGAGCAGGTCGTGGAGTAGATGAGGGGTGGATGGAAGGAGACACAAGCCAGGTTGCAGAAGACCTTCGATTTGACTGTGAGGGCAGTGGAAGCTATAGAAGATCACAGCCCTGCTTGCAGCGGCTTCCACAGTGCGGGTGAGCAGTGGTGGCACGGCCACCCAGTTACACGTGCAGCACTGCTGGGGCTGCCCGGGGACAGCCTCTGACCTCTGTACTGCTGGCCACAGGGGACCAACGAGATCCTGCGGATGTACATCGCCCTTACAGGCCTACAGCATGCCGGCCACATCCTAACTGCCAGGATCAAGTAGGTGCCGTGCCCACTCTGCTCCTCGGGTCCCCCCTGGGGTGGCAAGAGGTGGGTGGAGCAGTGCAGCCTGGCAGAGCTAAGCTCACTGTCCTGCTGGCTGGGGGAGGGAAGGGGCAGGAACCCTGCTGAGTGACTATGGGGCCTTGAGAGCCAGACTTCAGAGGAGCCGGTGCTCAGGGAAGCCCTCCATGCCTGCCTTGTGGTCAGTCCCCTCACAGCTCCTGTTTCTCACGTCACGGAGCTGTTTTCATAAGCTGGGGAATGAGAGGTACCCCTGAAATAGTTGCCGGGCTTCAAGGCCAACAGAGACCAGTTTATTTCTTCTCTTGCTCCCCATGACCCCCACCCTGGGGCCAGAGCAATTAGTGCTGGAGCCCAGGATGGGCTCAGAGCATTTTCGATGGCTCATTGGGAGAGAACGACCTGGAAGCTGGACGTGACTGAGCAACTTGTGGAGGGAGCACCTCAGAAGATACTGGCTGCTCTCTGACAGTCCAGAAGGGTTGAGCCCGCAGCCAGGTGTCTAGCACGCCCAGGCTGGGGGAAGGGCACATAGGACTTGGATTGGCCCTTTATGGTTTTGCATAGTCAAGGAGAGGGAGCGGATGCCCTAGAGCTCTGGAATACCAAGAGGGGTGATCGTGTTGCTGGGAGAAGCAGAAGGGCCTTGGGTTATGGGGCCATGGGCTTTCTGCAGTGAGCTTAAACGAGGCAACGTGACCACTGTCCTCGAGACCATTGGCCGGAGGCTTCGGGACTCGCTGGGCCGAACCGTGGACCTGGGGTTGACGGGGAAGCTCGGAGCGGTGCACCCCAGTGTTGCGGTGAGTGAACCCGGAAGGTGTAGCCTGTGGAATATCTCCTTCCCAGAAGGGACGTGACCAGGGGCACTGGGGAGGACCAGCCAGTCCTCCCAGCTGATGTGCCTTGTCTCCACCCTGTCACGATGGAGAATGGCCCAGCATGATACCGTGGCCTGGGCCCTGCAGCCCCTGCCATGCCCTGTGCTGGTGGGACAGGAAGGTCACCATGGGTGAGGTGCTCAGCTGACTCCTTTCCTCTGGCCTTCCAGGACAGTGCGAGAAAGCTCGAGGAGAACGTTTATTACTTCGGCCGCACTGTGGAGACATTGCTGCTCCGCTTTGGCAAGGTACCCAGCCCCCTGCAGCCCTCAGGATGGCAGGCCCTCCTACTGCGGGTCAGGGAGGTGGGCCAGCATCTGTGAGATGGTATCTCACCAAGTGTTCATCTTTGGGAAATCATAGTCCCCGGGGAGGGGTGGGGTAGGGAGGCAGGGCAGACTGAGGCTGCCTGTCCCAGGGACCACTCAGCCAGCTGTTTGGGAGCCCCTGCTGCTGAGCACCTTCCAGGTGAAGAGACTCTCCCTTGAGAAGGGGCAGCCTCACTGGGGCCTGAATCTCAGGGGCTGATCTGTGAGGCTCTGGCTGGTGGAGATGCACTGGCCTCATTTCTCAGCCTGGTTCCTGGGACCTGGTCTTGCCTTGACCCCAGCCCAAATCTAGACCGTGAAGGGGAAATAGACACCTCCCACATCCTGCAGAAAAAGGCAATTTCTATTGCCCGTCACCCCCAAGATGTGAGGCTAGGAGATGGGTGAAAATGTGCCCAGGGAGGGGCTGTGCGTGTTGGGACAGAGGCTTCTGTGTTTTCCAGACCATCGTGGAGGAGCAGATGGTCTTGAAGCGGGTGGCCAATATCCTCATCAACCTGTACGGCATGACGGCTGTGCTGTCTCGGGCCAGCCGCTCCATGCGAATAGGGCTCCGGAACCATGACCATGAGGTGAGCCAGCCCTCCCCTGCCCTGCCCTACTCTTCCGTCCCCTGCCTTCCCTGCGCTGCCCTCCCCTGCCCAGCCCTCCTCTGCCCTGCATTCGCCTGTCCTGCCCTCCTCTGTCCTGCCTTTCCCTTCCCTGCCCTCCCCTGCCCTGCCCTCCCCTCGCCTGCCCTGCCCTCCCCTCCCCTGCCCTGCCCCCACACAGGCAGCCTCCTGCTGGCTTTGTCCTACTGTACTTTAATGAGACCTGGTGGCTGGGTGAAGAAGTCATTCATTGGGTGGCATGGCCCAGGTGGGGAGTCTCAGGTGGGAGGGGCTAGGCAAGGGCCTAGCACCTAGTTGTGACCTAGAGTGAGTGAAGTGCAGGGTCCATGCAGCAGCTGACGTACACGCTGGCAGGTTTGCCACGTTGGCTGTGGCCTGTGGTGGACACTGCCAGCTCCAATGGGAGGGTCCGTGCTGCTTAGGACACAGGGCCACTCCCTTTCTTCTTCCTACCTGAAAGAAGAGGGTGGGTGAGTGACAGGGTCCCAAGCCCAGCACCCTCACCTTCTCTGCCCTCCTCACCCTGCTGGAGGAGATGGGTGCAGTCACTGAGTGCCTGCTCCATGTCCGTCTTTACGTGCATTGTCCTGTGGCCACAGGAGTCATGATCCCTCTAGCAAGGGAGGAAACTAAGGCTCAGAGATGTTGAGTAACTTGCCCTTGGGACAGAGCTCATTTGGCTCAGGGCTAGAATTAGAACCTAAGATTGTGTGACTTCTGAGCCAGGACTCTTAACCCCAGCCCAGCTGCCCAATAGTTCTTTGCAGCTCAGAGGTCAGAGCTCCGGGAGGGGCTGCCCGTGGCCCAGTGGTCCCAGGGTTCTGTCCGACTTGACTCTGCAGGTTCTGTTGGCTAACATCTTCTGCGCTGAGGCTTATTCCCAGAATCTCTTCACCCTGTCTCAGCTGGACAAGTGTGAGTAGGGTGGTTTGGGGGAGGCAGGGTCGGTTCTAGGCCATTGTTGACGTTGTTTCTGGACCCTGTCCGGCTCCCAGGGCCTGCCCTTCATCCCGCACTGCAGCGGGAATGGAGCTCCCTTCCTGCAGTGTCCCTGGCTGCGGCCGTGGGCCATGTGGGACTTTGCTCCTGCTGTGTGGTTTGTCTCCCACGCCATGTGGCTGTGTCTCGGACTGTGCAGCTCAAGTTCATCTCCGGCTCTTACAGTCCCGCTGACCTGAGGGCTTCATGTCATGTGTCCCCGTTGCCAAGAGATGGTGGAGACAGTCACGTAATTCTATGTAGTTCTGGCTCTGGTGCTGCCAGGCACCCTCCCGGGGTGCAGACCATGCTGTGTCCACAGTGAGGAAACAGCTTCTCCTGCAACAGGCTTGAATTATAGAGGGGTCTTCTAGTGAGCAAGGGCCTTCTCCTACTCCCACAGATCTGGAGTTTTTAGGGATTAACTAGATGAGTCCTTTGTTACTCAGAATGAAGCCTCTATCTGCAGCCCAGAATCACTTCCTGGGGGTTCGGAGGGGTGGGAGGGTCACCCACGGGCTGAGTTTGTTGGGGAAAAAATGTTCCACCAATATTTCTGTTATCACAGTGCAGAAAGATCATATACTGTCTCTTTTTCTCCCAGATTCTCCAGAAAATCTAGATGAACAGATCAAGAAAGTGTCCCAGCAGGTCCTAGAGAGGCGAGCGTACATCTGTGCCCACCCTCTGGACCAGACATCCTGAAGCACAGAGACGGAGGTCCCTGCTGCCGCCAGCCCCTGGGCCACAATCCCTTGCTAGATGACTCGCACTCTTTTCCCAGAAGGTGTAGAACTTGGAGTTACTCCAACTTGAACCATTTCTTCCCAGTCTTCACCTGAAGGTCTTTCTCCCGGCTGAGGAGGCTCTTCTAGGCTTTGACCTGTGGACATTACTGCGTAACGTGACCCCATGTTCTGAACGGGGACAGAGAGAGAATGGAATTGCTGCGACCTGCGATTTGAGGACAGGCTGCTGGTTAGCAGACTTCACCGTGGACACTGGGGCCTGTGCTACCACCCCATGGCCTGGGGCTGTGCAGCCTGGTTCAGGCAGGGACAGCCATTTCTACTGGGCCACACATTCTCCAAAAAACAGTTTGAAAGCTGCACACATGTTCATTCAGACTAGGAGCAAAATGCACTTAGAACATGTACCAGGAACCACTGAAAAAAGAACATTAAATGTCACAGTTTGTGTTTACCCTTCTTTGCTGTACCAGTCATGCTTTTTCCTCAGAACCAACCTTTAATGGGTGACCGTGGGGCCCTTAGCACTCCCTTCTAGTCCCTTTTGTCCTCACCTTGCGAGAAAAAGGCCCTGAAAGCTGTGGCGCAGGTGCCCAGTGTGGGCTGTGGGGGCAACGAGCCCTGTCTTTGATCCTTCTCAGATGATGGGCGGAAAACCACAATGCCTGGTATATGGCAACACATGCTATTCCCACCTGGGCTTTCTCTCAGCTTTCTTTGCAGGAATTGGCCTCCACTCTTGACGTGAGGGAAAAAAGGTATCTTTAGGTGGCACTGACAGGCCACTGCATTTCTCCAGGCTCCCTTCTGCTGTTACCTGCTAGATGTACACGGTCCCAGCATGCGTACACTGGCAAGTGTCAGGATTTGGTCTGGTTCCGGGTGGTGTGGGGCTCCCCACTCAAAAAGCCCATTGTAGATGTTGCCTCGAGGGGCAGGAGGAAGCCAGACTCTCTCCTTTCCCTCTAAGTGTAAGTCGCACTCTGCTGTGATGAGAGAAATAAACAGGCAGAAAGAAGACTGGGAATACTGCTGAGCCGGCTTAATGGGGTTCCCTGAACATTGTGCCAGAATTTTCAAAGCTAATCTTCTAAAGGTGAAAGTTTACAAATATGACTTTGGAAATAACTTTCCAATGAAACTCAGAGTTCTTAAAGTATTTTATTGGCAAGGAGGCATTTTGCACAAAATGGAGAGTACATATCGTTTCAGATGGTATGGGGGAACGAAGGTGCACGGAGCGAGCGCCTCTGCGGGGAAGGCTTGGGAAGCGTGCAGACCCTGCCCTCTCTGGGCAACATTCAGGAAAGGGGGCTTCACTCTAGGCCTGGTGGCATGCAAGTCCCGTGTCAACAGCAGGTTTTCTCCCTCCAGTTGAGTTTAAAAGGCTGGAGCCACCAGTTCAAATTCTCCCTTTTTCTTTTCTTAAACATGTTTTGAGGAGGGGAGGCCCTTGTATGTACTTGTTACATGTTTTCAGCAACATGCACAGGCCACTTGAGATGCCCAGGGAACGTGTGCTGGGAAGGCCTGTAGTCGAGCCCACCAGAGCACTCAGGCCAGTGAGGAAGCCTGGTGTTCATGCCTGGGCTGTAGCACAGCAGTGACTCTGAGCCCAGGGCACACTAAACGGAGGAGGAGGTCTTCACACAGCCCCTGAACCTGGGGCCTGTCCTGAAGGGAGGCAGCAATGTCCAAGTGAGGACAGAGAGAAATCGCAGCTTTCAGCACTCCCTCCTGTTTCATGCAGCTGTCACCTGCTGCCCTTGGGAGTCGGGGGGAGGGAAGAAATCCACCCTATTTATCCTGTTTTCTGGGAAAAGACTCTGGCAAACCTTGTTGCCAGATAAGCCCATCTCATTCTTCCCTAACAAAGGTTCTAGTTCTGTTAACCCATCAATTTGGGTTCTCATCAACCTATGAATGATTTCGAGGTCCTTCATTAACAAAGGCTGAGAAAGACAAGAGGACCCAGAGGGACTGATGCATCAAGACCCCAGTCTCCCCAACAGAGGGAGATGGCAGTGTCTTGAACTCCAAGGGAGTTGGAAGGCCCCAGTGAAGCCCGCAGCTTCTGCCCCCAGCTGTGGGCTAGGCTTTCAGAGACCAGTCACGAGGAATAGTGTTGAAGCTCAGAAAGCCCTTAGATCTGTTTTCCACCTTCCCATTTTATAGTTAAGAAAGCTTATATTTAAGGCCCAGAGCAATGAAGGGACTTGCCCAAAGTCACCCAACAAGTTAGTATTACTGCTGCAGCTTCAATCCGGGTCTCCTGAGCTTTCAATTTGATATCAGACCCATTCTGAAGCTTGACTTCCAGTTATGGGGATCTGAAATTAAATGGATACGACTGAAGACAGAAAGCACAGAGTTCCTGCTTGTCCACAGCACCTGGAGGCTCAGCTTTGCAAAGGCCTCGTCTGTTACCTGGTACGGGGTTCACTGCTAGAGGAGCAGGCAGTTCGAGGAAATGTGGTGGCTTCCTGTACAGGTCAAAGTCCCGGTGGCGCAGGTGCCAGCTCCACCGCCCTCGATCCAGCACAGGCCCTAGCACGTTAGCAAACAGTGTGTTCTCCCTCCATCCCTAAACGGGGAACAGGAAGTTAGGGGAAGGTCCCTAGAGACACCCCAGCCGAGCCCTGCTCCTCCCCATGGACCTCAGTGAGTCCTGTGGTGGAGCTGGTGGGCAGCAGCCCGAGGTGGGGGTTGCTTTCAGTGCTGCTCTGGAGACCTGTCCCTTGGACTCCGTTGGCTGTCAGCCAGGCTTGGCGGCATTTCTTCTTGGCTTTTTTCTGCTCTTCCCCAGAATCCTGAGGCTCTACCATAGCTGAGAGGTGATTCTTTGAGTATGTGAATCTCTTCCTTGGCGCCTGGAAATGAGAGACAAATGTGTCTGGAAGGCAGACTTGGGAAGGGCTGACTGAGCCTCAGGTTCCCAAGTAGCTGTGAGCAACAGCTGAGGGCACAGTGATAGTTTCTGACAACATAAACGGCTGCACTCAGGTGAACAACTGTGCAGCAGCCCTGGGAAGGTTACAGAAGTCCCCTTTGACAGAATAAGACCTTTCCTAAAGTCACTGTGTGCTGGCCAAGGCTTTTTCTTCGGGGTGACAGCTACTCTCATAAGCAACAACAAAATACTCCCTGGAGGGGAGGGACCTGTGTGTTTTGGGCCATGAGCATCTGAGCGTATGTGGGGGACCTCAGCTCACCCCTCATGTTTAGTGTGGGAGCAACCCCTCTCTCTCCCAGCACCGGCTCTCCTGTCCACTCCGCCTACCTGGTTGGCTCTCATCCACATACTGGAGATCTGCTGACCTCCAGGCAGGATGGTCAGACTGGAAAGAGCTCATGGGATTAGCCAACTGCTGTCTGGAGTATAAACAGTTGACTGTTTCCCACTCTGTGCCTCTCACTCACCTTGGCCATCTCTCGGTGCAGCTCCTTCTTGGCAAGCGCCGTAGAATTCAGGGTCTGAACGCTGTAGTTATAGACAGCATCTTGGATAGGGGCTGAAATTCTAATCACCTTCACCATAGGCTTTGGAGGCTTTTTGCTAACCTGGTGGGCTCCCGTGATATTTTTCTGAAACAAGAGACAGCAGTCATTACCCACACAAGGCCAAGCACCGTCAACTACCTGCTCGTGTTCAGCTCTGGGGCATGGCTGCAATACAGGTATCGATTCTTGAATACTGACATGGCCCACACGTGGCTCCAATCAGAATATTTAGTATTTTGTCCAGTGTTTCTGGTTGTCCTCTGGGAGAGTTGGTCCGAATTAGTCAGTGTGCCTGTTCCTTCCAAACCCTAGAGCTAGTGGGTTATACCTCCTTCCATGATACTTCTTCCGTAGAGTTTAAGGTTGAATTTCTGACCAGAAGAGATTATTCGGTGAAGTTAAAACAGTGGTCAACAGTTATTCTGATGCCTGGGATTCTCTGCCCTGGGGCTGATCTGGCGAGGCATCTGGGGAATTAGGACTCACAGCCAAAGTAACTAGATGCCTGAGAAGTGTATCCGATATTAAAGAAAGACCACAAACTGAACAGCTGAAGCTGAATTATTGGAAGGGGTGGGATAAAAATTTAAGATAAATGTAATAATCATTCTTAAAAGATATAAGTGAATATATTAGCAATATGAGGCAGAAGTAAGACCAAAGAAAAACATTGGGTATAAAAACATAGTAGAAATAAAGGACAAAAGTAAACGAGATGTACTGTAGCAGTGTTGACAGCTGGGGAATGAGTCCGTGAACTGAAATAATAATAATAATTACTATTATTATTATTATAATAATCAGCTTGAGATATGCTCCCAAGAGGCAGCCAGGTATAAAAAGATAAAGTTAGAAAACCTGAGTTTAGAGGTAGAAACACCTACAAAAGTCCCAAAAGGCAGGGGAAAGTGAGAATAGGAAAGTTTGTAATAATAATGAGTATCAGAATGGATAAGGAAAATTCCAAGCTTGGACACTATTCGTGAGATTTAAAACAACACAAAAATAAATCCTAAAAACTTCCAGAGGAAAAGAGCAGGACACCTATGAAGGAAAGAGTTGGATTAACATCGGATTCCACCACAGCCGTACTGCAAACAAGAAGGTAAAGAACTTGAACCTAAAATTTTATATCTAGGCAAAATGTTCATTTAATTGTCAGGGCATAGTCTCAGGTTTACAAAGCTTTCGTATGTTTACAAAAGACCTTCCTTTGAAAATACACTTGGAAGAAAATTCCAAATGCAGGAGAAAATTCCGGGAGTATTTGGACAAAATTAGCAACTGACAGTGTCCAGGATCCTCGTGAAGTTTTCTCGTCTGAAAAGGACCAGGAAATTATCATAAGAACCTAGAACTGAAATTCTAGAGACATGGGAAATGGATGGTGGGATAGAAGTAGGAAAAGAGATAAAAGGTTATTATGAGTGCTATTTGTCTTATAAAGTAAATTAATACAAATTAGAAGTTTCAGAATTCAATAGGAATATATAAAAATAAATATGGTCTTTAGGATAAATACCTTAGAAACAAAGAATGTATAACTTTTAAGTCAGTGAAAGAAAACCTAGTCAAAGTTTGCCAATTAAAGAATCTTGGATTTTTTTTTAAGCTAACAATATGTTGTCTATAAAAACTGTTTTAGATGAAAAGATACAGATGTGAAATTAAAAGGAGGAAGAATATAAACTAGGCAAAAATGGACAAGAAAACCAAAATACCTGGAGTAGCATTCTTTTTTTTTTATTAGTTTTTTAAATTTATTGGGGTGACAATTGTTAGTAAAATTACATAGATTTCAGGTGTACAATTCTGTATCACATCATCTATAAATCCCATTGTGTGTTCCCCACCCAGAGTCAGTTCTCCTTCCATCACCATATATTTGATCCCCTTTACCCTCATCTCCCACCCCCCACCCCCCTTACCCTCTGGTAACCACTAAACTATTGTCTGTGTCTATGAGGTTTTTTTTTTTTTTTTTACTTAGACGTTTATCATTTATATCCCTCACACTGTGGACCCCCCTCCCCCATCCACTATCCCTCTGACATCCCACCGAGCCATTACATTTCCACTATCTCCACTCCCAATGCTGTACTCTGCCTCTTGCAAATGTATACATACCTATATATACAAATATATATATATAATATTATAGTTGGCATTCATATAGTTGATGTAGCATTCTTAATATCTAACTACATAACTCAAGATAGAAATCTGTCGACGAGGCAAAAGGGATTTGTATATTTAGAAAAGAAGAAGAAATAACTGTCATGAATATCTTGTGCGCCCAACTATAGTTTCAAATTTTATTAAGCAACAGCTGACAGGATTGCAGAGAGAAATAGACTTATCTGTTTGACATCATTGGAGAGCAATTAAGGCAGCCAGGATTTGAGGGGCCTAGAATCTGGAGAGAAGGGAAATATATTGGAATGCATTTTTTCTTTTCTACATAGTTTTTTCTTAAGGCATTTGCTGATTCTTAAGTTGCACATGAATGAGATGAATGAAGCAGATAAGAACCCAAACAGAAAAAGCAGCTAAGAGGCTCAAATTTTAGGCAGATAATTTGGAAAATGTCACTGTGCTAGGGACATAAAAATTGGATTTCAGAGTGTGCCATGGAGGAAGAGCCATGTAACACTAGGCTCTCAATTCAAAATTCAGAAAATCTATGCTTTAAAAGTAAAGGCAAACCAGGAATAAACCTGTTTAAGGGAATTTGTCTTTTATTTCCTAGAAGAAAATTAAATTCTCTGGAAGAAGATATCAAGGTCTCTACAATTTTTCATACATAGTGTCCATGTAATTAAAATTAACACCCCAAAGCAAAATTGGCTATGTATGGTGGTGTATATTAACTAGACTTATTGTGGTGATCATTTCAACATATATACGAATATTGAATCATTGTTATAAGGTGTGATCAAATAATATGGTGAATGTTTTAAAATTATTACAGTAAAAGACACATTGCCATTAATCCCCCTCAAAATACCCCCTCCCGCACTTCAAAGACACTTATCCCATCGTTCTGGCCACATTCTGAAGCAGTTCTGGAAGTCCTCTTTTGTGAGTGTCTTTAGTTGTGCTGTTGTGGCTGCCTTGATGTCCTGAATCATTTTGACTTTGGGGAAGAGCCAGAAGTTGCACGGTGCCAGATCCAGTGAATGAGGAGGATGAGGACACACTGTAATGTTTTTATTTAACAGAAATTGCCATATACTAGAAGCCATGTGTGACACGGAGCGTTGTCATGATGGAGGATGATTTACGGCACACTTTAAAACTCACCTTCTCTCAGCCGTAGCTCACACCTGACTGATTGCACCAAACAAGTTGAAAGTTGTCACACATTGTTACTAAGGTTCAATGCGCTGCTTCCCATAGTGAAGATGGCTGCCTTTCCATTGGATGGCACTCGGCAGCAGCATTCACCTTATTTTGTGAGCAGACATCGCTTCTGGTACGGCAATTTCTGTCAAATAAATACATTACATTGTTTTGTACACTTGAAACTAAAAAGCAAAACCAAAAACATTACAGTGTGTCCTCATCCACTTTGTTCACCGGATCAGGCACCGTGCGACTTCTGGCTCTTCCCCAAAGTCAAAATGACCATGAAAGGTAAACATTTTGAATCGATTCAGGACATGGAGGCAGCCATGACAGCTCAACTAAAGACAGTCACGAAAGAGGACTTCCAGAACTGCTTCAGAAATGGCAAGAACAATGAGGGGGATTAATGGCAATGTGTCTTTTACTGTAATAAATTTTTTTATTTACACATTCACTGTATTTTGTGATCATACCCAGTCTACCTGAGACTGATATGTCAGTTATATCTCAATTAAAAAAAAAATTAACGGACATGCCTGGAAACAGGACCAAATGATGAAAATAAAGAGAAAAGGCAGACAACTTAGAAAGAGACCCAAGATAGTCCAGATTGTGAAATTAGAAAAGAACATTGAGATAATTATGATTAATGAGATAAGTAAATGAAAAGACGGAGAACTTAACCAGATACCTGGAATCTATAGAAAAATCAAATGGTAATCTTAGAACTGAAAAAACAATCATTAAAATTATAATTCACTGGATGGGTTTAATAGACTGGACATACAACAGAAGAAAAGATTAATGAGTCAGAGAGAGAGATTGGTTAAAAATATCCAGATTGAAGCACAAACATACAAAAGATGGAAAATAAAACTTATGAGATATATAAGCAATATAAGATATAACTCATAGTGGAAATATCTTATTTGTCATTAGGATCTCAGGAGGAGAGGAAGAGAGAATATGAATAGAACAGAAGTAAGATCTGAAGAGAAATAGTGGCCTAGAATTTTAAAAATTGAATTATATTAAGCCACATATTCAACAAGCTCTATAGTCCCATAGAAAGATAAATACAAACAAAGAACAAAAACAAAAACCCACCCACATAGGATCATAGTAAAACTGCTGAAAACCAAAGAAAAGGAGAAAAATTGTAAAGCTCACATTATCGTCAAAAGAGCAGGAGTAAGACTGGCAGCTGACTTCAACAATGGAAGAAACAATGTAAGTCAAAAGACAATTGACATCTTTAAAGTGTTAAAATAACTGCCAGGCTAGCACTTTTGTCAGGAAAAATATCCAAAAAAATCTAGCCAGAGAACACTTCTCAAAAAAATACACGTATGAAAATGTAAGTCAAATTGGGAAAAGATGTTTGTAATATATGTAACTGACAACTCATCCAGATTAAAACAAAACAAACAAATAAAAAAAACACTAAGAAAAGTACAACTGAATTTCTTTTTTTGGCGGGCCCAGTAGTTGGAACGCCGGGCTCCTAACACCAAGGTCACCGGTTCGATTGCATACATGGGCCAGTGAGCTGCGCCCTCTACAGCTAAGATTGTGAACAACAGCTCTCCCTGGAGCTGGGCTGCTGTGAGCAACTGGAGGTTGGTGTGAGCTGCTGTGTGCTGCCATGGGCTACCATGAATGGCCAGTGTGCTGCCATGAACGGCCAGTAGCCAGTGTGAGTATCTGGCAGCCATCGTGAGCGGCTGGCAGCCGGTGAGAGCTGCCGTGAGCTGCTGTGAGTGGCCAACCTACAACCAGTGACCGACTGCGTCAGCCGGTGGGGAGCGCAAGGCATAAAATACCAGCATGGGCCAGGAAGCTGTGCCCTACACAACTAGACTGAGCTTGAACCGGAGTGGGTGGGGGAGCAGAAGAAAGGGGGGGAAATTTCTTTTAAATGGAGGGAAAACACATTTGAAGAAGCACTTCACAAAAGGGGATATCTAAACGGCCAATAATGTGTGAAAAGTGCTCAACATTATTATTTAGTGAAAGGCACATTAAAACAAGAATATAATATCAGTACATAAAGATTGACAGATCCAAGTGTTTACAAGGTTGTAGCACAACAGGAACTCCCATATATTTGCTGGTGGCAGCATGAAATGGTACATCCACTTTGGAAATGTGGCAGTTAAAAGTTAAACATAAAGTTATGGCCCAGTAATTTTACTGTTAGGCGTATGCCCAAGAGGGATGAGTATATAGTTCAAACAAAAAGGAGCTGTACAAAAATGTTAACCATAATAACACTCCTGCCAAAAAAAAAAAACTCAAAAAAACCCACAAATGTAAATCAGTAGAATACATTAAGTAATTGCAGCATACACACAATGGAAAACTCAGCAATACATATATACGTAATAACATACATATTTTAAAAATGCCAGTGCAAGAATGCATATTGTATGATTCCATTATATGAAGTTTAACATCAAGCAAAACAAATATAGTGATAGAATTCAGGACAGTGGTTAACTGGGAAGGGACAGGATACCTTCTGGCAGGAGAGAACTGTTCTACACCCTGACCTGAGTGATGGTTTCACAGGGTGTGTGTGTGTGTGTGTGTGTACATGTAAAAATGAAGATATACACTCAAGATTTATGTATTTTACTAACTGTAATGTATACGTCTAAAAAAATATGTCCAGAGATTAAAAAAGGGACCTATCAAAGTTACAAAAGCTTCAAATTAACAGCGTAAAACAGTTCTAAATATGTGTATATATAAAATAGCTTTGAAATATATAAAGCAAAAACAGATACAAAAGAGGAGAAAGAAACAAATCCATAATCATATTTGAAAACTTTAACGGACTCCATGTAGTAACTGGGAGAAGAAACAAAATTTAAAGATAAGGATATAGAAGACTTGAAAAAAAATAAAGTTGACAAAATTGACATACATATAACATTATATTAACAACTACAGGATACACTTTTTTTTTTCATCATTATTTGAAAATTTTAATCTTAGAAAGCAAAACATCATTTTAAAGTAACAGATTTTAATTTGTACCAGAAAAATAACAAAAAAGGCCTTGTTTCCTTTTAATAAGTGTAATTATATGCATATATAGTCTTAATAACTAATTCTTTTATTCATTCAAAAATTATTTATTGGCGTTTCTGCTGTGTTCCCGGCACATTTCTAGCCTTCAGGAGTAGAGCTTCAAACAATATGGCCACCTTGCTCCTCTTGGAGCTTTCATTTTAGTAAGGAAGTAAACACAAAATAAATAATATTTTAATTCTTTTTTTTTTTAATTTTATTTTTTAAATTTATTGGGGTGACAATTCTTAGTAAAATTACATAGATTTCAGGTGTGCAATTCTGTATCACATCATCCATAAATCACACTGCGTGTTCACCACCCAGAGTCAGCTCCCCTTCCATCACCATACATTTGATCCCCCTCACCCTCATCCCCCACCCCCCAACCCCCTTACCCTCTGGTAACCACCAAATTACGTTCCCCAGATTAATTTTCAAACCCGTGGCCATCCTGTGGTCACCGACTGCCCTCCAATCCCCTCACCCTCCCCCCCACCCCCCACCCCTCCCGCCCATCTAGCAACCCTCAGTTTTTCCTCTCTGTCTCCAAAACTGTTTCTGATTAGTTCATTCATTTATTCTTTTCTTTAGATTCCGCAAATAAGTGAGATCATATGGTACTTATCTTTCTCTGTCTGACTTATTTCACTTAACATAATGTTCTCTAGGTCCATCCATGTTGTTGCAAATGGTAAGATTTCTTTCTTCTTTATGGCTGCGTAATACTCCATTGTATAAATGTACCGCAGTTTCTTAATCCAGTCATCTACCGATGGGCATTTCGGTTGTTTCCATGTCTTGGCTATTGTGTATAGTGCTGCAATAAACATAGGAGTGCATAAAGATTTTTGAATTGAAGTTTTGGATTTCTCCGGATAGATACTTAGGAGTGGAATTACTGGTTAGAGTTACATTTTCAGATTTTTGAGATACCTCCATACTGTTTTCCATAGTGGCTGCACCAATCTGCAATCCACCAACAGTGCACAAGCGTTCCCTTTTCTCCACATCCGCGCCAGCACTTGTTGTTTGTTGATTTATTGATGATAGCCATTTTGACTGGGGTGAGGTGGTATCTCATTGTGGTTTTTATTTGCATTTCTCTGATGGTTAGTGAGGTTGAGCATTTCTTCATATGTGTTTGCCATCTGTATGTCCTTTTTAGAAAAATGTCTCTTCAAGTCCTCTGCCCATTTTTTAATTTGATCGTTTGTTTTTTTGGAGTTGAGTTGAGTGAGTTTTTCATAGATTTGTGATATCAATCCCTTATCAGATATATCATTGGCAAATATCTTTTCCCATTCAGTAGGATCCCTTCTTGTTTTATTGATGGTTTCCTTTGCTGTGAAAAAAAACTTTTTAGTTTGATATAATCCCACATGTTTATTTTTTCTCTTACTGCCCTCGAGCGAGGGTATATATCAGTAAAAATCTTACTCCGGGTAATGTCTGAGAAGCTTCTTCCTATATTTTCTTCTAGGTATTTTATGGTTTCAGATCTTACATTTAAGTCTTTAAGCCATTTTGAATTTATTTTTGTATATGGTGTAAGGAGGTGGTCCAGCTTCATTTTTTTGCATGTGTCTGTCCAGGTTTCCCAGCACCATTTATTGAATAGACTGTCATTACTCCATCGTACATTCTTGCTTCCATTGTTGTAGATTAAATGGCCATATAGGCGTGGATTTATTTCTGGACTCTCTATTCTGTTCCATTGATCTATGTGTCTGTTTTTTTGCCAGTACCATGCTGTTTTGATTACTGTAGCCTTGTAGTATAACTTGATGTCAGGTATTGTTATACCTCCCACTTTGTTCTTATTTCTCAAGATTGCCTTTGCTATTCGGGGTCTTTTATGGTCCCATATAAATTTTAGGATTATATGTTGTATTTCTGTGAAAAACAACGTTGGCAGTTTGGTAGGAATTGCATTGAATATGTATATTGCCTTAGGCAGTATGGACATTTTAACTATATTAATTCTTCCTATCCATGAACACGATATGTGTTTCCATCTATGTATATCTTCCTTCATTCCTTTCTTCGGTGTCTTATAATTTTCTGAGTACAGATCTTTTACTTCTTTGGTTAAATTTATTCCCAGGTATTTTATAGTCTTTGGAGCGATTGTAAATGGGATTGTTTTTTTAATTTCTCCTTCTGATGTTTTATTATTGGTATATACAAATGCAACTGATTTCTGAATATTAATTTTGTATCCTGCTACTTTACTAAATTCATCTATCAGCTCTAATAGCTTCTTGGTGGAGTCTTTAGGGTTCTCTATATATAGTATCATATCATCTGCATACAATGATAACTTTACTTCCTCCTTACCAATTTGGATGCCTTTTATTTCTTTTTCTTGTCTGATTGCTGTGGCTAGAACTTCCAGCACTATGTTGAATAGAAGTGGAGATAGTGGGCAACCTTGCCTTGTTCCTGATCTTAGGGGGAATGGTTTTAGCTTTTCCCCATTGAGTATGATGTTAGCTGTGGGTTTGTCATATATGGCCTTTATTATGTTGAGATATGATCCCTGTATTCCCACTTTCTTAAGGGTTTTTATCATAAATGGCTGTTGGATTTTATCAAATGCTTTTTCTGCATCTATTGATATGATCATGTGATTTTTATTTTTCATTTTGTTAATGTGGTGTATCACATTAATTGATTTGCGGATGTTGAACCACCCTTGCATACCAGGGATGAATCCCACTTGATCATGGTGTACGATCTTTTTAATGTATTGCTGAATTCTGTTCGCTAATATTTTGTTGAGGATTTTTGCATCTATGTTCATTAGAGATATCGGCCTGTAGTTTTCTTTTTTTGTGGTGTCTTTGCCTGATTTTGGGATCAGGTTGATAGTGGCTTCGTAAAAAGTGTTTGGGAGTCTTCCTTCCTTCTGGATTTTTTGGAAGAGCTTGAGGAGAATAGGTGATAATTCTTTTTTGAACGTTTTGTAAAATTCACCTGTAAAGCCATCTGGTCCAGGGCTTTTGTTTGTTGGGAGATTGTTGATTACTGATTCAATTTCCGTGGTGGTAATCAGTCTATTCAGGTTTTCTGTTTGTTCTTGAGTTAGCCTTGGAAGGTTGTACGCCTCTAGAAAATTGTCCATTTCTTCCAAATTGTCAAATTTGTTGGCATATAGTTGCTCATAGTAACTTCTTAAAACTTTTTGTATTTCTGCAGTGTCCGTTGTCACTTCTCCTCTTTCATTTCTGATTTTATTAATTTGGGTCCTCTCTCTCTTTTTTTTAATGAGTCTGGCTAAAGGTTTGTCGATTTTGTTTATCTTCTCTAAGAACCAACTCTTGGATTCATTGATCTTTTGTATTGTTTTTCTGGTTTCTATTTCATTTATTTCTGCTCTGATCTTTATTATCTCCTTCCTTGTGCTCCCTTTGGGCTTATTTTGCTGTTCTTTTTCCAAATCCCTTAAATGTGAAGATAAACTGTTGATTAGTGATGTTTCTTGTTTCTTTAGGTAGGCCTGAAAGCTATGAATTTCCCTCTTAGGACTGCTTTTGCGGCATCCCATAGATTTTGGGTCGTCGTGTTTTCATTTTCGTTTGTCTCGAGATATCTTTTGATTTCTTCCTTGATCTCCTGCTTGAGCCATTCATTATTTAGTAATAAGTTATTCAGCCTCCATGAATTGGTGTGTCTTCCAGTTTTTTTCCTGTAGTTCATTTCTAATTTCATAGCATTGTGATCAGAGAAGACAATTGGTATGATTTCAATTTTCTTAAATTTCTCAAGACTTGTTTTGTGGCCTAACATATGATCTATCTTGGAAAATATTCCATGTGCGCTTGAGAAAAAGGTGTATTTTGCAGCATTGGGGTGAAATGTTCTGAAAATATCGATTAAATCCAAGTGGTCCAATGTATCATTTAAGGTTGTTGTTTCCATATTGATTTTCTGTCTGGAAGACCTGTCCCTTGTTGTCAGAGGTGTGTTGAAGTCCCCGACTATAATAGTGTTACTGTTGATCTCTGCCTTTATGTCAGTCAGTACCTGTTTTATATATTTAGGTGCTCCTATGTTGGGTGCATAGATGTTTACTAGGGTTATGTCCTCTTGTCGGATCGATCCCTTTATTATTATATAGTGCCCATCTTTATCTTTTAGTATGTTCTTCATTTTAAAGTCTATTTTGTCAGATATAAGTATTGCAACTCCAGCTTTTTTCTCGTTTCCATTTGCATGAAATATCTTACTCCAACCCTTCACTTTCAGCCTGTGTGTGTCTTTTGTTCTGAGGTGAGTCTCTTGTATACAGCATATACAAGGGTCTTGCTGTCTTATCCAGTCAGCCACCCTATGTCTCTTGATTGGAGCATTTAAGCCATTTACATTTAAAGTGATTATTGATAGGTACATAGTTATTGCCATTTTTAAATTTGTAGTTAGGTTGTTTTGATCTTTCTTCTATTTACAGAAGTCCTTTTAGTATTTCTTGCAATGCTGGTTTGGTGGCAATAAATTCCTTTAGCTTATTTTTTTCTGGAAAGCTCTTTATCTCTCCATCAACTTTAAATGATAGCCTTGCTGGATAAAGCAATCTAGGTTATAGGCCTTTGTTTTCCATCACTTTGAGTATCTCCTGCCACTCCCTCCTGGCCTTCAATGTTTCTGTAGAAAAATCATTTGATAGTCTTATGGGAGTTCCCTTGTATGTAACCCTCCGTCTTTCTCTTGCTGCTTTTAGGATTCTCTCTTTGTCTTTAAGCTTTGCCATTTTAACTATAATGTGTCTTGGTGTGGACCTGCTTGGGTTAATCCTGGTTGGAACTCTCTGTACTTCCTGGACTTGTATGTTGGTTTCCTTCATCAGGTTGGGGAAGTTTTCAGACATTATTACTTCAAATATGTTCTCAATCCCTTGCTTCCTCTCTTCACCTTCTGGTATTCCTATGATGCGCATGTTGTTGCGCTTGATGTTATCCCAGAGGTCTCTTAGGCCATCCTCATTGTTTTTTATTCTTTTTTCTTCCTGTTGTTCTGTTTGGGTGATCTCTGCTACCTTGTCTTCTAAGTCGCTGATTTGATCCTCTGCTTCATCTAGCCTGCTGGTAATTCCTTCAAGTGAGTTCTTAATTTCGGTAATTGTGTTCTTTAGTTCTAACTGGTTGTTCGTTATGATTTCTACATCCTTCTTTATGTCTTCTCTAAGCTCCTTAAACATTCTTATCACCAGTGTTCTGAACTCTGTCTCTGAGAGGTTGGTTACGTCTGCTTCATTTGGTTCCAGTTGTGGAGGCTTCTTCTGTTCTTTTATTTGGGACGTGTATCTTTGTTTCCCCATTCTGGCTGACTGTGTTTATTTTGATATATTAGGTAGATCCCCTAGAGTTCTTAGTTCTTGCTAGGTTATCTTATGTAGTATGTGTCCTTTATATTTGACTCGCACCACGTCGTCCTCCTTTGCGTGTGCTCCAAAGGTGACTCTTGTGTTGTGTACACTGTCCCGTTCAAGAAGATCTTTAATTGCTTTTTGCTTGTGAGTAGGTGGGGTTAACTCCTGGGCTGACCAGTTGTGAGACTTGGCTCTGCCCCTCGCAGGGCGCTCTGCTGCGTGAGGGTTGACCACCCTAATGTGGTTTGGCCTCTATGGGCTCCAGTGCCTGCAGAGAACCCCCTCTGGGTGTGTGACCTGCAGTTCAAACCCGGCAGCACTCCGGTTTGGTCTGGAGTTGGCCCCTGGATATGCTGAATCCCGTGCCTCTCAAGCTGGGCCCCGGCAGGGCAGTTTCAGAACAAAGCAAATCACCAAGCACAACAGCAACGACAACAGCAAAGAAAAAAATCAAGTACATTCACATGCAAAAAACAGCCGATAACCCCCCGCTCGACACAGGCAAAGATATCAAAGATATAAAGACAAAGCAAAACAAAACAAAGCAAAGCAAAAAGCAGCGACAGTCTAGGCCTAAGCCCACCAAGCAATGTCCAGATTCTCCTCTGCTGTATCAAAGAGCCCCCTACTTATTGCGCAGGCAGAGCCGGTCACCTGGTGCCCAGAGTGACTTTGGGACTGCAGACTTAAATGCGTGGGCCTGAGGGGTCTGGATGATAGTTTTTACAAAGTCAGAGCAGTTTCTGCCCTTGCCTGCACATATGCGCACTGAGAGTGGCACCACCAGCTCCGTGTCCAGTACTCTTGATTGAGTCTTAAGGCACTTCTTCAGTGTGTGTGTGTATGGGTGCGGGCGGGAGATTTCTGATCTGCTGAAAGCCCAGAGCTGCGCCTGCCTCACTGCTGATCTCCGGGTGTGTCTCTGCAGCTGCACCGGCCCCGCCCTAGGCAAGCCAGGAAGGGTGGGGGCTGGGGATGGAGGGGTCTTCTCTCTCCCAGCCCAGCGGCGTGTCACCCTCTTCCCGCAGGCCAGAAAAGGTGGTGGCTGGGGGTGGAGGAGTCTCTTCTCTCCTAGCGCAGCCAAAATCACACACACTTCCCAGTCTCCCTGGGTCAGGGCTGCCCGTCAGGCTTCCCAGAGCCTGAGCACCAGGGCTCCTCTGTAATCTGACACCACTCCTCAGTTCAGAGGCCAGTTTAAGTCTCTGGAAGGGCGGGATAGGATTGGAAGAGCGGGGCGGGGGAGGGGCCCAGGTATGGAGACTGTGTTCTTTGTCTGCGCTACGGCCCTCTGGCTGCCCTCCCGGCGGGAGAAATCAGCCGTGGGACGCAGGGAAAAAGCCCACCCCCCGGTCTCTGCGCTCTCCGCTCCGCCCTGGGATCCCGTGCGTGCCTGGAACTGCGGGCTCCACCGCGGTTTTCGGTTTTCGCCCCCGCCAGCTGAGGCTCCGTTGCAGGCTGGGATCTCCCGCCGCTGCCGGCCGGGCGTTTTCACTCCGCTCCTCTTTTTCCTTCCCCTGCTCGCCCAATTAGTGCACCTTCAAGTACTCCTTAGCTTCAAGTACTCCACAAATCTCCCCGCTGTTGTAGCGCTGCAGTTTCCTCTCCGGGGGCGACTTGACGAGCCAGCCGGTGCACACAGCGTCGCCCGCGCTCATCGTGGCCGCTGCTTCAGAGATGGACTTTTAAGCAAAGTTGCTGGTACCATTGAGCATGTGGAAGATATGAAATTAGATTCCTACCCTCATACAAAAAATAAATTCCTGATGGATTAAAATTTATTTTAATGAACAAAATTTTAAATTTTTTAGAAGAAAACAGAATAGTTTTATGACCTAGGGGTAGAAAAAGACTTCTTAAATGAAGTAAAAAGAAAAATTTAAGTCATAACGGAAGAAATGGAAAATTTACAAAATTTAAAATAACTTATCTATTAAAAGACACCATTAAGAGTGAAAAGCTAAGTCTTACTGTAACATGTATGCATGGAAGTAGAATAATGGGAAATCATGCACGGTTGGTGGGCATATATTTGTATAAACATTTTGGAAAATAAACTATTATCCTGGCAAGTGGAAGTACCACTAAGCAATTCTAATCCTAGGTATATATCTGGCATATATATTTTTAGGAAATATGTTAATATGTTTGCAATTATATTGTTTAAGAGGAAAACAAACAATATAAATGCCCATCAGTAAGCTGTGGTATATCCCTACACCTAGACACATAAACATGGTTAAATCTCATTAATACTGAGGAAAAATTAAAACTGTAGAAAATTATATACACTATCATTTCATTTTATAACATTCAAAGATATGCAAATCTAAACAAAATGTTTATGAATATATGCATAAGCAGTAAACTCTAAGAGAAAAGTAAGTGAAAGATAAAATTCAGCATGGTGGTAACTTCTGGGATAAAGGGTAAGAGATAGGTAAGGGTACCATAAAAGAAAAGTACTAAAATATTGAAAATGTTTGATTTCTTAAGCTGGATAGTGGGTGTAAGATATTGGGTTTTTATTTTTACCAGTACTTCCACATATGCTCTAATGCGTATGTTTAATAAAGTATTAATAAAACAAAACTATATTATTCATTAAAACAGGAAATTATGAGAATTTTTGGAAAGTAAAAACATGACCAGTACAATTTAAAATTATACAATTGTGGTCATAGAGGAAAATCAAACTAGTGAAATGGAAGCTAGAGCAGAACTCTGTGTATAAAGTCAACACGTACAAATTAAGAGGGAAAAAATCAGGAAGGAAGGCTCTTTAAGTTTCAGTGAAAACAAAAATATCCCCACATGGACACCTCGATATGAACACCAATGATTAAGAAAGAGGTTTAAAAGACTCTAGAAGGAGTCATAGTTTAGTCAAAAAGGAGAAAGAATCAGATGGGCATCCGTCTTATCTGCAAGTCTTGATTTTAGAAAGCAATAGATTTGGTGTTGTGACAGTGGTGTGTGTGTGTGTGCGTGTGTGTGTGTGTGCACGCGCGTGTGGATAGGGATTTGAATATACAATCCTAAAAATAGCTCATTTGCTATTCAAAGGCAAAGATAGAATGATGACCTTGGAACTGCAGGCACCCTGAAAGTTTATTAGCCACAAAAAGTTTCTGAAAGAGAAAAATAGTAAAGCAAGGATAAAGTAGACACAACCCCCAAATAGTAGCAAACACAGATATAAGTAAAATTTGTGGCTGGCTGGCCAGCGGGAAGATCAGACTCTAGTGTGGGAGAGCAAGGAGCTCAATCCTCTCCTCAAAAGCAATTATAAAACTGGAAAAAATTGTCAAAAACCACCAATGGAAATTGACCAAAAGCATACAAAAGAGAAGTGTTTATTCATAATCTACTGAACCTCAGGTAAGAACAGTAGGAGTAAGTGTCATTCCTGCCATCCAGTACAATCAGAGCAGCCGTTCTAGGGTGGGGTAACTCGTGAAAATCAGCAGCTGCTCTGCTCACTTGAGAGGAGGCTCACTGGCTTGGGAATGGGTCTTTAAAAACCCCATATGCATGATTAATTATAAGTAGCAACAGCAATCTCAGCAGCAAACAAACAGAAAAGGCCAGCTGCTCTGAGCCTGAGGTTGCAGTCCTCCATGGAGCAAGCAACATGCTGGCAAGTTAATGAGGATTGAACAGGAAGACACGGGAAATGAGACAGTCACAGAGGACCTTGATAAGCTCTTCACACATCCCTTCCTGACTGCCTGTCTGCTCACGCTAAGGAGGTGTGAGAGGGCCCAGTGCAAAGTAAAAGAGCACACTTTGAATGCACTCCCCTGCCCATACACAGCCCCACTGATAAATATTGGAAGTTTTCTGGCTCAAGGTGTTTGAGCACAGCATCTGACCAATTATCGACTGATCACTGACTGAAGCAGACACAGGGGTGACCCCAACAAAGCCAGGCTTAAAAAAAATACACCATACAGTTACTAGCAATCATACACCCTTGAGGAGACAGATTCCGCACACTTACTAAACTGCAGGCAAATTACTAAATAACCACCACCACCACCATTGCAGTGGGCAAAATAATCCAGAGTTGCTGCAATATATTTAGATGTCTCCTTAAAAATTAGGAGACATGCAAAACAATAGGAAAGTTTAAACCTTATTCAAAAAACTAAAGCAGTCAGTGGAAACCGAGTGGGTCCAGCTGGTTTACTTAACAAAGACTTCAAAGCAGTTATTATTTAAAAAAAGAAAGAAACAAAAACTTGAAAGTTTATGGGATGCATCTGAAGTAGAGCTAGGGGAAAATTTGTAGCTGTAAATAGATATATGAAAAAAAGATCTCAAATCAAAACCCCAACTTTATTCCTTCAGAAACTAGAGGCACAAACTGAATCCAAAATAAGCAGAAGAAAATTATAGTTTAGAGTGGAAATAAATGAAATATAAAATAGAAAAACAGAGAAAATGAATTCCAAAACTGGTTATTTGAAAAGACCACCAACACCACAAACTTTAGCTAGACTCACCAAGAAAAAAAAGAGACTTGATACAAATTAGTAAAATCAGGAATGAAAGAGGAGATATTCTACTGATTTCACAGAAATTAAAAGGATTATAAGAGAAGATTATAAATAATGATATGCCAATAAACTATATAACTTAGACGGACAAATTGCTAGAAAGAAACAAATTACCAAATCTGTTTTAAGACATAGATATCTGAACAGACTTATAACAAGTGCAGAGATAAAATCAGTCATTTAAAATTTCCCCACCAAGAAAGCTCAGGCTTAGATGCTTGGTTCAACCAGACACTGAGAAAATGAATACCCACATTTCACAAATTTCCAGAAAATAGAAGAGGAGGAAACCCTTCCTGGGGCAATATTACTCTGATACCAAAGTCAGACAAAGATATCACAAGAAAAATACCAAATATTAGCAAACCAAATTCAGCCGCACATAGATAAAGAATTATGTACCATGACCAAGTGAGATGTATTCCAGGAATGCAAGGTTTTAACATCTAAACATCAAATAACGTAATATACCATGTTAATACAGGACAAGAACCACCTCAATATATGTGTGCAGGGGGAAAAAGCATTTGACAAAATCCAATATTTATTTATGATAAAAGCTCTCAACACACAAAGACTATAAGAGAACTTCCTTGACCTGATAAACTGCATCCCAAACCTGCACTTAATATCCAACTTAATGGTAAAGGACTGAATGCTTTCCCCTCAAGGTCAGAAACAAGGCAAGCATGCCTGCTCTCATCACTCCTATTCCACACTGTAATTTATACTAGAGGTTCTAGGCAATAAAAAGTGGGGGGAGAGGAGTGAAGTAATGGATTGACAGTTTGTGCCCCCCTCTCCCCGCCACATACAAATCATATGTTGAATCCCTAAACCCCAGTGTGGCTGTAGGTAAAGAAGTAATTAAGGTTAAATGAGGTCATAAGAGTGGGGTCCTGATCCAGTAGGATCAATGTCCTCACGTTAGCTTCCAGAGAGCTCACTTGCTCCCACACCTGCATACAAAGAAGAGGTCAGCTGAACACAGTCATCTATAAGCTAAGAGGTCTCAGAATGAAATTCACTTCACTAGCACATTGATCTTGGATTTCCCATCCTCCAGAACCATAAGAAAAACTAATTTCTGATGGGTAAGCCACCCAACTTGTGGTATTTTGTATGGCAATCTGAGAAGACTAATACAGGAAGGAAAGGAAGCTAGGAAAGGTATCCAGATTGGAACGGAGGAAGTAAAATGATATTTATCCATGGATGACATGATCCAATTTCAAAAGTTTTCAGGATACAAAGTCAATATACAAAACTCAATCGTATTTCTTTATTGTGGCAACAAACAATTCAAAAATTAAAGAAAATAACTCAGTTCATAATTTATTAATTTCACAAAGTGTAAGACTTGTACACAACAACTACAGAAATTACTGAGGAAAATTAAAGAAGACCTAAGTAAAAGCAGAGACATTAAATGTTTATAAATTAGCAGCTTCAAAATTAAGATGGCAGTCCTCTCCCAAATTGATCTATAGATTCAGTGATCCTCATGAAAATACCACAGGCTTTTTTTTTTTTTTTTTTGGTAGAAACTGGCATTCTGATCCTAAAATTTATATGAAAATGCAAAGGATCATAATAATTTTGAAAAAGAACATAAATGACTTATACAATCTAACTCCAAAACTGTCTATAAAGCTGCAGTAATCGAGACAATATGCAGATGGCGTGAGGACAGGCATCTAAGTGAATGGGACATAACAAGTCTTGCATTTACAGTCAACTGATTCTTGACAATAGCCATGGCTATGCAGTGGGGGGATAGCTAGTCTTTTTGAGAAATGGTGCTGTAACAATAAGATATACACATGCAAAGAGATGAATTTAGACCCCGTACCATACATAATACACAAAAATATTTGGCCAAAATGCACTAAAACTATAAATTTAGAAAAAGGCATAGAAGAAAATCTTTGTGACCTTGAGTTAGGCAGAGTTCTTAGCTAATGACACCAAAAGCATGATCAATAAAAAGAAAAAATTGATAAATTGGAATTTATCAAAATTAAAAACTTTCACACATCAAGTTTTGCTTTACACCATTAAGAAAATAAAAAGGCAAGCCATATAGATACAGAGAAAAATATTTGAAAATCGTATTTCTGATTAAGCAATTATATCCAGAATCTATAAAGAACTCTTACAAACCCAAAAATAAGAAGACAAACTGATTTTTTAAAAAAGGTAAAATATATGAACAGATATCTAGCCTGGCAATCAGCAGTCTAACACTGTCCTGCTGCTGGGCAGTGGCAGGGAGCCAGAGCTCCTGGCCACCCGACACGATCACAGGGGCAAACAACAGATACTCTACAGTGTGCTGTGCTGCCAGCTTGTTTTGGATATTGTCTTCTAAGCACATTTAAGGTAGGCTAGGCTAAGTTTGGTAGGTTAGGTGTTTTAAATGCATTTCAACTTATACTTTCAATTTATGATGGGTTTATTGGGATGTAACCCCATCATAAGTCAAGGAGCATCTGCACTATTCAGCAATTAAAAAACAAAAACAAAAAACTACTGATACATTCTGCAACACGGATGAAGCTCAGAAACATTATGCTCAGTGAAAGAAGCCAGACACAAAAGTCACATATTGTATAATTTCATTTTACATGAAATGTTCAAAAAAGGCAAATCTGTATAAACAAAAAGCAATCAGTGGTTACTTGGGGCTGGAAGTGGGAGCAAATTGACAGTAAATAAGCATAAGGAAAATTTTTGTGGGAATGGAAATGTTCTAAAACTGGATTGTGATGGTTGCAAAATTCTGTAAATTTACTTTAAAATTGTTAATTTATATACACTTACAATGATTGGATTTATAGTATGTTAATTACATCTTAGTGTAAAAATAGAAAACAAATTAAAGGTGATTTCAATGATTAATTATGGACAAGATATTTAAAGCCATTTTAAAGTAGCAATACATGAAACAATAGAAACATAATTTTCTAAAAATCTGGAACAATACTTCCAAGTGATATCAACAAAATATAGGAGAAAGGGGGATATTCAATAAATTATGCAAATGTATTATAAAATTATGTACAGCTATATTATTGTAAGATATTCAAGACCCCTTTTTAAATGACATGAATAAAACTGCATCTTCCATAAATTAATACGATCTATTCATGTACTTTTGTGTGCACATATGTAAGTTCATTGAGAAGGTGGGATAAAGGGGTAAGGAAAGACAGCAAATACCCTCAATACTACTTGAAACTTTTATAGGCATGAACCTAGGTCTTGCTTTGTAATTTAAAAGAAATTTAAGGCAAATAACAACCAGAACATACAATACATATGATACTTTACAGAATATGGCCAAGGATGTATACGGAGGAAAATGCACAGCCTTTCTTACTAAGCAAGAAAGAATGAAAATGAATGAAATTCAACTTAAGAAGCTAGAAAAAAGGAGAAAATATGTTTGTTAATGTCATAAAAATTAAAAGCTGAAGTTAATGAATTAGAAAAACAGAAAAAACAGATTGATAAATCCAAGAAGTGGTTCTCTTAAAAAACTGAAAATCTGAAAACTAATAGAAAAACACAGCCTCTTCATTGGTTACCTCACTAGCTTCTCAGTCTCCTACTCTTACATTTTCTCATACTGATTTAGTTTTTGTCCTGTGTTGCTTGGACAATTCACAACACCCATGCCTGTAGCCACTTAAGCAAGATATTACGTACACACACACACACACACACACACACACACACACACACAGACGATAGTTCTTCCTCAAATATGAATGCTGGGGCCAGGGTAAAAGTAATACATCTAGGAACATTCCTTTTCACCTTTCAGGAAGTATAGGGTATGCCAGGACAAGGAGTGAGAAGTTCTGAAATCGTTCCGACCTGCATCCAGCACTGCGTGTGCACCCACCTTCGATCCCAGGGCAGGAGAGTAGATACAGGCTACGGGAGGTGCCCTGCTCAGAAACTGGCCACCTGCCCGATATCTCCCAGGAGGTGGGGCAAAAGCCTGGAACCTCTGCTGCTGGACAGGAGACAATGCCCACCTGGATCAGACTGTGCTTCTGGCCCTTGTTCTTCAGCATCACAGTGTCCTGCCACTGCAGATACTTCTCTTGGTGTGCAAGGATTTCATAAGTGGGGGTGGGATTCCGACCTCGGAAGTCCTCAAGATTGGGGGCAGGAAGAGGTGACATGGCCGAAAATTTTCTATCTGTGAGTTCTTCTTGTGAAATGGGCAACCCAAACTCTCGGCTCAGGTCTTTGATCATGGTGGAGGAAGGCAGCAGATCTCTTGTGATCACCTCCCTGAGCCTGGTGCTGTGATGGCAGATGCAGTAGATCCTGGAAAACACAGGGCCACGCTCCTCAGCCTCACCTACCTTGCAAGATAGGTCATCCCCATTTTACAAGGGAAAATAAAAACTCAGGTTGATTCGCCCACCCCAGGTCACAGAGCTTGTCCATGGAACTTAGATTCCACGCAGCTGGCTCACAAGGGGGAATGCCTCCTGTTCTCTCTCCTGCCAGCCCCACAAGCTAAAGTCTTCTAAGCTTTTGCTCTGATTATTTTTCTGCTACTGTGGCCTTAATTCCAATCACCAATCACCAGAGAGCAGCCCCAGCCAGCTGGCTGTTAAGGGTGTTGACCTCAGAGTTTGTTCCCCAGGAGGAACACACTGTGCACACAGCCTCATGTCTTAGCAAAGCTCAAGGACTGAGCAAAGAACACCCCCCACCCCCCCCGCCAAAGGACACCCCTCGCTGCACCATCCCTGGGCCTGGCATGCAGCAGGCACTTGATTCACGCCAATGCTCTCAGGAATACAGGTGGGAGCTATGTTTTGCTGCTCACTGTCTCTGCTGTTTCTGAGGTCTGGCCTGAGGATGATTGATTGGGCTCTGCTTGTCACTAATTGGGTTCCCTGGCCCACCACTTGGCCTCTCTGAGCTTCTGTTTCCTGACTTTTCAGATGGGAATAAAGCCATAATGGATGTAACTAACTAGGAAGCAGTGAGCACCTAAGAAATAGCTGTCTTCCCATCTGCTAACAGAACCCCCCAGCTACACCCTATCACCCACCAGGCAGGGGAGGGTCCACGCTCCCCCAGCTGATCACCAAGGCTCTGGACACTCCAATGCTCCAGCGCCTGCCCAACACAAACCTCCTGCTGTGCCACGTCCTGACTTGCAGCTTTAGCTGTTGTTTTGGGGTTATCCCATATACACTTGCTCAGCCCCTTGGGTGTGGAGGGTTGGGGAATAAAGGGAAGCCTTCTCAGCCCTTGCTGATTTTTTTCCTCTGTTCCCTGTGCTCTCTCCCCTTCTCTCCCACTCCTCCCTCCATCCTCTCCTTTATTAATACATTCAGCGAGCACAGGCTGAGAGCCAACTCTTGGCCAGACCTATTGCTAGCTCTGAAAACATAAAGAGATGGTTCGCACCCCCTGCCCCAAACTGACAGTGAGTGAACTGTCCACCTGGTGAATGTCTGCTTGTTGCTTCTCAAGGTCAGACTTTCCTGACCTCCTGAAAAAACTGCCGTGGTCCTTTCTTTACTGATTCACTGATCCAGGCACAAACTAGCTATGGTCTCGTGTACCCACTACACACTTCTTTGTCCGTCTCCACTTAGCCCTCCCCCTGGAGCAAGCCCTAGAAAGTGGCATCTGTCCATGAGTGCAGGAGCTCTGCAGCCAAGCAGGAGCAGTACGACCTGGCAGGAGGAGCACGCAGCCGCCCAGAGTGGGGATGCCCACTACTGAGGGCCAGGGAGGTCACCAGCATTGGAACAGAAGGAAAAGCACAGGAAAAGGGGTGCAAGTAGTGAAAGATCGAGATCTTTGGAGATGGGCTTTCTGAGGAATAAGGAGGGAGGGTGGAACAGGGCTTAGGGGATGAGCAGGCAGAAAACAAAACACTTGGTCGAGTGAGAAAGCTGTTGTTGGCCTGGTGGGCCTGGCAATCTCAGTGCTCGCTGTTTCCCCATAACTCACGGGAAAAATGGGTTTTAACTAGTTTCTTCATTCATCAGGCTGTTCTTGGATATTCCCCAAGTACAGCAGATATGTTCAGGTGACATGTGTTCAAATACTGTCTTTATTTCACCTTTATCTTTCTCAATCTCTCTTCAGAAAGCATGTGAAATACTGGGAAGGATGTAGGCTCGGGGTCCCTTAGAATTGCACCCACTCCTGCCTAGGCTTCTTCAGGCAAGAAAATTAAAAACTACACCTCAAAGGGTCACTGTGCTGCCCGTGGAGGCCACCACAGGCCGGGTGGCAGCTCCCGTCCTGCAGCTGGCTATGGTGCACACCTGGTTGGGCTACAGTGCACACCTGGTCAGGGCCTGGAAGGCCTCCTGTGGTACAGCATTGCGAACATAGAGTGCTGTGTGCTTCATGAGCTGTGACAGCGGCTGGAAGAGGTGCACGTGGTACAGGATGGTCTCCAGGTCTGCATAGTGGCGGTGTTGGAACAGCAGCTGAGAGTTGTAGAGGACTTTGCATTTCCCATATTCTGATTTGGTCATTCTGCGAGAGAAAGCCACAGGACAGGCTTTAACACTGTTCTGCAGGCTCTTGAAATACTTTGTGGTTTTGCTCTGGCTGGCAGAGCTTTTGTTTAAAAGCTTGAGGGGGGTGGTGGTGTAAGAAGCATGGCAGCATGAAGGGTCCCTTTGATCTCTCTCATTGAAGTTCAACAACTTAAACAGCTAAAATTCAATAAAAGATTCCCTGTGCAACACACATACACATCTGAAAGATCTGCGTATTGAAACATCTGAAGGTGGGTGAATAGGGAGAACAGGGGAGGAGGGAAGGGGGAAGTGCAGAGATGTGGACTGTGGACACAGCTCTGAGCTAACTCTGTGTCCCGGGACAGGAGCACCCAAGGTGCATGCAGGAGTACTCTCTGTGGCCCCGAGCATTCCTGCCTGAGGGAATCAGCATATAATACTGCTGAACCCAGGGATCAGCGCAGAGACCTCGGGGCAGAGCCTGTATATGCAAGTGTGACAGCTATGGTCTAGCAGCCCTCACCGCCAGGCAGAAAACAAAGCCATGGAGCCAGGCTGCCTCCTCCAGCCTCACAGAGCTTGCCCTCCTGTACCCTCCCAGAGCTAACAGCAGGCCCCAGAAGAAACTGACAGTGAGAGTCAGGTTATAAAGCAGAATATCTGCAGCCCTGAGCACTGGAGAGAGAGAGTTCCTGAGGGGCAGACACATACTGTGGCTAATCCCCGTGACAAGTATGGACATACAGAGGCAGCTGAGGTCTAGTGGTCGCCATTACGAGGACACAAAGCTACAAACACACCAGTGACAAGTATGGAGATACAGACGCAGCTGAGGTCTGGCGGTCGCCATTACGAGGACACAAAGCTACAAACACACCAGTGACAAGTATGGAGATACAGACGCAGCTGAGGTCTGGCGGTCGCCATTACGAGGACACAAAGCTACAAACACACCAGTGGCCTCTCCCAGCCCACCCCACCCACACACATCACAGCTGGTCTCAGCAGGGTACCAGGGACTCCTCAAATAGCACAGCACTGCATCTAGTTGTAGGAGCAGCACTGTGATTTCAGGGGTTCAGAATCCCATCACCCACCACATTTGCCCATGAGGGTGGTGCCCTGAGACTGAGGTGACCTGGTCACAGAGGAGACATCCACCTCCCCAGGGAATACAAGGCATTTTTCACCTCTCAGCAGAGTTGTACCAGACCAAATAAAATGCTCCAGTGCCAACTATTGGAAAACAAAAAAGATCTCTTATCAACCAGCTGCAGAGCTCACTCTGATACGCCTAGACTGAGAAAGAATCCATCAAATACCATGAACTACCAAGGTTTGAGGCAGCTCTGAAAGAAAACGAAAAATCTCCAGAGAATAAATTTAAACACATGGAAATATTGGACTTAACTGACAGAAAATTCAAGACTGCAATTCTGAAAAAACTCAATGAGGTGCAAGAAGACTCAGGTAGTTTAATGAACTCAGAAATAAAATTAATGAACAAAAGCAAACTTTATCAAAGAGACTGAAATTTTAAAAAGTAACCAAATAGAAATTCTGGAGATGAAGAACTCAGTAAAAGGCATGAAGAATGAAATAGTGATCTTAGGAAACAGAGCTGACCAGATGGAGAAAAGAATTATGATATCGAAGACAGAAATCTGGAAATGATGCAGATGCAAGAAGAGAGAGACTTGAGATTTAAAAACAACAAAATGAAAGACGTCTACAAGAATTATCTGATTCCATCTGAAAGAGCAATATAAGAATAATGGGTATACTGAAAGGAGAAGATAAGGAGAAGGGAACAGAGAGTCTATTCAAACAAATAATCAATGAGAATTTCCTACCTATGGAAAGAACTGGATTCCCAAATCCAAGAGCAAACAGAACACCTAATTATCTCAATCCAAAGAGGCCTTCTCCAAGGCACATTATATTTAAAACTGTCAAAAATTAATGACAAAATATTCTCAAGTCAGACAGGGTTAAGATGATGGTAATCTATAAATGAAAACCCATTAGATTATCATTGGAATTTTCAGCAGAAACTGTACCACCTAGGAGAGAGTGTAATCAAATATTTAAATGATTGAAAGAGAGAAAATACCAGCCAAATATAATATATCCATCAAAGTTATCTTTTAGATATGAAGGAGGAATAAAGACCTTTCCAGACATGCAGAGGCTGAGGGAATTTTCCACTATAAGGCCTGCATTACAGGAAATACTGAAGTGGGTTAGTCTACCTGAAACAAAAAGACAACAGGACACAAAAATATGAGTAAGATGACTAACAGAGAGAAGCAGAAAACTGCAACCCTTTTCAGAACAAGGACTGTATACTTAAATATAACAAAGGTTAAAGGAGATAAAATATTTTTAAAAAGAGAGAAGATGATGACTATAGCTACTGTAACTCAGAAATGAACTCATAAATAACTCATAAATAAGTAAATAAATAAATAAAGGAACAGCATAAATAAGGATAATTTGTGACAACAAAAACATAAAGGGGAGGAGAAGTTTTGAATTTGCAAAGGAAAATGGAGATAAGATGCATGCAGAAGAAAAAGGATTACTATATACATGACACTTTCTTTTACATTAACTTAATGATACCTCTCAAAAAAATCCACAACTGAGACACATAACATAAAAAAAGAGGTAACAGAAGAAAAATAATTGAATATCACCAAACTGAAATAACACACAGAAACACAAAAGCAAAGAAACAATGGAGACACTGAACTACCAGAAAACAAGATAAAATGGCTATAGGAAATCCTCGGACATCAATAATGACCTTAAGTGTAAATGGACTGAAGTCACCAATAGAAAGGCAGAGAGTAGCAGACGGGATCAAAGGCAAAGCCGATCCAAAACTCCCTTCAGGAGACACATCCCAGCTGCACAGACAAATACGGGCTCGAGGTGAAAGGGCGGGGGGAGAAAATCCTTCAAGCAAACGGCATTCAGAGAAAAGTGGGTGTGGCCGAACACAGCTGATGAAACAGATTTCAAGACAAGAACAGGGTAGCACGAGACAAAGATGGACATTTCATAACAACAAAGGGAACAATACATCAAGAAGACATAACATTTATCTACATATACGCTCCCAATCAGAAAGTACCACAATATATAAAGCAACTACTATCAGAACTAAAGGGGGAAACTGACACAAACACAATAATAGCAGGGGAACTAAATACCCCATTGACAGCTATGGACAGACATTGACACAGCACTTCATCCTAGAACACCAGACTATACAGTCTTTTCTAGTGTACATTTCATGGAACACTTTCAAGGACAGACTATATGTTGGAATATAAAACTAGCCTTAGCGGATCTAAGAAAATTGAAATCACACCAAGCATATTCTCTGCTCACGCTTTGAAATTTGAAATCAAATGCAAAATCAAGTGGGAAAACCCACAAGTATGTGGAGATTAAACAACATTCTACTAAAGAATCACTGGGGCCAAGAAGAGATCAAAAGACACATAGAAACAAATGAGAATAAAAATGCATCGTATCAAAACAGTTGGGATGCTGCAAAAGCAGTAATAAGAGGGAAGTTTTCATAATTACCAATCTCAAGACACAAACAAAAAACAAATCCCAAAAAAACAACCTAACATTACACCTTAAAGAACTAGAAAAAGAGCAAATAAAGCCCAAAGTCAGCAGAAGGAAGAAAATAACAATGTTTAGAGCAGAATTAAAAGAAATAGAAAACAAAAAGACAATAGAAAAAGTAAATGCAACAAAGAGCTGATTCTTTGAAGATGAATAAAATTCACAAACCCCTGGAATCACTAAGGAAAAAAGAGAAAAGACAAACTAAATAAGAAATGGGTTCCAGAGAAATACAAAGAATCAGATGAAATACTATGAAGGACTATATGCCACCGATTTCAATAACCTAGAAGAAATGGACAAGTTCTTAGAAACATATAACCTTTTTAGACTGAATCACAAAGAACTGGAAAATATAAATAAACCAATTAACAGCAAGGAAATTGAAACGATCATCAAAAGCCTCCCAAAACGCAAAAGTCTGGGACCAGATGGTGAATTCTACCAAACATTCAAAGATGATTTAATACTTGCTCTTCTCAAACTCTTCCAAAAAATTGAAGAAGAGGCAATACTTCCTAACTCATTTTATGAGGTCAACATTAGCCTGATACCAAAACTTGTTAAAGATAACACAGAAAGGAACACTATAGACCAATATCTCTGATGAATACAGAGGCAATAACTCGAAACAAAATACTGGCATATTTAGTACTATACATTAAAAATATTATACATTATGATCAAGTGGGGTCATTCCAGGAGCATAGGATGGTTCAACATATGCAAATCAATCAGTGTGATACATCACAAAAACAAAAGAAAAGATAAAAACATATGATCATATAAATAGATGCAGAAGAAGCATTTGACAAGACAAACATCCTTTTATGATTAGAACATTTAATAAAATGCATATAGAAGGAAAGTACATCAACATAATAAAGGCTATATATGAAAAACCCTAAGCTAATATCATACTTAATGGTGAAAAACTCAAAGCTTTCCATCTAAGATCAGGAAAAAGACAAAGATGCTCTCTCTCACCACTGTTATTCAACATAGTGTTGGAAGTCCTCACCAGAGCAATCAGGCAAGAGAAAGAAATAAAAGATACCCAAATACAAGATATCAAATTGTCAGTTTTTGCAGATGACATGATATCGAGAACCCTAAAGACTCCACCAAAAAAGTATTAGAAGCAATAAAGACATGAAGTTGCAAGATACAAAATCAATGTACAAAAATCCATTGCATCCCTAAATATTAACAATGGAATTTCAGAAATGAAAAAAAAATTCCATTTGCAATTGCAACAAAAACAATAAAATACCTAAGAATAAATTAACAAAGAATATGAAGGACATATACCCTAAAAACTACAAGACATTGTTGAAAAAAATTGAAGAAGACACAAAGAAGTGGAATGATGTTCTATATTCATGGATTAGAAGAATCAACATAGTTAAAATAGCCAAAGCAATATACAGATTTAATGCTATCCCCATCAAATTCCCAATGGCACGTTTTCAAGAAATAGAATAAAAACATCATCAGATTTGAATGAAATCACAAAAGACCCCAAATAGCAAAAGTTATCCTAAGGAAAAAGAACAACGCTGGAGGTATTACACTGCCTGATTCTGAATTTTTTAAGGAACCTCCACACTGCCTTCCATAACGGCTGCACCAGTCTGCATTCCCACCAACAGTGTATGAGGCTTCCTTTTTCTCCACAGTCTCTCCCACACTTGTTACTGTCTGTCTTGTTGATGATAGCCATTCTGACTGGGGTGAGGTGATATCTCATTGTGGTTTTTATTTGCATTTCTCTGATGATTAGTGATGTTGAGCATTTTTTAATATGTCTATTGGCCATTTGTATGTCCTCTTTGGAGAAATGTCTCTTCAGGTGCTCTGCCAACTTTTTATTTGGATTGTTTTGTCTTACTTTTTTTTTTTTTTCTGTTAATGAGTTGTATGACTTCCTTATATATTTTGGATATTAGCCCTTTATTGGAGGCACTGTTTGCAAAACTCTTCTCCCATTCGAGTGGTTGCCTCTTTATTTTGTCAATGGTTTCTTTTGCTGTGCAGAAGCTTTTTAGTTTGATATATTTCCATTCATTTATTTTAGCTTTTACCTCCCTTGCCTTTAGAGTCAAACTCATAAAATGCTCTTTGAACCCAAGGTCCATAATTTTAGTACTTATGTTTTCTTCCATGCGGTTTATTGTTTCAGTTCTTATGTTTAGGTCTTTGATTCATTTTGAGTTAATTTTGGTACACGGTGACAGATAGCAGTCTAGAGTCATTCTTTAGCACGTGGCTTTCCAATTCTCCCAGCACCATTTATTGAAGAGGTTCTTTTCTCCACTGTATGTTTTTGGTTTCTTTGTTAAAAATTATCTGTCCATATTTATGTGGCTTTATTTCTGGGTTCTGAATTCTATTCCATTAGTCTGTGTGTCTATTTTTCTGTCAATACCATACTGTTTTGATTATTGCCCTGTAGTACAAGCTAAAGTCAGAAAGTGTGATACCTCCAGGATTGTTCTTTTTTGCTAGGATTGCTCTGGCTGTTCGGGGTCTTTTGTGGTTCCATACAAATCTGATGATTTTTTGTTCTATTTCTTTAAAAAACGCCATTGGGATTTTGATGGGGATTGCATTAAATCTGTATATTGCTTTGGGTAATATGGCCATTTTAACTATATTGATTCTTCCATTCCATGAACATGGAATGTCTTTCCATTTCTTTGTGTCTTCAATGTCTTCTAAAAATGTCTTATAGTTTTCAGTATATAGGTCTTTCACATCCTTGGTTAAATTTATTCCTAGGTATTTTATTCTTTTTGTTGCAATTGCAACTTTTGTTGCAAAAATAATTATTATTTCTTATTTCTTTTTCTGAGATTTCATTGTCAGTATATAGGAATGCAATGGACTTTTACTTGATTTGTAACAGGCAAACTTACTGTATTCATTTATTGTTTCTAATAGCTTTTTGGGTGATTCTTTAGGGTTTTCTATATATAGCATCACGCCATCTGCAAAGAGTGACAATTTAACTTTTTCATTCCCAATTTGGATGCCTTTTATTTCTCTCTTTTGCCTGATTGCTCTGGCTAGGACTTCCAACACTATGTTGAAAAGAAGAGGTGATAGGGGACAGCCCTATCACATGTTCATGAACATAGAGCAAAGGGCCCGGTTTTCCACCGTTAATTATGATATTAGCTGAGGGTTTGTCATATCAAATGCTTTTTTTTGTTATAGTTACATGATTTTTATCCTTTATTTTTTTATGTGGCATGTGACATTGATCAATTTGCATTTGTTGAACCATTCTTTTTCCCCCTGGGATGAACCCCACTTGGTCATGATGTATAATCTTTTTAATGCATTGTTGCATTGGATTTGCTAGAATTTTGCTTAGGATTTTTGCATCTGAATTCATCAGAAATATTGGTCTGTACTTTTCTTTTTAGTGTGTTATCCTTACCAGGTTTTGGTATCAGGGTTACGTTGGCCTCATAAAATGAGTTAGGGAGTATTGTCTCTTCTTCAATTTTTGGAAGCCATCTGATCCCGGACTTTTGCTTTTGGGAAAATTTCAGATACTGATTCAATTTCCTTAATGTTGATCAATCTATTTAGATTTTCCAATTCTTCAATAGATGATTTGATAAAGAAGATGTAGTATATATACGCAATGGAATGCTATTCTCCCATAAGAAAAGATGAAATAGTACCATTTGTGACAACATGGATGGATCTTGAGATTATTATGTTAAGCGAAATAAGTCAGACAGAAAAAACAAGAATCATATGATTTCACTGATATGTTGGCTATAAAACTAAAAACAACAAAAGAGCAAGAGAAACAAATGAAGAAACAAAAACTTATAGACACAGACAATAGTTTAGGTGTTACCCGAGGGTATGGGGAGAGAGGGGTGGTAGATGAGGGTAAAGGGTATCAAATATATGGTGATGGAAAAAGAACTGACACTGGGTGGTGAACACACAATGTGATATATAGATGATGTATTATAGAATTGTACACTTGAAATGTATGTAACTTTGCTAACAATTGTCACTCCAATAAACTTGAATTTAAAAAAAAAGAAAGAAAAGAAAGATCTAAATAAATGGAGAAACATACCATATTCATGGATTGGAAGACTTGACATAGCAATGTGCATTGTCCCCAAAATGTACATAGGATTATCACATCCTAGCAAGACTTTTTGTAGATATAGACAGCTCACTGTAGAACTTACATGAAAAGGCAAAGGAACTAGAATAGCTAAAAAAATTTTGAAAAAAAGAATAAAGTAGAATGGATTATTTTACTTGACTTTGATTATATAGCTACAGTATATCAAGACTGCGTGAAACAGAATAGAGAACCCAGAAATAGATCCATATACTTATGACCTGCTGATTTTTTAGAAAGTTGCAAAAGCAATTCCATAAAAGAAGACAGTATTTTTTAAAAATTGTGCTTTAGTAATTGGATATGCATTGGCAAAAAACTAAAAGAGAACAAATAAAAAACTTCACCTAGTTTCCGGCTCAAGATGATGATGCAGGAAGATCCTGAACTCATCTCCCACAGATACACCAAATCTACAGCTACATATGAGTATGGAAGAGTTTTCTCTGAAAAAAAACCCTAAAAATTAGAAGAGCAAACCCTTCACATAGGGCAAAGAAGAAAAAAGTCACATAGAAGCAGGTAGAAAAGTCTGACTCATTCTCATTATAATCCCCACTTCCAGTGCAGCAAACAACAGTCAGAAGGAAACTGAAAATCAGCTTTGTCCTGAGGAGCAAAGGGTTTTTACTACATATTGTGCATCGCACCTTTTAAGACCAGCATTTCAGAGATAAGTCCCCAAAACATCTAGCTTTGAAAACCAGTGGGGCTTACTCCCACAATATACATGGGGCTGTGACAAACTGAGAAATGGTTCTTAAAGGGCTTGTGCCCAGATTCAATTGCCCCTGGGCCCAGTGCAGAAGCAGCTCTTTGAAAAACACCCAGATGTTATATGAAAGAGACTCATTTGCTAATTTTAAAGCAGAGGCCTGTTGGGATACTCTATGGGGATAGAGGCTGGTGGGCACCAGCCTGCTCTCCCTATGCCTTGTTGAAACTGGTAGGCACCATCTTTTTCTTCTCAAACTTTTCCTTTTCTTTTTTGTCTTTTTGGTCGGTGCCTCTCTGCATTCCCACTCTACTTCACATCAGCCAGTGGGCACCACCTTTATGCTCTTCCTGTGCTGTGTTCCAGAACATCAGTATCTCCTATAGGGGAACTTGTAAATGTGTGTGGTGCCTCAGATTTTAAACCTGGTAACCCAGTTTTTGCAGCTGCCGTAACTTGATTGTTTGGCTCTGGGGGGTAGGGGGTCTTGAATTTCTGGGTCCCCTGAGACTGTAGTTGTCAGAGAGACAGTTCTTGAAAGACTACCACTCCCAGGGCACTATACATAGGAGGACTGACAATTAAGTCCGCGAACTCATCCTAGAAAAAGTGCTACATACCTCACTGCTGAATATCACTATGGTCACCTTCAAAATACTCCCCTTGGGAAGCTATGCACTGATGCCAGTGCCTAGTCCACCCTTCAAAGCAATTTTGGAACTCTTTTTCTGGAATGGACATCAGAGCTCTCATCGTATTACCCTTGATGTTGAATGTCATCAAAATGTCTTAATGTCTTCCTTTCAATATTTCCTTTATCTTCGGGGAAAGAAAGAAGTCATTGGGGGCCAGATCAGGTGAGTAGGGAGGGTGTTCCAATACAGTTATTTGTTTACTGGCTAAAAACTTCCTCACAGACAGTGCTGTGTGAGCTGGTACATTGTCGTGATGCAAAATCCATGAATTGTTGGTGAAAAGTTCAGGTCGTCTAACCTGGAACTGAGCTGCGCCCTCCATAACTAAGATTGAAAGGACAACAACTTGACTTGGAAAAAGTCTTGGAAGTACACACTGTTCCCCAATAAAGTCCTGTTCCCCTTCCCCAATAAAATCTTAAAACAACAACAACAACAACAAAAAACAAGACTCGTCTATATGTTACCTGCAAGAGACTCACTTCCTATTTAAGGACACACAGAGACTGAAACTAAAGAGATGTAAAAGATATTTCATGCAAATGGAAACAAAAAAAAAGCTAGAGTATCTATACAAACATCAGACAAAACAGACTCTAAAATTAAGACTGTAATAAGAAACAAAAAAGGCAAAGAAGGGCCTTCTTTATCTGATGACAAAGAAGTCAATCCAATAACAGCCTAACATTTGTAAATATTTATGTACCCAAACTGGGAGCACCTGAATATATAAAGCAAGTACTAACAGACAAAAAGGAAGAAATAGGCAGCAATACAATAATATTAAGGTACTTTAATACCCCACTTACATCAAGTGATAGGTCATCAAGATGAAAATTCAATACAGAAATTTTATTTATTTATTTATTTATTACACTCCATCTAAAATCAACAGAATAACATTCTACTCAAATGCACATGGAACATTCTCCAAGATAGATCATATGTTAGGCCACAAAGCAAGTCAATAAATTTAAGAAGACTGAAATCATATCAAGCATCCTTTCCAACCACAATGGTATGAAGCTAAAAATCTTGTAATTACAAGAAGAAAACTAGGAAATTCACAAATACGTGAATATTAAACTACATGCTACTGAACAACCAATGGGTTAAGGAAGAAATCAAACAAGAAATAAAAAAATACCTTGAGACAAATGAAACTGGAAATACAACATACCAAAACTTGTAAGATTCAGCATAGTAGTTCTATGAAATAAATTAATAGTGATAAATGCCTCCCTTAAGAAACAAGAAAAATTTCAAATAAACAACCTAACTTTATACCCAAGGGACTAGAAAAAAAAGAAGAAGAAACAAAACACAAGTTACTAGAACAAAGGAAACAGAGGCATACCTTATTAAATTGTTTGCTTTATTGTGCTTCATATTCTACTTTCATCAACATTGAGGCAAGACGCTCCACCAGCAAAAAGATTGTCTTACTGAAGGCTCAGATGAGGGTTAGCATTTTTTAGCAATAAAGGATTTTTAAATTAAGGTATGTACATATATTTTAGACATAATGCTATTGCACATTTATAGACTACAGTATAATGTAAACATAATTTGAATATGTACTGGGAAACCAAAATTTTTTGTAGCTTGCTTTATTATGATATTCACTTTATTGCAGAGGTCTGGAACCAAACCCACAATATCTCCAAGGTATGCCTATAACAAAGATCAAAGCAAAAATAAATGAAATAGAGTTTTTTAAAAATAGGAAAGATGAAACCAAGGACTGGTTCTCTGAAAAGATAAATAAAATTCACAAATCTTTAGCTAGACACACCAAGAAAAAGAGAGAGAAAAATCAAATAATTATAACCAGAGACAGGAGACATTACAACTGATACCACAGAAATACAAAGGGTCACAACAGACTATGAACAATTACACATAAAGAAGTTAGACACACTCACACACAAAAGAAACAAAAACAAAGAAGAGAAAAAAAAATTTAAAAAGAAGGAAAAAAAAGAAATTAGACAACTTAGAAGAAATAGATAAATTCCTAGCAACATACAACCCACCAAGATTGAATCATGAAGAAATAGAAAATCAGTACAAACCAATTACTAGTAAGGAGACTGAATCAGTAATGAATAACCTCCCAACAAACAAAGTCCATGACCAGCCAGCTTCACAGCTAAATTCTACCAAACACTGAAACAACAATGAATTCCAATCCTTCTCAAACTCTTCCAAAAAATAGAAGAGGAAGGAACACATCCACACACATCTTAGGAGGCCAGCATTACCCTGATAGCAAAACCAGGTAAGGACACCACATGAAAATAAAATTTTAGGCCAATATCCCCAATGAACATAAAGGCAAAAATCCCCAACAAAATATTACCAAACCAAACTCAACAATACATTTGGTGGATCATAAACGATAATCAAGTGGGATTTATTCCAGGGATGCAAAGATGGTTCAACACTTGTAAATCAATTAATGTGATACACCAAATTATCAAAATTAATTATAAAAATCATATGATTATCTCCATAGATACAAAAAAGCATTTGACAAAATCCAGCATCCATTATGATGAAAACTCTCACCAAAGTGGAAATAGAGGAAACATACCTTAACATAATAAAGGCCATATATGACAAACCCATAGATAACATCATACTTGCAGGCGAAAAGCTAAAAGTGTTTTTCTTAAGGAACAAGACAAAGATGTCCACTTTCACCACTTTTATTCAACATAGTATAGGAAATCCTAACCACCGCAATCACACAAATAAAAAAATAAATGTCATCCAAATTGGAAAGGAAGAAATAAAACTGTCGTTATTTGCAGATGACATGATACTATACATACAGAACCCTAAAGAGTCCACCAAAAAAATTATAGAACTGATAAATGAATTCAGTAAAGTAGCAGAATACAAAATTAATAATCAGAAGTCAGTTGTATTTTCTACACCAATAACAAACTATCAGAAAGAAAAATTAAAAAAACAATCCCATTTGCAAGTGCATCAAAAAAATAAACCTAGGAATAAATTTAACCAAGGAGGTTAAACACATGTACTCAGAAAATTATGATACCTTAAAGAAAGAAATGGAAGAAGATACAAATAAATGGAAGCATATACCATGCTCATAGATAGGAAGAGTTAACATTGTTAAAATGTCCATATTACCCAAAGTAATCAACAGATTCAACGCAATCTCCACCAAAATACCAATGGCATTTTTCACAGAACTAAAGCAAACAATTCTTAAATTCACATGGAACCACAAAAGACCCTGAATAGCCAAGGCAATATTGAGAAAGAAGAACCAAGCTGCAGGTTTCACGCTACCTAACATCAAACTATATTACAAGGCTATAATAATCAAAACGACGTGGTACTGACATAAAAGCAGATACATAGATCAATGGAACAGAATAGAGAGCCCAGAAGTAAATGCATGCTTATATGGTCAATTAATCTATGACACAAAGGCAATAATATAAATGGGGTAAAGACAGTCTCTTCAATAAATGGTGTTGGGAAAACTGGACAGATACATGCAAAACAATGAAACTAGACAACTTTCTTCCACTGTATGAGGTGTGATCAAAAAATACAGTGAATGTTTAAATTTTAAAAATTTATTACAATAAAAGACACATTGCCATTAATCCCCCTCAAACTACTCCCCCCTCACTTTGAACACACTTATCCCACATTCTACCACTTTCTGAAGCAATTCTGGAAGTCCTCTTTCATGAATGTCTTTAGTTGTGCTGTCGTGGCTGCCTTGATGTCCTGAACGATTCAAAATGTTTACCTTTCATGGTCATTTTGACTTCGGGGAAGAACCAGAAGTCTCAGGGTGTCAGATCCGATGGATAAGGTGGATAAGGACACACCATAATCTTTTTATTTGACAGAAATTGCTGTACCAGAAGTGATGTGCGACATGGAGCTTTTCCATTGTGAGCAAACAATACGGTGAATGCTGCTGCCGAGTGCCATCCAATGGAAAGGCAGGGAAGTTCAATGCGGAAAGCTCACGTCAAACCTTAGTAATAGTGTGTGACAAGTTTCAACTTGTTCGGTGAAGTCTGGTGTGAGACACAATTGAGAGAAGGTGTATTTTAAAGTGTGCCATAAATCATCCTTCATCATGACAATGCTCTGTGTTACACATCAATTCTGGTATAGCAATTTGTCAAATGAAAATGTTGCAGTGTGTTCTCATCCACTTTATTCACTGGATCTGGCACTGTGCAACTTTTGGCTCTTCCCCAAAGCCAAAATGATTCAGGACATCGAGGCAGCCACGACAGCGCAACTAAAGACAGTCATGAAAGACGACTTCCAGAACTGCTTCAGAAAGTGGCAAAAATGATGGGATAAGTGTGTTCAAAGTAAGGGCAAGGATTGTGAGGGGGTTTAATGGCAATATATCTTTTACCGTAATAATTTTTTTATTTAAACATTCACCATATTGTTTGATCACACCTTGTATACAAGAATAAATTCAAAATGGATTTAAGTCTTAAATATAAGATCCCAATCTATAAAACTCCTAGAAGAAACCATAGGAAGTAAATTCTCTGATATTACTCTTAGTAATATTTTTTTGGATATGTCTCTTCGGGCAAGGGAAGAAAAGGAAAAAAATAAACAAATGGGACTACATGGAACTAGAAAGTTTTTGCACAGCAAAGGAAACCATCAACAAATGAAAGGACAACCTACTGAATGAGAGAACATATTTACCAATGATACATCTGATAAGGGGTTAATATCCAAAATAAGACCCTTGTACAACTTAACACCAACACCTCCTACCAAAAAAAAAAAAATCCGGTTAAAAAATGGGCAGAGAACCTAGAGATATTTCTCCAAAGAGGACATACAGATGGCCAATAGACATATGAAAAGATGCTCAAGATCACTAGTCATCATATATATATATATATATATACACACACATATATATATATATATATATATATATATATATATATATATATATATATATATAATTAATTCCCCCCCTTCCTCTCTCTCTTCTTTTCTTTTTTCTTTTCCTTACTTTTCCTCCTTCTTTCCATTTTTATGTATTGATTTGTTTCTTTGGTGTTGTTTTTTGTATTTTTGATATTTTTGTGTGTGCTGAGTGTTGGTTGTCAGTTGTTTTCATATGTGAATGTATTGGGTTTTTGTTGTCATTGTTGTTGTCATTATTGCACTTGTTAGTTGGTTTTGTTCTGAAATCACCCTGCATGAGGACCCAGCCCAGAATCACAAGAATCAACAAACACATCCAGAGGACAACTCCAGACAAAACAAGAGCATTGCCAGATTTGACCTACAAGGGACACACCCAAAGGATTTCTTTACAAGCCTAAGAGCCCATAGGGGCCAAGCCTCATCAGAAGGGTCAACCCTCACACAACAGCTCATACACTGTGGGCATAGCTAATTCTCACAGCTAGCCAACTGGGGAGTCAATCACACCCACTGACAAGCCAAAAGCAATTAAAGCTCAACGTCAACAGGAAAATATACACAACACAAGGGACACCTCTGGAACACACACACAGGACAACAGAAAGACTGTGCAATTCAAATTTAAAGGACACAAACTACATAAGCCCACCCAGCAATGACTGAGAGACCTAGGGAATCCACCTAACACATTGAAGCAAACACAGCCAGCCAGAATGAGGAAACAAAGAACTATGTCCCAAATAAAAGAACAGAAGAAACCTCCAGAACTGGAACTAAATGAAATAGAGGTAACCAACCTATCAGAAACAGAGTTTAGAACACTGATTATAAGAATGTTTAGGGAACTTAGTGAGAACATAAAGAAGAATACAGAAATAATAATAATAAAAAGAAACAAGTAGAACTGAAAAATACAATAACTTAAATAAAGAACACATTTGAAGGAGTTACCAGCAGATTAGATGAAGAAGAGGATTGAATCAGTGTGTAGAAGACAAGATAGTAGAAATCACCCAATCAGAACAACAAAAAGAAAAAAAGAATAAAAAACAATGAAAATAGTTTAAGAGACCTGTGGGATAACATGAAGTGAAACAACATGCACATCATAGGAATCCCAGAAGGAGAAGAGAGGGAGCAAGGGATCGAGAACATATTTGAAGAAATAATGACCAAAAACTTCCCTAACCTGGTGAAGGAAATTGACATACAAGCCCAGGACATGAGAGAGTTCCAAACAAGATGAACCCAAACAAGCTCACACCAAGACATATAGTTAAAATGGCAAAGGTTAAAGACAAAGAGAGAATCCTAAAAGCAGCAAGAGACAGACAGCAAGTTACTTACAAGAGAGCTCCCATTAGACTATCAGCTGACTTTTCTACAGAAACTTTGCAGGCCAGAAGGGAGTGACAGGTGTTCAAAGTGATGAAAAACAAAGCCCTACAACCTAGATTGCTTTATCCAGCAAGACTATCATTTAAAATTGAAGGAGAGATAAAGAGCTTCCAGAAAAGAATAAACTAAAGGAATTCATTACCATCAAGCCAGCATTGCAGGAAGTGTTAAAAGGGCTTCTTTAATCAGAGGAAAGATGAAAACAATCTAACTAATGAAGACCAGAAATACAAATAATAAAATGGCAGTAACTATGTATTTATCAATAAACACTTTAAATGTAAATGGATTAAATGCTCCAGTCAAAAGACATAGGGTGGCTGAGTGGATAAGAAAGCAAGACCCTTGTGTATGCTGTATACAAGAGACTCACCTCAGATCAAAAGACACACACAGGCTGAAAGTAAAGGGATGGAATAAGATATTTCATGCAAGTCGAAATGAGAAAAACTGGAGTAGCAATACTTATATCTGACAGAATAGACTTTAAAATGAAGAATATAATAAATGACAAAGAAACACACTACATAATAATAAAGGGATTGATCCAACAATTGGACATAACCCTAGTAAAACATCTATGCATCCAACGTAGGAGCACCTATATATAAAACAGATATTGACCGACATAAAGACAGACATCAACAGGAACACTATCATAGTAGGGGACTTCAACACATCACTGACAAAAACGGACATATGCTCCAGACAGAAAATCAATACGGAAACAGTGGCCTTAAATGACACAGTAGACTAGTTGGATTTAATCGACATTTTTAGAGCATTTCACCACAAAGCAGCAGACTATACATTCTTCTCGAGTGCATATGGAACATTTTCCAAGATAGACCACATGTTAGGCCACAAAACAAGTGTTGATAAATTTAAGAAAACTGAAATCATTTCAAGCATCTTCTCTGACCACAAGCCATGAAATTAGAAATCAATTACAAGAAAAACAAAAACAAAAAATAAAAAAAGCAACTGGAAAACACACAAGTACATGGAGGCTGAATAACATGTTACTAAATAATGAATGGGTCAACAATGAAATCAATGAAGGAATCAAAAGACACCTCGAGACAAACGAAAATGAAAACAAAATGACCCAAATTAAAGTTTATTGGGGTGACAACTGTTAGTAAAGTTACCTAGATTTCAGGTGTACAATTCTGTATTACATCATCTATAAATCACATTGAGTGTTCACCACCCAGTGTCAGTTCTCCTTCCATCATCATATATTTGACGCCTTTACCCTCATCGACCACCCTTACCCTCTGGTAACCACTAAACTACTGTCTGTGTCTATGAGTTTTTGTTTCTCATTTGCTTGTGTTGTTTTTTTGTTCTTGTTTTTGGTTCATATACCACATACCAGTGAAATCATATGGTTCTCTGCTTTTTCTGTCTGACTTATTTCGCTTAGAATTATAATGTTAAGATCCATCCATGTTGTCACAAATGGTCCTATTTCATCTTTTCTTACCGGCGAAGAGTATTCCATCGTGTATATATACCACAACTTCTTTATCCATTCATCTATCGAAGGACATTTTGGTTGTTTCCCTGTCTTGGCCACCGTAAATAAAGCTGCAATGAACATTGGAGCACACTTGTCTTTATGGATAAATGTTTTCAGATTTCTTGGGTAGATACCCAGGAGAGGGATTGCTGGGTCATATGGTAATTCTATTTGTAATTTTTTGAGGAACCTGCACACTGCCTTTCATAGCGGCTGCACCAGTCTGCATTCCCACCAACAGTGTATGAGGGTTCCTTTTTCTCCACAGCCTCTTCAACACACGTTACTATTTGTCTTGTTGATGATAGCCATTCTGACTGGGGTGAGGTGATATCTCATTGTGGTTTTTATTTGCCTTTCTCTGATGATTAGCGATGTTGAGCATTTTTTCATATGTCTATTTGCCATTTGTATGTCTTCTTTGGGGAAATGTCTCTTCAGGTCCTCTGCCCATTTTTTTAATTGGGTTGTTTGTCTTTTTCCTGTTGAGTTGCATGAGTTCCTTGTATATTTTGATATTAGCCCCTTATCAGAGGCACTGTTTGAGAAAATCTTCTCCCATTCAGTTGGTTGCCTCTTTATTTTGTCAATGGTTTCCTTTACTGTGCAGAAGCTTTTAGAGTTGGATATAGTCCCATTCATTTATTTTAGCTTTTACTTCCATTGCCTTTGGAGACAAATTCATAAAATGCTCTTTGAACCTAATGTCCATAAGTTTAGTACCTATGTTTACTTCTATGCAGTTTATTGTTTCAGGTCTTATGCTTAAGCCTTTGATCCATTTTGAATTAATTTTGGTACATGGTGACAGATAGCAGTCCAGTTTCATTCTTTTGCACGTGGCTTTCCAATTCTGCCAGCACCATTTATTGAAGATGCTGTCTTTTCACCATTGTATGCTTTTTGCTTCTTTGTCAAAAATTGTCTCTCCATATTTATGTGGTTTTATTTCTGGGTTCTCAATTCTATTCCATTGGTCTATGTGTCCGTTTATCTGCCAATACCATGCTGTTTTGATTATTGTTGCCCTGTAGTACAAGCTAAAGCCAGGGAGTGTGATACCTCCAGCATTGTTCTTTTTTCTTAAGATTGCTTTGGCTATTCGGGGTCTTTTGTGGTTACAAACAAATCTGATGATTTTTTGTTCATTTCTTTAAAAAATGCCATTGGGATTTTGATGGGGATTGCCTTAAATCTGTATATTGCTTTGGGTAATATGGCCATTTTAACTATGTTGATTCTTCCAATTGATGAGCATGGAATGTTTTTCCATTTCTTTGTGTCTTCATCAATTTCTTTTAAAAATGTCTTATAGTTTTCAGCATATAGGTCTTTCACATCCTAGGTTGAGTTTATTCCTAGGTATTTTATTCTTTTTGCTGCAATTGCAAAACAATTTTTTTTTCTTTTTCTGAGATTTCATTGTTAGTATATCGGAATGCAATGGACTTTTGTATGTTGATTTTGTAGCCGGCAACTTTACTGTATTCATTGATTGTTTCTAATAGCTTTTTGGTAGAGTCTTTAGGGTTTTCTATATATAGCATCATGTCATCTGCAAAGAGTCACAATTTGACTTCTTCATTCCCAATTTGAATGCCTTTTATTTCTTTGTCTTGCCTGATTGCTCTGGCAAGGACTTCCAACACTACGTTGAAAAGCAGAGGTGATAGGGGACAGCCCTGTCGTGTTCCTGAACGTAGAGCAAAGGGCTTCAGTTTTTCACTGTTAATGATGAGATTAGCTGAGGGTTTGTCATATATGGCCTTTATTATGTTAAGGTATTTTCCTTCTATACCTATTTTATTAAGTGTTTTAATCATAAACGGATGTTGCATCTTGTCAAATGCTTTTTCTGTATCAATTGATATAATCATATGATTTTTGTCCTTTATTTTGTTTATGTGATGTATCACATTGATGGATTTGCGGATGTTGAACCATCCTTGTGCCACTGGGATGAACCCCACTTCGTCGTGATGAATAATCTTTTTAATGCATTGTTGCATTTGATTTGCTAGAATTTTGTTTAGGATTTTTGCATCAGTATTCATCAGAGATATTGATTAGTAGTTTTCTTTTTTTTTGTTGTCCTTACCAGGTTTTGGTGTCAGGGTAACGTTGGCCTCATAATATGAGTTAGGAAGTACTGTGTTTTCTTCAATTTTTTGGAAGAGTTTGAGCAGGATTGGTATTAGATCCTCTTTGAAGATTTGGTAGAATTCACTAGTGAAGCCATCTGGTCCAGGACTTTTGCTTCGGGTAGGTTTTGGATGACTGATTCAATTCCGTTATTGGTGATCGGTCTTTTAGATTCTCCAATTCTTCATGGTTCAGCCTAGGAAGGCTATATGTTTCTAAGAACTTGTCCATTTCTTCTAGGTTATGGACTTTGGTGGCATATAGTCCTTCATAGTATTCTTGGATGATCCTTTGTATTTCTGTGGCATCCGTGATAACTTCCCCTCTTTCATTTTTGATTTTATTAGTGTCTTCTCTCTTTTTATCTAGTGAGTCTAGCCAAGGGTTTGTCAATTTTGTTAATCTTTTCCACGAACCAGCTCTTTGCCACATTAATTTTTTCTGTTGTCTTTTTGTTCTTTATTTCTTTATTTAGTTCTGCTCTGATTTTTATTATTTCCTTTCTTCTGCTGCCCTTGGGCTTCATTTATTCCTCTTTTTCTAGCTCCTTAAGGTGTAATGTGAAGTTATATATTTGGGATTTTTCTTATTACTTGTGATAGGCCTGTAATGATATAAATTTCCCTCTTAAAACTGCCTTCGGTGCATCTCAAAAATTTTGGTAGGATGTATTTTTCATTTTCATTTGTTTCTATGTGTCTTTTGATCTCTACTCTAATTACTTCTTTGACCCGGTTGTCTTTAAAAGTATGTTGTTTAATCTCCATGTATTTGTGGGTTTTCCTGCTTTCTTTTTGCAGTTGATATCCAATTTCAAAGCCTTAGCTTTTGTAGGTCTGGAAAGGTCTTTATTCCCCTTCATATCTAAAGGATATTTTTGCTGAATATATTATTCTTGGCTCATAATTTCTCTCTTTCAATAGTTTGAATATTTGGTTCCACTCCCTCCTGGCTTGTAGAGTTTCTGCTGAAAAAAATCTGATGATAATCTAATGGGCTTTCCTTTGTAGGTTACCGTCTTCTTTTCCCTCGCTGCCTTGAGGATTCTTTCTTTGTTACTGATTTTTGACAGCTTCAATACAATGTGCCTTGGAGAAGGTGTGTTGGGGTTGAGGTAATTAAGTGTTCTATTTGCTTCTTGGATTAGAGGATCCAGTTCTTTCTACAAGTTTGGGAAGTTCTCATCGACTATTTCTTTGAATATACTCTCTGTTCCCTTCTCTCTTCCCCTTCTGGTATACCCATTATTATTATATTGCTCTTTGTGATGGAGTCAGAACATTCTTGTAGAGTTCTTTCATTTCTTTTAAGTCTCAAGTCTCTTTCTTCCTCTATCTGTGTCATTTTCAGATTTCTATCTTCGATGTCACTGATTCTTTCCTTCATCTGGTCAACTCTACTACCTAAGCTGGCTATGTCATTCTTCATTTCTCTTATTGAGTTCTTAATCTCCAGAAATTCTATTTGGTTCTTTTTTAAAATGTCAATCTCTTTGGTCAAATGTTCACTTTGTTCTTTGATTGTCTTTCTGAGTTCATTAAACTGCCTGTCTGTGTTTTCTTGCATATCGTTGATTTTTTTCAGAACTGCAAGCTTGAATTCTCTATCATTTAAGTCACATATTTCCATATCTTTAAGTTCATCTTCTGGATACTTTTCATTTTCTTGCTGAGCTGTGTTGTTCCCTTGGTTATTCATGGCCATTAGTGATTTATTATTTCTCTTCCTAGACATCTACGGGAGTGGGTTCTGCAATGGGTTGAAAAGTCGTCTTTCTTTTGATATCTAGGTGTTGGTAGAATGTTTTATTTTCTCTCTAAATTCAGCCTTTTATTCTCTCTCACACTGTATTTTTATATTTTTCTGCACTATTCCAGCTTCTCACACAGTGGGGGTATTCTGTGGAAGGCAGGCTTCTCCTTTTTAAACAGTTGGCCTTGGTCATACAGCACCACCTCTGTGGGGGGATGTGGAGAACTTCTGAGGTTTCAATGCTCTTCCTGGCCAAGATTCAGAGCTTGTGTGCTTCAGCAGCTCTGTTTACTCCTGCAGGGATCTGCCCAGATAGATGGGGTCTGGGGCAGAGTGGGTCGTGAGAGATGGCCCAGAGCAATGGTGGCGACCACCACCAGTCGGTTCTGCTTCCACAGCTCCCTCCCCTTTGCCGGAACTAGTTGGGCTGTGAGTCCATGTCTGTGGACCACAGTCCTCAGCACTGCAAATATTCTTTTCTTTTGATCTGACACTGCCACTTTTCTTCTTCCAGCACCAGGCAGGTGGGCATACGGCGAGCTCTGGGAGGGTAGAGAACGGGCGGCTAGTCTCAGTGCCTAAGGCTTCTGTTCTCTGCTTGGCAGTGAGGGCTTAAACTACCGTTTTCAGCCTTCTTTCTTCAGTCTTTGCTCCGAGGTCTCTGCCATGAGCATTGGGTTCAGCCGTGTTATATACTGTACCCTCAGCCCTATGGGCCATAAAACGAACCCTATGAGTCCAAGTTCTTCCCTTTCCCTCAGCTGTTGTTGCGGTAGTTCTGGGATGCAGGGAGTTCAGAGCACTGAGCTAGGTCTGCGTCCTGCGCCTGCGCGGCCCCGTCTGCGCACTTCTCCCTTTCGTCTTCCCCTGCTTACCCAATTTTCCCACCTTTAGGTGATTTCAGTAGTGAGCCTTTGTCTTGCCTGTCTGCTGTGCAGGGCATCCTTTGTGGAGTTATAATTGTTCAATTTGTTGTAAATTCCAGGGAAGATTTCCAGAGGCTCACCTCACGCTTCCATTTTTATGACCTACTTAGGAATAAACTTAACCAAAAATGTGAATGACTTATGTACTGAAAACTATAAGACATTTTAAAAAGAAATTGAAGAGTCACAAAGAAATAGAAAGACACTCCATGTCCATGATTTGGAAGAATCAACACAGTTCAAATGGCCTTGTTACCTAAAGCAATATACAGATTTAATGCAATCCCTATCTGTGGGGAGCCATAATTTCTTGTTATTCTGAAGCCTTGCAGACTAGCTCAGTTTATGATTAACTTGTTTTAGCTCCTAAGGCATTGTCTCTGCCTGCAACTGGAGGGTGCTTACAAGCTGCTGGGGAATGAGGTGGGAGTGGCTGGTTCCCGGACACAGAGGACTGATGATTATCAGGGTAATTGATGGGCTTTGTCATGGTAAAATCACTTTGGGGAAGTTTCAGTGATTTTGTAGTTTCTATGTAGAAGTTAAAAATTTACTCTCAATGAGGTAATGCACACTCGTGATTGTTAAGCTGCACGTACACAGATGGTATAAATTGGTGAAGAAAAGTAAACTCGGTGCTTCAGCATCACTGGAGTCCGATCGATCGCATCATTACATGTGTGAGTGTCTTTTTTCATTCCCACTCCCCCATTCAGGTACTGATCGACTCGTGGCGGCTGGCCTGCCACACCTATCAAAATCCCAAAAGCATTTTTTAAAGAAATAGAACAAAAAAATCATCAGATTTGTATGGAACCACAAAAGACCCCAAAAGCCCGAAGCAATCCTAAGAAAAAAGTACAATGCTGGAGTTATCACTCTCCCTGACTTTAGCTTGTACTACAAAGCAACAATAATTAACACTAATGGTATTGGCAGAAAAACAGACACAGAACAGTGGAATAGAATTGACAACCAGAGTAAACCCACATAAATATAGACTGATAATTATTGACAAAGAAGCCAAAAACATACAACTGAGAAAAGATAGCCTCTTCAATAAATGGTGCTGGGAGAATTGGAAAGCCACGTGCAAAAGAATGAAACTAAACTGCTATCTGTCACCATGTACCAAAATTAACACAAAATGGATAAAAGAACAAAACATAGGACCTGAAACAATAAACGGCATAGAAGAAAACATAGGCATTAATCTTATGGATCTTGGGTTCAAAAAGCATTTTATGAATTTGACCCCAAAGAAAAGGGAAGTAAAAGTTCCCCAAAGAAAAGGAAGTAAATGAATGGGACAATATCAAACTGAAAAACTTCTGCACAGCAAAAGAAAACATCAACAAAACGAAGAGGCAACCAACCAAAACGTAGAAGATTTTTGCAAACGATCCCTGTGATAGGGGGCTACTATCCAAAACATATAAAGAACTCATACAACTCAACAACAACAACAAAAAAAAACAATCCAATTAAAAAATGGGCAGAGGACCTGATTAGACACTTCTCCAAATAAGACATACAAATGTCCAATAGACATATGAAAAAAGGTTCACATCACTAATCGTCAGAGAAAAGCAAATTAAAACTACAATGAGGTATCACCTCACACCAGTTAGAATGGCTATCATCAACAAGATAAATTATAACAAGTGCTGGAGAGGCTGTAGAGAAAAAGGAACCCTCATACACTGTTGGTGGGAATGCAGACTGGTGCAGCCACTATGGAAGGCAGTGTGGAGGTTCCTCAAAAAATCAAGAATAGAATTACCATATGACCCAGCAATCCCTCTTCTGGGTATCTATCCAAAAAATCTGAAAACATTTATTCATAAAGATATATGTGGTCCAATGTTCACTGCAGCTTTATTTACAGTGGCCAACACAAGGAAACAACCAAATTGTCCTTCAATAGATGAATGGATAAAGAAGTTGTGGTATATATACAAAATGGAATACGATTCTGAAATAAGAAAAGATGAAATAGTACCATTTGCAACAACATGGATGGATCTTGAGATTATTATGCTGAGTGAAATAAATCAGACAAAAAAAGTCAAGAACCATATGATTTCACTGAAATGTGGTATATAAAACTGAAAACAAAAGAATAAGACAAACAAATGAAGAAACCAAAACTCATAGACACAGACAACAGTTTAATGGTTACCAGAGGGTAAGGGGGGAGAGGGTGGTAGGTGAGTGTAAAGGCAATCCAGTATATGGTGATGGAAGGAGAACTGACTCTGGGTGGTGAGCACACAATGTGAGATATAGATGATGTGATACAGAATTGTACCCCTGAAATCTATGTAACTTTCCTTACAATTTTCACCTCAATAAACTTTAATTAAAAAAAAAGAAATTAAATCAGTAATCAAAAAGCTCCCAACAAACAATAACCCTGGACCAGATGGCTTCACAGGTGAATTTTACTAAACGTTCAAAAAAGAATTATCACCTCTTCTACTCAAACTCTTCCAAAAAATCCAGAAGGAGGGAAGGCTCCCAAACTCTTTTTACAAGGCCACTATCACCTGTATCCCAAAATCAGACAAAGACATTACAAAAAAAAAAACAAAATGATAGGCTGATATTTCTAATGACTATAGATGCAAAAATCCTCAACAAAATATTAGCAAACAGAATTCAGCAATACATTAAAAAGATCATACATTATGATCAAGCGGGATTCATTCCTGGTATACAAGGTTGGTTCAATATCTGCAAATCAATTAATGTGATACACATTAACAAAATGAAAAATAAAAATCATATGGTCATATCAATAGATGCAGGAAAAACATTTGACAAAATCCAGCAGCCATTTATGATAAAAACTCAAGAAAGTGGGAATAGAAAGACCATATCTCAACATAATAAAGCCTATATATGATAAACCCACAGGTAACATCATACTCAATGGGGAAAAGCTAAAATCATTCCCCTTAAGATCAGGAACAAGACAAGGTTGCCCTCTTTCACCACTTTTATTCAACATAGTTCTGGAAGTTCTAGCCACAGCAATCAGACAAGAAAAAGAAATAAAAGTCATCCAAATTGGAAAGAAGGAAGTAAAACTGTCATTATATGCAGATGACACAATACTATATATGCAGAATCCCAAATACTCCACCAAAAAACTATTAGAACTGATAAATGAATTTAGTAATATAGTACGATACAAAATTAACATTCAGAAATCAATTGCATTTGTATACACCAATAAAAAACAATCAGGAGGAGAAATTAAGAGAACAGTTCCATTAACAATTGTTTCATAAACTATAAAATACTTAGGAATATATTTAACCAAAGAAGTAAAACACTTGTAAAACACAAAAAAGTAAAAACCACTTGAGAAAATTATAAGACACTGAAGAGAGAAATTAAAGAAGATACAAATAAATGAAAACACATACCATGCTCATGTATAGGAAGAATTAATATAGTTAAAATATCCATACTGCCTAAGGCAATATATAGATTCAATGCAATTCCTATCAAACTACCAAAGGCATTTTTTCACGAAAATAGAAAATATAATACTAAAATTTATATGGAACCATGAAATACCCTGAATAGCCACAGCAATCTTGAGAAATAAAACAAAGTGAGAGGTATTATAATACCTGACATCAAATCATAGTACAAAGCTATAGTAATCAAAACAGCATGGTACTGGCATAAAAACTTACATATAGATAAATAGAACAGAATAGAGAGCCTAGAAATAAATCCATACCTATATGATCATTTAATCTACGACAATGAAAACAAGAATGTACGATGGGGTAAAGACAGTCTATTCAATAAATGGTGCTGGGAAACCTGGATAGACACATGCAAAAAAATGAAGTTGGACCACTTCCTCACACCATATACAAGAATAAATTCATAATGGATTAAAGAATTAAATGTAAGATCTGAAACCATAAAATTCCTAGAAGAAAATATAGGAAGAAACTTTACAGACATTACCCGGAGTAAGATTTTTATTGACATATCCTGTCGGGCAAGGGAAGTAAGAGAAAAAATAAACATGAGGGATTACATCAAACTAAAAAGCTTTTTCACAGCAAAGGAAACCATCAATAAAACAAAAAGGGATCCTACTGAATGGGAGAACAAATATATTTGCCAATGATACATCCGATAAGGGGCTCATATCCCAAATTTATGAATAACTCACTCACTTCAACTCCAAAAAAACAAACAACCCAATTAAAAAATGGGCAGAGGACATGAAGAGACATTTTTCTAAAAAGGACATACAGATGGCAAACAGACATGAAAAAATGCTCAACCTCACTAATCATTAGAGAAATGCAAATAAAAACCACAATGAGATACCACCTCACCCCAGTCAAAATGGCTATCATCAATAAATCAACAAACAACAAGTGCTAGCGAGGATGTGGAGAAAAGGGTACACTTGTGCACTGTTGGTGGGATTGCAAATTGTTGCAGCCACTATGGAAAACAGTGTGGAGGTATCTCAAAAAACTGAAAATGGAACTACTTTATGATCCAGCAAGTCCACTCGTAGGTATCTATCTGGAGAAATCCAAAACTCGAATTCAAAAAAGTTTATGCACCCCGTTGTTTATTTCAACACTATACACAATAGCCAAGACATGGAAACAACCGAAATGCCCATCAGTAGACGACTGGATTAAGAAATTGTGGTACATTTATACAATGGAGTATTACGCAGCCATAAAGAAGAAAGAAATCTTACCATTTGCAACAACATGGATGGACCTAGAGAATATTATGCTAAGTGAAATAAGTCAGACGGAGAAAGACAAATAACATATGATCTCACTTATATGTGGAATCTAATAGAATAGAATAGAATCTAAAGAATAGAATACATACACAAACTAATCAGAAACAGTCTCAGAGATATAGAGAAAAACTGAAGGTTGCTAGATGGGAGGGGGCTGGGGATGAGGGAGAAAATAAAAACACAAACTTGTGACCACAAGATTGCTATAGGGATACAAAAGACAGTTTGGGGAATATAATCAATAATGTTGTAAAGATTTAGCAGGGTGTCAGATGGGCACTTATCTTATTAGGGAGACCACTTCAAGGATGATGTAGATGCCTGATCACTGCACTGTACACCTGAGGCTGAAGCTGAATAACAATGAATGTCAACTATAATTTAATATATATATATATATATATATATATATATATATATAGTCACAGGATGTGGAGTACAGCATAGGGAATAGAGTCAATGGAATTGTAACAGCTATATAAGATGTCAGAGGGGTAGTAAACTCGGGGGGTTATCACTTTGTGAGGGGTGTAAATGTCTGACTATTACATTGTTTTGTACATCTGAAACTAATAAAAAAAAGAAATCAGCCAAAGGAAGAGATACATAGGGCAGAGTCCAGAATGATTCCAAACACAAAGCTTCCATTGGCTTTTCATCATGGAGTTAGGGTGTGTTGCCATTATGACTTTGATGAGTGACAATATGCAGAGTAGATTCCTTGAGGCTTCATGTCCTGAGTCTTTATTATGGCTCTGTTACAGAGGCGTGACTGATTGTTTGATTGCCCATATGGCAATTTCAGTTTCCAGGTCAATATATACTGCATGACCCAAGCTCCAACCCTAAATCATACTTTTGGTCTTTCTGGCACAGCCAACCTTCATCCTATGACTATCAGGTGAGACTGTTCCCACCATAATATCTGGTGTGGTCAGTCCCAAACCTAAAAAAAGACTCTCCTATAAGGTATAATACTGATTACCTCTCAGAAGACAAGGGCCAGACTTGTCTTTTGCAAGGCGAATTTCTTTAGTATACATAATGAACTTCACTCTTTTAAAGTGTACAGTTCAGTGGCTCACAATGTTGTACAATCATAAAAATTCTAATTCTAGAACATTTTCATCACCCAAGAAAAAAACTGTACCCATTAGCAGTCACTCCGCACTTCTCCCTCGTGCTTCCCCTAAGACCTTGGCAATCACTGATCTACTTCCGTCTCTATGGATTTGACTATTTGAGACAATTCACATAAATGGAATCATATAATACGAGTATGTGGTCTTTTACGTCTGGCTTCTTTTACTTAGCATGTTTTCAAGGTTCATCTATGTTGAAGTATGTGTATAAGTACTTCATTCCTTTTTTAGGGCTGGATATTATTGCATTGTATGAATATATCACATTTTGCTCATTGGTTGGTGGACACTTGGGTTGTTTCAACTTTCTTACTATTATAAATAATGCTGCTATGAACATTCATGTACACGTTTTTGGGTAGACATATGTTTTCAGTTCTCTTGGGCAGATAACCAGCCATAAGGCCAGCTTCTTTCCAATGCCTTTTGGCCCATCAGCACATCAAGACAGGCCCCCACAGGGCTGCACTCTCCTTCTGGGTGGGTAGACTCAAGTTCCAGACTCCCTGCTGTTAGCATCTGGGTCCTGGGGCATCTGAGCTCTGAGGACAGTCAGGAGGCCTGCAGACTAAAGGAGGAAGGTCTTATTTACCCAAACTAGGATACTTGTAGATCATGAAAGAAAAAGAGAACAATCATGTCACCAAAACTAAAAAAGAGAAGAACCATGAGGGGCCATTGCTTCAGTCCAGAATCAAACACTTTAATTGCCTCTACAAAGTCCTTACTGAGTGCTCCTGGAGGCCTCAAGGGAAGGGGAATTTTCTGTAGCCCAGACAGACCCTCTAGGTTAAAAAGAATCAGATATGTATTAGCTGGGGAGTTTGAAATCTATCTCCTTGTGATGTCCACCTTTGGGCCGTACAGAACAGTCTGCTCACTGTTAACCAAGGGGGCTTCTCAGAAGTCTGAAGGCAGGACTCATTGTACTCAACTACCTTCTCTTCTATATACCCCTAAAATCTTCCCTTCAACTAAAGGCAATCAATTCTTCCTGTTATAAAGCCCAATTACTGAGCCCTGTAAAGGGCCTTATACTAAATCCCAAGAGGAAATGAATCAACATATCCCTCTCACAGATGAAGTAACTGAACCTCAGCTTGGCTTTAAAGATCTCTCCGCTCAGTATCCAGGTGCCATCACTTTTACATGAAATGCAAAATAAACCACCTACCGGCTTTGGTGGCTCTCCCACAGCTGCTTCAAACCTTGGGCAGCCAAGCCTTCCAGAATGAGGAGGTGCATCTTCCCATCCAGCAGGTGGAAGCCAGTGAGAACATCCAGGTCCTGCATTTCCTGGATCTTCACCCGCATCTTAAAAGCTGCCAGGACATGTTGGATGTTGTTGATAGGGTAGGAGTCCAGATCAAGGGCCTTGGCGTTGATCCTGGTGATATCCTGTAGCAGACTGTATAGGAGGAGGATCTCCCTGGAGTCAAATACAAAAATGATGCAGCCAAACTGGGTCCTTGTGAGGCCTGGACCAGGGGCTTCTGCCCTGGTTTGCAGCGGCACTGCAATGTCCACTCGCAGCTTGAGCAGGGAGTTGGCATCTAGGTAGTTGCCCGTGGGCATTGGGCCATGATGGAGGCCATTGGCAGGGACCTGAAACCCGACAACCTTCCTGCTCCTGCTGATCTGACCATGTTGAATGGGTTTGGGTTCACAGCTGTGGATGGGGACAACCAGGTTCAAGTACTTGTGGCCAAGCAGGAGATCAGAAAAACTGACCTGAGCGACCCCATGAGGGTCCCACATCTTGTTTTGGGATTCAAAGGGGTTGTTCTCTGTCGCTTTGAGAGAGATGAGGGCCTGGAAGTTGAGGTATGAATCCAGAGGGTCCTCCCCAAACAGGGTGGGCTTCTGGGAATAATCCTCTGACTTGCGGTCCCGGTCGTGAACTTCCACCACCATGGGAGGGCCTTCCAGGTATTCCCTCAGGTCACTGGGGTGAATTGCCCCAAGGAAGATGACATTAATGTCCTGGAAGGAGACATGGCTTCCATGAGGCTTCCCCTCAGTCTGGTGCACCGGAGTCTTATGGAACTGGTACCTGCAGTACACAGGAGTGCAGAGCCTCTATGAGAGAGCAAAGAGATATCAGGGCACTGGGCTGCAGTGGCAGTCACTCTATCTCCCCTCTAAAGGAAGGCTCCCAGTAGAGGAGGCTCAAATAACACCTGTAGCCCGTGGGTTTCCTCATCCACAAAATACTGATGAGAGAGGCTGCTCTGCAAGGCATTCCAACCCAGGACTGGGTGACATATGTGAAAGCACCCAAATGGTGGCTGGCACAAGAAAAGGGCTCAATAAGTATTATTCACTATTTCTTCCTCCCAAACAGTGAGTGCCACGAAGATGGCCATATGTCTTTTTCATATCTATGTTTCTAGCTCTTATCCCGAAGGCTAGGCAAAGAAAAGGTGGACAGAAGTAAACCATATTTTCTAGACATACATTTGGGGGACAGTTGGCACAGGCTCACCTTTAGCATATTAAGTATCCAAGTAGAAAACTGTGACAAGAGGAAGAAGACTCAGAAGTTTAAGGCTTAAGAGGGCATGGAAAATGAAATGGAAAGGAGGGCAGAGCTGTGTTGAGGCAGAAAACCAGGAATCTTGCATGTTTTAAGTTAACTGTTACACAAGTTTGTGGTCCAAATTCATATTCCAAATTCAGCATCAAATTTACACTGATGCTGAAAATTTATTTTTAAACACACCTGGGTTGGTAGCACTCCCAGGTACCTGGAAGAAGTAATTAAGAGACATTTCTGAAAAAATCCACTTTCAACCTAGGCCTCAAAGAATTCCCACAGAGAAAGTTCGATTGAGAGTGAGAGCACAGTAAAAATCACAAAACACCTAAGGCGAAAAGTACTACTAGCAAAATCAGATGCACAAAGTCATAAAGTATTAGAGTGATCAGATACATAAAACAAATAATTTGTTAGGTTTTAAAATATTTTTAATTATCAAGGTCAAATCTATTGGAATTCTATTTACTAGCAACAAATAATTTAAAAATGAAAAAATTTAAACATCACCTACAATAGCATGAAACCTAAAATGCCTAAGGGGAAATTAAGTGGAAGATGTATGAGACCTATATACTGATAACTATGAAATAATGCAGACAGAAATTAAAGAAAATCTATATAGAGAAATATACCATTTTCATGATCAAAAGTACAATTAATTCTAGATGAATCATAGACCTAAACATAAAACCTAAAATTATGCATCTACAAGACAAAAACATAAGAAAGTATCTTCATGAACTTGGGGTGGGAAAGATTTATTGACAAGATACAAAAAGCATTAGTCATAACAGAAAAAGTTGATAACACAGACTTTATGAAACACACTATTAAGAAAGTTAAATTTAAGCCCCAGACTGGCAGTAAATTGTACAGTACATATATACTTGACAAAGGACTTATATCCAGAATATAAAGAACATCTAGAAAACAATAATTTAAAAAGAAACAAAATAGCAAGAGGAACTTTCAAATTTGTATAAATGGAGTAAAAGCACACCTTGCATCTCCCAGCAAATGCAACTAAAAACCTTAGACTGAATGCATGAAGCAGCTATTAGAGGACTCTGAAAAGTAAAAGGTAATGGGTAGATTGGTGAAGGAGACCAAGCTCATTGAGTTTCCTGGGTTTAATTTTCCTCCCATATGTCACTGACTGAACTCAAAGGAAGCCTGAATCCCAGAATTGTATTTCACGTGTGGAGAGAGAGCTCTAAAAGAAAGAATGAGGGGAAATTCCCTGTTGATTTTTTCTCCTGGCCCTGTCCTTAGGTAAGTTCAATTTCCAAAGCTGTGATCTGGTGGCAGTGACAGCATCTGGGCAGGCACCTAAAAATCTGAGAGAAGGGAATCCTCTTTGATTATAGGGACTGTGATGTAAAGAGTGTGTGGAAAATCCTCATAATAGCTTTGTCTTTAAATGTCTTTCCACCATTTGTCCTCAGAGGCTGACACAGTCTCAGTAAGGGCATGTTAGAGGGGTAACACCAAAGCTCCACCTTTCGAACCAGCAGATCACAAAGAGGACTCCTTTGGAGATGAAGAGTGTGGAAAGGGGAGGAAACAAAATAGGGATTCCATAAACTCATATGTAAGCTCATGGGCTTATTTCTGAACTGTTCATATATGGATCTGACCTTAAGCAGCATACCAGTGGTTTTGAGAACCAAACTGCAGGGCATACCAATGCACAGGACTCAGAGTAGTGGCACCTGAGTAGTGTACATGCTGGACAGATTTGAATATCACTAAAAAATCTTTGAAAACTGAACTGACTTTAAAATCACAGTACACAGAGGGTGACTTGGAACTTGCAGCTTGACCCTAACTGAGCCTATTGCCTAATAAAACAAAAAAGCCAACATTCTTTATAGGATTTAACCAAGACTCAAGAGTCTCATAACATAATATTCAAAATGTCTAAGATACAATCCAAAATTACTTCACATACAAAGAACTGGGAATCTTGACCAATTATCAAGGGGAGAGACAACCAAAAGACACCAACCCTGAAATGACTCAAACATTAGAATTATCATATACAGACTTTAAGACCACTATTATAATCATGTTCCAAGAATTACAACAAACACTCTTAAAACTACTGGAAGGTAGTCAGTCTCAGTGAATAGAAACTATAGTGCAGAAACAAATAGAAATTTTAGAACTAAACAATACAAAAACTGATATAAAAAATTTGCTGGGTGGTCTAAAACCAAGATGGAGATGGCAGAGGAAAGATAAGTAAATTCAAAGCTAGATCAATAAAAAGTATGTAACCTGAACACATAGAAAAAAAAAGATTGAAAATTAAAAAGTAAACAGAGACTCAGGAACCAATGGGACAATAGCAAAAAGGCTATTTGAAAAAAAAAGGAAAACAAAGGCAAAGTGCTGGCCTATTTAGTTCCAGGTGAGTGCTCTCTTCCTTACTCACAGAAGGCCACCTTCACTGTTTCCTCACATGTTTATGTTTCCTTCACTGTTTCCTTGCCATGTGTACATGGGTATGTGGGGTAGGGCAGAGAACTCTTCCTCTTCTTATATTCACTAATTAGTGACTCCCATCACGAGGGTCACATCCTCATGATTTAACCTAGCTCTAATTACTGCCAAAGGCCCATGTCCAAATACCATCACATTGGGGGTTAGGCCTTCAAATATGAATTTGGGGTGACACAATTCAGTCCATGATAGTATAGAACAGCACAAGACAGCCCATTTCCTAAGTATAACAGGGCTTATCTCTTCCTCCTTCTTTCTAATGACTCATCAGAGTCCCAGCAGGCGAGGAGAAAAGATATTTGTAAAAAGATATTTGAGGAAATAATGTCTGAAGGTCTCTCAATTTTGACAAAAGGCATAAAATTAGAGAGTCAAGAAACTCAGTCAGTCCCGTCAGGATAAACTCAAAGAAACACATACCCAGACACAGCCTCAATGCTTGAAAGTAGCCAGAGAAAAATGATGCATTACTCCTAGGAGAACAACAATTCAAATAACTGGATTTCTCCTCAGAAACTATGGAGGCTATAATAGAGTAGAACAAAATTTTTACAGAGCTGAGAAAGAAAATAACTTTCCACCCAGAATTCTAAATCTAGTGAAAATATACTTCAGGGATAAAGGTGGAATGAAGACATTTGCATATGAAAAAAAACTAGGAGACAATTTGTTTCTAGAAGACATGCTATAAAAGACATGCTACTGTATGATTCCATTTATATGATATTCTAGAAAAGTGAAAACTATAAAAATGGAAAAAGATCAGTAGTTTCCAGATGTTAGAGGTGAGAGTGGAGTTCGCTAGAAAGGGGAAGCATGAAGAAGAGATTAGAGATTGCAAGGAGTAAGGGAAGACTTCTGGAATGTTATAAGTAATGTTATATTTCTGTGAGAAAATATTTTTAAAAACTTAATCTCCATCCCACTGGAAAAAAATTAAAAATCTCAACAGAAAGCTTAAATAACAGATTAGAAAAAAAATGAAACTAAAGATACAAATAAGTAGAAGGATATACTGTGCTCATGGTAGAAAGAATTAATATTATAAAAATGCCCAGACTACCCAAAGCAATCTACAGATTTAATGCAATCCCTACCAAAACGCCAGTGGCATTTTTTTTCACAGAATAAGAACAGATAATCCTAAAATTCATATGGAACTACAAAAGAAACAAAATAGCCACAGCAATCTTGAGAAAGAAAAACAAAGTTGGAGGTGTCATACTACCTGATTATCAAACTGTACTACAAAACTATAATAACCAAAACAGCACAATACTGGCATGAAAACAGACACATAGATCAATGGAACAGAATAGAGAGTCCAGAAATAAACCCATCCCTATATGGTCAATTAATCTATGACAAAGGAGGCAAGAATATAAAATGGGGTAAAAACAGTCTGTTCAATAAATCGTGTTGGGAAAACTGGACAGATACATGCAAACCAATGAAACCAGACCACTTTCTTACACCATATACAAGAATAAACTTAAAATGTATTAAAGACTTAAGTATACGACCCCAAGCCATAAAACTCCTAGGAGAAAACACAGGGAGTAAACTTTTCAAAATCACTACTAGCAATACATTTTTTTGTGGATATGTCTCCTCGAGCAAGGGAAACAAAAGAAAAACTAAATAAATGGGATTACATGAAACTAAAAATGTTTTGCACAGTGAAGGAAACCATCAACAAATGACACTCTACTGAATGGCAGAAAATATTCACCAATGATACATCCAATGAGGGGTTAACATCCAAAATACATTAGAAACTCATTCAACTTAACACCAAAACCCCCACCCCAAACAATTAGATTTAAAAATGGGCAGAAGGCATTGAATAGACATTTGTCCAAAGAGGACAGACAGATGGCCAATAGCCATGTAAAAAAATGCTCAACATCACTAATCATCAGAGAAATGCAAATTAAAACTACAATGAGATATCACCTCACCCCAGTCAGAATGGCTATCATCAGCAAGACAAATAGTAACAAGTGGTGCAAAGGCTGTGGAGAAAAAGGAACCCTCATACACTGTTGGTGGGAATGCAGACTGGTGCAGCCGTTATGGAAGGCAGTGTGGAGGTTCCTCAAAACATTAAAAATAGAATTACCGTATGACCCAGCAATCCCTCTCCTGGGTATCTACCCCATAAAATCTGAAAATATTTATCTGTAAAGACACATGTGCTCCGATGTTCATTGCAGCTTTATTTACGGTGGCCAAGACCAAAGTATCCTTTGATAGATGACGGGTAAAGAAGATGTGGTATATATACACAATGGAGTACTATTCTGCCATAAGAAAAGATGAAATAGTGCCATTCACAACAACGTGGATGGATCTTGAGATTATTATGCTGAGCAAAATATGTCAGACAGAAAAAGTGGAGAACTATATGATTTCACTGATATGTGGGAATATAAAACTGAAAACTACAAAGGAACAAGACAAACAAATGAAGAAACCTAAAGTCATAGACACAGACAATAGTTTAGTGGTTACCAGAGGGTAAGGGGGGACAGGGGTGGTAGATGAGGGTAAACAGGATCAAATATATGGTGATGGAAGAATGGACTCTGAGTGGTGAACACACAACATGATATACAGATGATGCATTACAAAATTATACACTTGAAACCAATGTAACTTTACAAACGTCAACCCAATAAACGTTAATTTAAAAAGACTAAAAAGTAAAATTGTTTTACTAAAAAATAAAAGAAGTAGAAGAGGTGATACATATTTACAATGGAATATAACTCCAGCTATAAAATAGAATGAAATCTTAACACTTGCAACAACATGGGTGGACCTAGAGGGTATACACTTAATATAACATTAAGGCCAAAGGTTGTAAAAACAAGAAAAAATAAATAAAATTGCTACTGCAACTCGGAAATGAACTCACAGCATAGATAGGGATAATTTGTGACAACAAAAACATAAAAGGGAAGGGGGTAAAGTTTGAATTTGCAAAGGGGAATAGAGATAAGATGCATGCAGAAGAAAAAGGAATACTGTATACATGAAACTTTCTTTTCCATAAACTTAATGGTAACCACACACAAAAACATCCACCACTGCGACACAAAATACAAAAAAGAGGAAACAGGATGTCATATAAATGGTGGCCTGAGGTGAGCCTCTTGATACCTCCCCTGGAATTTACAACAAATTGAACAACTATAATTCCACAAAACACTCCCTGCACAGCAAACAGAGAAGACTAAGAGGTGCACAATTGAAATCATCTAAAGGTGGGCAAATTGGGTGAGCAAGAGGAGGTGGAAAGGAGAAAGTGCGGAGATATGGGCCGCACGGGCACAGGACGCAGACTGGAGCTCGGAGCTCCCTGCATTCCAGAACTACCGCAGCCACAGAAGAGGAAAGACTGCTAGTACTGCGTTTATGGCCCACAGTCGCACCTGAGGGATCAGTATATAACACAGCTGAATCCCACCCTCACTGCAGAGACCTTGGAACAAAGACTAAGGGAAGAAGGGTGAAAATGGCACTTTAAGCCCTCACTGCCAAACAGAGGATGGAAGACATGGGCACAGAGCCTAGCTGCCCCTTCCCCACCCTCCCAGAACTCGCCCCATCCCCACCGGCCAGTGCTAGAAGTGAAACAGTAGCAATGGCAGATCAAAAGAACAGAGTATTTGCAGTTCTGAGAACTGCGGCCCACAGCCATGGACTCTCACCCAACTAGCTCCAGCGAAGAGGAAGGAGACTTGGATGCAGGACTGACTCTGCTGGTGGTCGCTGCCATTGCTCAGAGCCATCACTCACAACCCACTCTGCCACTGCCCCCACTTATCTGGGTGGATCCCTGCAAGGGTAAACAGAGCTGATGAAACACATGGGCTCTGAATCTGGTGCAGGAAGACCTTCAGACTTCAGAAGCTCTCCACATCCCCCAAGGGAGGTGGTGACCTGAGACCCAGGTGACCTGCTCACAGAAGAGAAGCCCACCTTCCAAGGAATACCCCCATAGTGTGAGAAGCCAGAACAGTGCAGAGAAAATATACCACTACAGCGTGAGAGAGAATAACAGGCTGCAGTCAGAGAAAAAATAAACCATTCTACCAACACCTACTGGAAAACAAAAGAAAGTCCCCTTCCTACCAATCTGTTGCAGAAAACACTCCTGTAGATGTCTAGGAAGAGAAATAATAATTCATTAATTGCCAAGAATAACCAAGGTAACAAGCCAGCTCAGAAAGAAAACGAAAAGTCTCCAAAAAATGAACTTAAAGACATGGAAATATGTGACTTAAATGACAGAGAATTCAAGATTGCAGCTTTGAAAAAACTCAATGAGATGTAAGAAAACACAAACAGGCAGTTTAATGAACTCAGAAACTCAAAGAACAAAGTGAACATTTGACCAAAGAGGTTGAAATTAAAAAAAAAAGCAAAACACAACCAAACAATTTCTGGAGATTAAGACTCAATGAAAGAGGGGCCGGCCAGGTGGCTCAGGGGGTTAGAGCTAACTCTGAAGGCTGCCGGTTCGATTCCCACATGGGCCAGTGGGCTCTCAACCACAAGGTTGCCGGTTCAACTCCTCGAGTCCCGCAAGGGATGGTGGGCTCCGCCCCCTGCAACTAAGATTGAACACAACACCTTGAGATGAGCTGCCTCCCAGATGGTTCAGTTGGTTGGAACACATCCTTTCAACCACAAGGTTGCCAGTTCGATTCCTCGACTCCTGCAAGGGATGGTGGGCAACTAAAATTGAACACAGCACCTTGAGCTGAGCTGCCACTGAGCACCCGGATGGCTCAGTTGGTTGGAGCGCAACCTCTCAACCACAAGGTTGCCAGTTCGATTCCTCGACTCACACAAGGGATGGTGGGCTGTGCCCCCTGCAGCTAGAAACGGCAAGTGGACCTGGAGCTGAGCCGCACCCTCCACAACTAAGATTGAAAAGACAACAACTTGACTTGGAAAAAAGGCCTGGAGTACACACTGTTCCCCAATAAAGTCCTGTTCCCCTTCCCCAATAAAATCTTTAAAAAAAAAAAAGACTCAATGAAAGAAATGAAGGATGAAATAGCCAGCTTAGGGAATAGAGTCGACCAGATGGAGGAAAGAATCAGTGACTTCGAAGACAGAAATCTGGATAGACACAGATCGAAGGAGAGAGAGACTTGAGAGTTAAAAGAAATGAAAGAAGTTTACAAGAACTTTCTGACTCCATCAGAAAGAGCAATATAAGAATAATGGGCATACCAGGAGGAGAAGAAAGGGAGAAGGGAACAGAGAGTATATTCACACATATAGTCGATGAGAACTTCCCAAACTTCTGGAAAGAACCAGGTCCTTGAATCCAAGAAGCAAATAGAACACCTAATTACCTCAATCCCAATAGTCCTTCTCCAAGACTCATAGTATTGAAGCTGTCAAAAATTAAAGACAAAGGAAGAATCCTCAAGGCAGCCAGGGAAAAGAAGACAAAGTAAAGACCATTCAGTTCTCATCAGATTTTTCAGCAGAAACTCTACAAGCCAGGAGGGAGTGGAATCAAATATTCAAACTATTGAAAGAGAGAAATTATGAGTTAAGAATAATATATCCAGCAAAGATATCTTTTATATATGAAGGAGGAATAAAGACCTTTCCAGACATACAAAAGCTGAGGGAATTTTCTACCGCATGATCAGTATACCACTATACTGAATGTATGACAAGAAATACTGAAGGAAGCTATTCAACCTGAAACAAAAAAACCAAAAGAATACAAAACCATGAGTAGTATTATGAAAAGACAGAAGCAGGAAATGGCAACCCTTACACCAAATAGACACTACTGTATACACTTAAACATAACATACAGGGTAAGAAGGAAAAAAATAATTAAAAAAAGAGGAAAAAGACAACTTGTTACTGCAGTGCAGAAATCAACTCACAACATAAATAGACATAAGTTGTAACAACAAAAACATAAACAAAAATGTAAAGGTCTGAAGTGGTACAAGGGAATGGAGAGGGGAAGCATGCTGCAGAAAATGGAATACTCTAAATATGAAACTTGATTTTACATCAACTTAATGGTAAAATAAACAGTAAAAAAAATCCAGACCTAAAATATATAACACAACAAAAGAAGAAACAGGAAAAATCACAGAACACCACAACACTGGAATAATAGACAGCAACAAAAAGGCAAAGAAATAATGGAGACACATTCCTACCAGAAAACCAAAGACAAAATGATAGGAAATCCTCATCTATCAAAAATCACTTCAAATGCAGATGTACTGAACTCACCAATAAAAAGGCACAGAGTAGCAGACTGGATCAAAAAAATATCCCAACCATATGCTGCCTCTAAGAGACACATCTCAGCTACAAGGACAAATATAGATTCAGAGTGAAAGGGTGGAAACTGACACTCCAAGCAAATAGTATTCAGAGAAAATCAGGTGTAGGCATACTGATATGAGACGAAACAGACTTCAGGATAAAAAAGGTAACAAGAGACAAAGACGGATATTTCATAATGATAAACAGGACTATATAACAAGAAGACATAACAGTCATCAATATTTATGCCCCCAATCAGGGAGCACCGAAATATACCAAGCAACTACTAACAGAACTAAAGGGAGAAATTGACCAAAACACAATTATAGTAGAAAACCTAAATACATCATTAATCGCTATGGATGGATCATCCAAACAGAAAATAAATAAGGAAATATCAGCCCTAAATGACACATTAGATGAAATAGAGCACTTCATCCTAGAACATCAGACTATACGTTCTTTTCTAGTGTACATGGAATATTCTCAAGGATAGACCACACATTGGGACATAAAACTAGCCTCAGCAAATTTAAGAAGATTGAAATCATACCAAGCATATTCTCTGATCACAAGGCTTTGAAATTGGATATCAACTGCAAAAGAAAGCAAGAAAAATCACAAATATGTGGAGATTAAACAACATACTTTTAAAGAATGACAGGGTCAAAGAAGAAATAAGAGGAGACAACAAAGAATACATAGAAACAAATGAGAATGAAATTATATCCTACCAAAATTTTTAGGATGCAGTGAAAGCAGTTTTAAGATGGAGATTTATATCATTACAGGCCTATCTCAAGAAAGAAGAGAAATCCCAGATAAATAACCTCATGTTACACCTTAAAGAACTAGAAAAATAACAAAATAAAACTGAAAATCAGCAGAAGGCAGGAAATAATGCAAATCAGAGCAGAACTAAAAGAAAGAGAGAACAAAAAGACAATAGACAAAATTAATGCAAGAAAGACCCGATTCTTTGAAAAGATTAATAAAATTGACAAACCCTAGGCTAGACTCTCTAAGATAAACAGAAAAGACACAAATATCCAAAAGCAGAAATGAAATATGGGGAGTTACCAAGGATGCCACAGAAATACAAAGAATCATCCAAGAATACTAAGAAGGACTATATGCCACCAAATTCAATAACCTAGAAGAAATGGACAAGTTCTTAGAAACATATAGCATTCCTAGGCTGAACCATGAAGAACTGGAAAATCTAAACAGACCGATCACCAGTAATGAATTTGAATCAGTCATCCAAAACCTTCCCAAAAGCAAAAATCCTGGACCAGATGGCTTCACTAGTGAATTCTACCAGACCTTCTTGCATCTCGTTGAGTTTTTTCAGACCTGCAATCTTGAATTCCCTGTCATTTAAGTCACATATTTCCATATCTTTAAGTTCATTTTCTGGAGACTTTTCATTTTCTATCTGAGCTGTCTCGTTACCTTGGTTATTCATGGAAATTAATGATTTATTATTTCTCTTCCTAGACATCTACAGGAGTGGGTTCTGCAATTTTGTTTATCTTTTCAAAGAACCTCCTCTTGGTTTCTGTTGCGTCCCGTGCAACGAGGGTTGTGGGGAGTGAGAAGGGCAGCGCAGGGTTAAGAAAGACAGTAGCTAAGAATAGTGTGCAAGCGGGGCCAAGCGACTCCAGCCTCAAGGACTGAGCTCCGAATCGGCCTATGCACAGCTTTTATTAGTTAGGTGGGGAAGTAAAGGAGATAAAGCTTGTCAATCTCAAGCTCTGTGAATCCCACACATCATAATAGGAAACTGAATCAAGCCAATCACCCTTGCCTGCAGGCAGCTGGACCGTAAGTCTCAACTTCCCCAAGGGACAAAACTGTATGCATATGAATAGATGGAGAGCACATCATTGAATCTCTTCCCCTGCAGGTTGTGCAAAGGAATGCAGCCACAGAGGCAGAGGCTCTCCTTAGCCGGGGGAAGGTGGGGGGCTGTGCCCACCTCTATGAACCCCGTGGGTTCTCCTGCTGGTCCCCACTTGACTGCTCCTGGCTTGAGTTGTCCCCCATGTGGGGAATCTTACTCGTCATTGACTGACCAGCCATCTTCCTGGGACCAAACAGGGAGACATAAGGTGCAAACACAAAGGTGAAGCAAAGTCCCTGAAAGGATCTGTCTCACAGACTCTCCTTTCTTTAGGGGCAGGTACAAGGAGACAGACAGATAGGATGCAGTGTGGCAATAGGTTTCATTGATTTGTGTTTTTTTGGTCTCTATTTCATTTTTTGCTCTGATCTTTATTATTTCCTTCCTTGTACTCCCTTTGGGCTTATTTTGTTGTTCTTTTTCCAGTTCCCTTAGGTGTTGATTTGAGATTTTTCTTGCTTCTTTAGATAGGCCTACATTGCTATAAATTTCCCTCTTAGGACTGCTTTCACAGCCTTTCATAGATTTTGGGTTATGTTTTTATTTTCGTTTGTCTCGAGTTATCTTTTGATTTCTTCCTTGATCTCATTGTTGACCTACTTGCTATTTAGTAACATGTTATTCAGCATTCATATATTTTCCGGATTTCTTATAATTCATTTCTAGTTTCATACCACTGTGGTCAGAGAAGATGCTTGATATGATTTCAATCTTCTTAAATTTATTGAGACTTGTTTGTGGCTTAGTATGTGGTCTATCTTGGAAAATTTTCCATGTGCACTTGAAAAGAATGTATATTCTGCAGCTTTGGGGTGAAATGCTCTAAAATATTGATCAAATCTAAATGTTCTAAAGTGTCATTTAGGCCACTGTTTCTGAGTGGATTTTCTGTCTGCAGGTTCTGTCCATTGGTGACAATAAGGAGTAGAAGTCCCCTACCATGACAGTGTTACTGTTGATCTCTGACTTTATGTCAGTCAATATCTGTTTTATATATTTAGGTGCTGATATATTGGGTGCATAGGGTTTACTAGGGTTATATCCTTTTGTTGGATCGACCCCTTTATTATTATGTAGTGCCCTTCTTTGTCTTTTATTGTAGTCTGTATTTTAACGTCTATTTTATCTGAAATAAGTATTGCTACCCCAGTTTTATCATTTCCATTTGCATGAAATACCTTATTCCATCCCTTTATTTTCAGTCTGTGTGTATCATTTGATCTGAGATGAATCTCTTGTATACAGCATATGCATAGTTCCTGTTTTCTTATCCACTCAGCCACTCTATGTTTTGTGGGGTTTTTTTTGACCTTCAAATTACATTTTATTTTTTTATTTTTATTTTTTTATCATTGATTTTTTTTCCTATATTAATCTTTTTTTTAAATTTATTGGGGTGACAATTGTTAGTAAAATTACATAGATTTCAGGTGTACAATTCTGTATCACATCATCTATAAATTACATTGTGTGTTCACCACCCAGAGTCAGTTCTCCTTCCATCACCATATATTTGATCCCCCTTACCCTCATCTCCCACCCTCCACCCCCCCTTACCCTCTGGTAACCACTAAACTATTGTCTGTGTCTATGAGTTTTTTTGTTTTTTTTTTTACTTAGACGTTTATCATTTACATCCCTCACAATGTGGACCCCCCTCCCCCCATCCACTATCCCTCTGACTTCCCACCGAGCCATCACATTTCCACTGTCTCTACTCCCAATGCTGTACTCCGCCTCTTGTAAGTGTATACATATATATATATATATATATATATATATATATATATATATATAATATTATAGTTGGCATTCATTATTGTTCAGCTTCAGGTGTACAGTGCAGTGATCAGGTATCTACATCTTCCCTGAGGTGGTCTCCCAAATGGGACAAGTGTCTATCGGATACCCTACAAAATCTTTGCAACATTATCGATAACGTTCCCCAGATTAATTTTCAAAACCCCATGGCCATTTTGTGGTTACTGACTCTTTTCTAATCCCCTCACCTTCCCCCTTACCCCCACCCCCCGCCCACCTAGCAACCCTCAGTTTTTCCTCTTTGTCTCCAAAACTGTTTCTGATTAGTTCATTCACTTATTCTTTTCTTTAGATTCTGCATATAAATGAGATCATATGGTACTTATCTTTCTCTGTCTGACTTATTTCACTTAACGTAATGTTCTCTAGGTCCATCCATGTTGTTGCAAATGGTAAGATTTCTTTCTTCTTTATGGCTGCGTAGTACTCCATTGTATAAATGTACCACATTTTCTTAATCCAGTCATCTACTGATGGGCATTTCGGTTGTTTCTATGTCTTGGCTATCGTGTATAGTGCTGCAATAAACACAGGAGTGCATAAAGATTTTTGAATTGGAGTTTTGGATTTCTCCGGATAGATACCTAGGAGTGGAATTGCTGGATCATAAGGTAGTTCCATTTTCAGATTTTTGAGATACCTCCATACTGTTTTCCATAGTGGATGCACCAATCTGCAATCCCACTAACAGTGCACAAGCGTTCCCTTTTCTCCACATCCGCGCCAGCACTTGTTGTTTGTTGATTTATTGATGATAGCCATTTTGACTGGGGTGAGGTGGTATCTCATTGTGGTTTTTATTTGCATTTCTCTGATGGTTAGTGAGGTTGAGCATTTCTTCATATGTCTGTTTGCCATCTGTATGTCCTTTTTAGAAAAATGTCTCTTCAAGTCCTCTGCCCATTTTTTAATTGGGTCGTTTGTTTTATGGAGTTGAGTTGAGTGAGTTTTTTATAGATTTGTGATATTAATCCCTTATCAGATATATCATTGGCAAATATCTTTTACCCATTCAGTAGGATCCCTTTTTGTTTTATTGATGGTTTCCTTTGCTGTGAAAAAACTTTTTAGTTTGATGTAATCCCACATGTTTATTTTTTCTCTTACTTCCCTCGCGCTAGGGGATATATCAGTAAAAATCTTACTCCGGGTAATGTCTGTGAAGTTTCTTCCTATATTTTCTTCTAGGTATTTTATGGTTTCAGAGGTTACATTTAAGTCTTTAAGCCATTTTGAATTTATTTTGGTATATGGTGTAAGGAGGTGGTCCAGCTTCATTTTTTTGCATGTGTCTGTCCAGGTTTCCCAGCACCATTTATTGAATAGACTGTCTTTACCCCATCATACATTCTTGCTTCCATTGTCGTAGATTAAATGGCCATATAGGCATGGATTTCTTTCTGGACTCTCTATTCTGTTCCATTGATCTATGTGTCTGTTTTTATGCCAGTACCATGCTGTTTTGATTACTGTAGCCTTGTAGTATAATTTGAAGTCAGGTATTGTTATACCTCCCACTTTGTTCTTATTTCTCAAGATTGCTGAGGCTATCTGGGGTCTTTTATGGTCCCATATAAATTTTAGGATTATATGTTCTATTTCTGTGAAAAACGTCATTGATAGTTTGATAGGAATTGCATTGAATATGTATATTGCCTTAGGCAGTATGGACATTTTAACTATATTAATTCTTCCTATCCATGAACATGATTATGTGTTTCCATCTATTTATATCTTCTTTCATTTCTTTCTTCAGTGTCTTATAATTTTCTAAGTACAGATCTTTTACTTCTTTGGTTAAATTTATTCCCAGGTATTTTATAGTCTTTGGAGCAATTGTAAATGGGATTGCTTTTTTAATTTCTCCTTCTGATGTTTTATTATTGGTATATAAAATTGCAACTGATTTCTGAATATTAATTTGTATCCTGCTACTTTACTAAATTCATCTATCAGCTCTAATAGTTTCTTGGTGGAGTCTTTAGGGTTCTCTATATATAGTATCATATCATCTGCATATAATGATAATTTTACTTCCTCCTTACCAATTTGGATGCCTTTTATTTCTTTTTCTTGTCTGATTGCTGTGGCTAGAACTTCCAGCACTATGTTGAATAGAAGTGGAGATAGTGGGCAACCTTGCCTTGTTCCTGATCTTAGGGGGAATGGTTTTAGCTTTTCCCCATTGAGTATGAGGTTAGCTGTGGGTTTGTCATATATGGCCTTTATTATGTTGAGATATGATTCCCACTTTCTTAAGGGTTTTTATCACAAATGGCTGTTGGATTTTATCAAATGCTTTTTCTGCATCTATTGATATGATCATGTGATTTTTATTTTTCATTTTGTTAATGTGGTGTATCACATTAATTGATTTGCGGATGTTGAACCACTCTTGCATACCAGGGATGAATCCCACTTGATCATGGTGTATGATCTTTTTAATGTATTGCTGAATTCTGTTCGCTAATATTTTGTTGAGGATTTTTGCATCTATGTTTATTAGACATATCAGCCTGTAGTTTTCTTTTTTTGTGGTGTCTTTGTCCGATTTTGGGATCAGGGTGACAGTGGCTTCATAAAAAGTGTTTGGGAGTCTTCCCTCCTTCTGGATTTTTTGGAAGAGCTTGAGGAGAATAGGTGATAATTCTTTTTTGAACGTTTTGTAAAATTCACCTGTAAAGCCATCTGGTCCAGGGCTTTTGTTTGTTGGGAGATTGTTGATTACTGATTCAATTTCCCTGGTGAAATAAGTCTATTCAGGTTTTCTGTTTCTTCTTGAGTTAGCCTTGGAAGGTTGTACGCCTCTAGAAAATAGTCCATTCTTCCATATTGTCAAATTTGTTGGCATATAGTTGCTCATAGTAATTTCTTAAATTTTTTTGTATTTCTGCGGTGTCTGTTGTCACTTCTCCTCTTTCATTTCTGATTTTATTAATTTGGGTCCTCTCTCTCTTTTTTTAAGTGAGTCTGGCTGAAGGTTTGTGAATTTTGTTTATCTTCTCTAAGAACCAACTCTTGGACTCATTGATCTTTTGTATTGTTTTTCTGGTTTCTATTTCATTTATTTCTGCTCTGATCTTTATTATCTCCTTCCTTGTGCTCCCTTTGGGCTTATTTTGCTGTCCTTTTTCCAGATCCCTTAAGTGTGAAGATAAACTGTTGATTAGTGATGTTTCTTGTTTCTTTAGGTAGGCCTGCAATGCTATGAATTTCCCTCTTAGGACTGCTTTCGCGGCATCCCATAGATTTTGGGTCGCCGTGTTTTCATTTTCGTTTGTCTCGAGATATCTTTTGATTTCTTCCTTGATCTCCTGCTTGACCCATTCATTATTTAGTAATAAGTTATTCAGCCTCCATGAATTGGTGTGTCTTCCAGTTTTATTCCTGCCATTCCCTCCCGGCCTTCAATGTTTATGTAGAAAAGTCATTTGATAGTCTTATGGGAGTTCCCTTGTATGTAACCCTCTGTCTTTCTCTTGCTGCTTTTAGGATTCTCTCTTTGTCTTTAAGCTTTGCCATTTTAACTATAATGTGTCTTGGTGTGGACCTGTTTGGGTTTATCCTGGTTGGAACTCTCGGCACTTCCTGGGCTTGTATGTTGGTTTCCTTCATCAGGTTGGGGAAGTTTTCGGACATTATTACTTCAAATATGTTCTCGATCCCTTGCTTCCTCTCTTCACCTTCTGGTATTCCTATGATGCGCATGTTGTTGCACTTGATGTTATCCCAGAGGTCTCTTAAACCATCTTCATTGGGTTTTATCCTTTTTTCTTTCTGTTGTTCTGTTTGCGTGATCTCTGCTACCTTGTCTTCTAAGTCGCTGATTCAATCCTCTGCTTCATCTAACCTGCTGTTAATTCCTTCAAGTGAGTTCTTTATTTCAGTAATTGTGTTCTTTTGTTCTAACTTGCTGTTCATTATGATTTCTACATCCTTCTTTATGTCGTCTCTAAGCTTCTTAAAAATTCTTATCATCAGTGTTCTGAACTCTGTCTCTGATACATTGGTTACCTTTGTTTCATTTGGTTCCATTTCTGGAGGTTTCTTCTGTTCTTTTATTGGGACATGTTTCTTTGTTTCCCCATTCTGGCTCACTCTCTGTGTTTGCTTCGATGTATTAGGTAGATCCCCTAGAGTTCTTAGTTCTTGCTGGGTTATCTTATGTAGTATGTGTCCTTTATATTTGACTTGCACTTCTTCATTCTTCTCCTGTGCGTGTGCTCCAAAGGTGACTCTTGTGTTGTGTATATTGTCCTGTTAAAGAAGATCTTTAATTGCTTTTCTCTTTTGAGTAGGTGGGGTTAATCCTAGGCTGACTCGTTGTGAGACTTGGCTCTGCCCACCGCAGGGTGCTCTGCTGTATGAGAGTTGACCACTTAAATGTGGTTTGGCCTCTATGGGCTCTTGTGCCTGTAGGGAATTCCCTCTGGGTGTGTCACTTGTAGGTCAAACCCTGTAGTACTCTGGTTTGGTCTGGAGTTAGCCTCTGGGTATGTTGAATCTTGTGCCTCTTAAGCTGGGCCCTGGTAGGGCAATTTCAGAACAAAGCAAATCACCAAGCACAACAACAACAACAAAGAAAAAATCAAATACCTTCACATGTAAAAACAACCGACAACCCCCACTCAACACAGGCAAAGATATCAAAGATATAAAGACAAAACAAAACAAAACAAAAAGCAGCGCCAGTTTTGGCTTAAGCCCACCAAGTAATGTCCAGGTTGTCCTCTGCTGTACCAAACAGTCCTCTGCGTATTGTGCAGGCAGAGCCGGTCACCTGGTGCCCAGAGTGACATTGGAACTGCAGATTTAGATGCGTGGGGCTGAGGGGTCTGGATGGTAGTTTCTACAAAGTCAGTGCAGTTTCTGCTCTTGCCTGCACATATGCGCACTGAGAGTGGCACCACCAGCCCTGTGTCTAGTTCTCCTGAGTCTTAGGGCACTTCTTCCTTGTGTGTGTGTGTGTGTGTGTGTGTGTGTGTGTGTGTGTGTGCGCGCGTGCACCTGTGTGTGTGCGTGCGTGCACCTGTGTGTGTGCGTGTGTGGCGGGTGGGAGATTTCTGGGCTGCTGAAAGCCCAGAGCTGCGTCTGCCATGTACTGCTGATCCCTGGAAGTCCCTCTGCAGTTTTAATTGCCCTGCCCTAGGTAGGCCAGAAAGGGTGGGGCTGGGTATGGAGGGGTCTTCTCTCTGCCAGCCCAGCCATGTCACACTCTTCCCGCAGGCCAGAAAAGGTGGTGGCTGGGGGTGGAGGTGTCTCCTCTCTCCTAGCCCAGCAAAAATCACACTCTTCCCAGTCTCTTCCCAGAGCCTGAGCACTAAGGCTCCTGTGTAATCTGACACTACTCCTCAGTTCAGGGGCCAGTTTAAGTCTCTGGAAGGGTGGGGGTAGGATTGGGAGAGTGAGGAGGGGCCCAGGAATGGAGTTTGTGTCCTTTGTCCAACCAAGGGCCCAGCTGGAGGTCTCAGCTGAGGTTACTGCCTCAAATGCTGGATACACTGTCCCCTCGGCAGGAGAGATCAGCTGTGGGACACAGGAAAAGAGGCCACCTCTTGGCTTTTGTGTTCTCTGTTCCATCCTGGGATCCCCTGTGTCTCTGCACCGCAGATGCCGTCTGCCTTTCAGATGCGGGCCACAGATGCGGGCAGCATCTCCAGAGCCACAGGTGCGGGCCACATCTCCACTCCACTCCCTTCCCTCTTCCCCTGCTCGCCCAATTTGCTCACCTTCAAGTAATCCTTGCACGAGACTCTTAGCTGTTCTGCGTGATGAGCAGAGTCCTTTGATGGGTTATAGATGTCCCATTTGTGATAAGATACAGAGGAGAACTCAAAAAGTCTGCCCCGCTGACGCCATTCCTATCTTAAAGTGATTATTGATAGATACATATTGATTGCCATTTTGTTACTCATATTTTTGGTCCTCCTTTGTTAGTTTATTTTCCTCTTTCTTCTGATTAAAAAAGACCTTTTAACATTTCCTGCAATGCTGACTTGGTGGTAATGAATTCCTTTAGCTTATTCTTTTCTGGGAAGCTCTTTATCACTCCTTCAATTTTAAATGATAGCCTTGCTGGGTAGAGCAATATTAATTGTAGGCCTTTGCTTTTCGTCACTTTGAACACCTCCTGCCATTACCTTCTGGCCTGCAGAGTTTCTGTAGAAATGTCAGCTGATAGTCTTATAGGAGTTCCTTTGTATGTAACCTTTGTATACAGTTACTTTGTATGTAACCCATGCCCACTTTTTGTTTATTAACAAAATATTTTTGTTTATTAACAAAAACAAAGCAAGGCAAACCAACCACACCCAAAACCAAATACACTCCCACAAAAACATGACAAACAATGAACAGACAGAACAAATATATCAAAGCAAAAACAGCAGAACAAGTCAGAAAAACAGTAACCAAGGCTATAATAACAAGGCAAACAAACCAGAGAAACAACAACAAAAAAGAAAACATGAAAGAAAAAGGAGGAACACAAAGATGAAAGAGAAACAAAGGAAACAGGAAAAAAAGAAAAAAACAACATAAACAGAAAATGAAACAAAGAAAAAAAAAGGCTCTCTGTCCGCTTGAATCTGCAGATCACTTGGTCAGCAACAGAGTCTCCAGGCAACTCAGCACCAGCTGTGTGGAGGGCAAAGACATGTGCTGGAGGGCCTGGCATGTGCTGGCCTCCCTCTCAGGCTCACAGGCTACTGTGAGCTGCCTACAATTAGCTGTGGTGGGCTCTGGGGCCATGCTCACTACCAAAAATCCCCACGGGTTGCTTTGGGCTATCTGCTGCTGCAAAAACCCTCTATGGCCTGTGGAGGTGGGGCCAGGGCCCAGAGTGCTCCCTCAACGCAGCTCTAGGTGGGTGGGGCAGGCTCTCAGGGCACCATGGGGTATAGTCAGTGGCCCCCACCAAGTCAGAGCAGCGTGCGCTCCTGCACTGGCAACCAGCCCACCAGCCCACACCAACACTCCATGAACGCCTTGGCCAGATTGCGCCTCTGTGCAGCTCCTAGCCCAACACTCTCAGGAAAATTCTCAGGCTCTGCCTGTCTCAATTAGCAGCCTGTGGAGCAGGGAGAGCAGCTCACCAGTCAGGCTGTTCCCTGGCAATGCTGCACAAGCTGTGTAGAGAGCGGGACCCAAGGCAGCATGCACACACATGCACACGCCTGCACCAATTCCACCAGACCAATGTAGACCCGAACCCGACGCTCTGTGGGAGGGTTTAACCCTGAAAAAATGGCCCCTTCCTGTTATCCACTCGTGTGCAAGCTCTACACAGAGGTAGCAATGGTCTCCAAACCTCCAGCTCCTGCGCCAAAGGCGTTCAGTTCAGTCTTTCCCCCACAGACTTCTGGGACTCCGTCTTCCCCCCACTCCCGTCGTGCTATTCGCTCCTTCAGGGACCAGGTGAGTGCTTGCCAGTGAGCAAATCCATGTGCCAGGTCCACAGGAGGGTGACTGGACCTCTAGCCACCCTCCGCCACACTGAGTTGAGCAGAATGAGTCCTCACTGATTTGTACTGCTAGCTATCATGGAACTCTCCTTCCTGGCAGAGGAACTCTGGGCTGGGGAGCCTGGTGTGGGGCCGGAGGGTCTGTCCCCCAACAGGGGAAGCCTTTGCCACTGAGCTGTACCTCCCAGCATTTGCCCTCTCTCCATTGGCCTGGAGTCAGCCTGCCTCACGTCTCTGCCCCTCCTACCACTCTCTATGTGACTTCTTCTTTATATCCTTAGTTTAGTGGTTCTGTTCAGCTATTGTTCAGATGAATCCTGAGGTTGAATGTTGTATAAATTATTTGTAATTTTGGTGTGATCCTGGGAGGCAGTTGGCACAGCGCCTGCCTATTCCGCAATCTTAGCTCTTTCTCAGTAATTTGTAAAGTCTGCTCATTTTTTTTATTGGATTTTTTTCCAGTTACATGAGTTATTTATATATTTTGGATATTAGCCCTTTATCAGAGGTGTTGTTTGCAAATATCTTCTCCCACTCAGTTGGCTGCCTCTTTGTTTTGTTGATGGTTTCTTCTGCTGTGCAGAAGCTTTTTAGTTTGATATAGTCCCATTCATTTATTTTTGCTTTTCCTTCTCTTGCCTTTGAAGTCAAATTCACAAAATCCTCTCTAAGACCAATTCCATAAGTTTAGTAATTATGTTTTCTTCTACACAATTTATTGTTTCAGGTATTTGATCCATTTTGAGTTAATTTTGGTATATGGTGACAAACAGCAGTCTGTTTCATCTTTTTGCAAGTGGCTTTACAATTCTCCCAGCACCATTTATTGAAGAGGCTTTCTTTTCTCCATTCTATGTTTCTGGCTCCTTTGTCAAAAATTGTCGGCCCATATATATGTGGGTTTATTTCTGGGTTTCCAGTTCTATTCCATTGGTCTATTTGTCTCTTTTTCTACCAATACCATGCTGTTTTGATTATTGTCACTTTTTAGTACAAATTGAAAACAGACAGTGTGATACCTCCAGCCTTGTTCTTTTATCTTAGGCTTGCTTTGGCTATTTGGGGGTATTTTGTGATTTCATACAAATCTGATGATTTTTAGTTCTATTTCTTGAAAAAGTGCCATTGGGATTCTGATGGGGATTGCATAATATCTGTATATCGCTTTGGGTAATATGGTCATTTTAACTACGTTGATTCTTCCAATCCATGAACATGGAATATCTTTCCACTTCTTTGTGCCTTCTTTTCTTTTAAAAATGTCTTATAGTTTTCAGTATACAGGTCTTTCACATCCTTGATTAAGTTTATTCCTAGGCATTTTATTCTTTTTGTTGCAATTGCAAAAGGAATTTCTTTTATCAATTTCTTTTTCTGAGATTTCATTGTTAGTACATAGGAATTGATTTTGTACATTGATTTTGTAGCTGGCAACTTGACTGTACTCGTTTATTGTTTCTAATACCTTTTTGGTGGAGTCTTCAGGGTTTTCTATATATAGCATCATGTCATCTGCAAAAAGTGACAGTTTAACTTCTTCATTCTGAATTTGAATGACTTTTATTTCGTTCTCTTGCCTGATTGCTCTAGTTAGGACTTCTAATACTATGTTGAAAAGCAGAAGTGATAATGGACAGCCCTGTCGTTTTTCTGAACGTAGAGTAAAGGGCTTCAGTTTTTCACTAGTAATTATGATATTAGCTGATGGTTTGTCCTATATGGCTTTTATTATGTTAAGGTATTTTTCCTTTTACCCATTTTATTAAGTGTTTTAATCATAAATGGATGCTGTATCTCGTCAAACTTTTTCTGCATCTATTGATGTAATCATATGATTTTGTCCTTTATTTTGTTTATGTGATGTATCACATTGATTGCTTTGCATACGTTGAACCATCCATGTGCCCCTGGGATGAACCCCACTTGCTCATGATGTATAATCTTTTTAATGCATTGTTGAATTCGAATTGCTAGAATTTTGTCTAGAATTTTTGCATCTGTATTCATCAGAGATATTGGTCTGTAATTTTCTTTTTTTGTGTGATCCTTACCAGGTTTTGATATCAGGGTAATGTTGGCCTCATAAAATGAGTTAGGGAGTATTGTCTCTTCTTCAATTTTTTGGAAGAATTTGAGTAGGATTGGTATTAGATCCTCTTTGAAGGTTTGGTAGAATTCACTAGTGAAGTCTCCTTGTCTCAGAGTTGTTTTGGGGAAGGTTTCGGATGACTCATTCAATTTCCTTACTGGTGATCAGTCTATTTAGATTTTCCAATTCTATGTGATTCAGCCTGGGAAGGCTATATGTTTCTAAGAACTGGTCCATTTCTTATAGGTTATTGAATTTGGTGGCATATAGTCCTTCAGAGTGTTCTTGGAGGGTCCTTTGTATTTCTGTGGCATCCGTGATAACTTCCCCTTTCATTTCTGATTTTGTTTATTTGTGGTGTTTTGTTTTTCATCTTAGTGAGTCTAACCAAGAGTTTGTCAATTTTATTAATCTTTTCAAAAACCATCTCCTTGTCACATTCATTTTTTTCTATTTTCTTTTTGTCTCTATTTCATTTAGTTCTGCTCTGATTTTTATTATTTCTTGCCTTCTGGTTTCATTTGTTCTTCTTTTTCTGGTTCTTTAAGGTGTTTATCTGGTATAATGTGAGGTTGTTTATCTGGGATTTTCTTGTTTCTTGACATAGGCCTGTAATGATATAAATGTCCCTCTTAAAACTGCTTTTACTGCATCCCAAAAATTTTGGTAGGATAATTTCATTCTCATTTGTTTCTTTGTGTCTTTTGATCTCTCCTCTTATTTCTTTTCTCCCAGTCATTCTTTAAAAGTATGTTGTTTAATCTCCACATTATTGTGGCTTTTCCTGCTTTCTTTTGCAGTTGATATCCAATTTCAAAGCCTTGTGATCAGAGAATATGTTTTGTATGATTTCAATCTTCTTAAATTTGCTGCGGTTAGTTTTATGTACCAACATATGGTCTATCCTTGAGAATGTTTCATATATACCAGCAGAGAATGTATAGTCTGATGTTCTAGGTTGAAGTGCTCCATAAATGTCAAGTATGTCTATTTCATGTAATGTGCACTTAGGGCTGATATTTCCGTATTTATTTTCTGTTTGAATGATCTATCCATAGCTGTCAATGAGGTATTTAGGTCCCCTACTATAACTGTGTTTTGGGCAATTTCTCCCTTTAGTTCTCTTAGTAGTTGCTTGGTATATTTCGCTGCTCCCTGATTGGGGGCATAAATATTGATGACTGTTATGTCTTTTTGTTTTATAGTCCCCTTTACCATTATGAAATGTTCATCTTTGTCTCTTGTTAACTTTTTATCCTGAAGTCTGTTTCATCTGATATCATTATGACTACACCTGATTTTCTCTGGATAACATTTGCTTGGAGTGTCAATTTCCACCCTTTCACTTTGAGTCTATGCTTGTCCTTGTAGCTGAGCTGTGTCTCTTGGAGGCAGCATATGGTTGAGTTTAGTTTTTTTTATCGAATCTGCCACTCTGTGCCTTTTGATTGGTAAGTTCAGTCCATTTACATTTAGGGTGATTATTGATATATGAGGATTCCCTATTCTATCTTTGGTTTTCTGGTAAGAGTGTGTCTCCATTGTTTCTTTGCCTTTTTTCTTGTTGTCTATTATTTCAGTGTGGTGGTAGTCTATGATTTTTCCCTCTGTTTCTTCTTTCATTGTGTTATATATTACAGTTCTCGATCTTTTTTGAGTGGTTACCATTAAGTTTCTGTAAAAGAAAGTTTCATATTTAGAGTGTTCCCTTTTCTTCAGCATGCTTACTTTCTCCATTCCCTTAAGCTGGTTCAGACCTTCACTCTCCCTCATTTTATGTTTTTGTTGTCACAAATTATCCCTATTTATGCTGTGAGTTGATTTCTGTGCTGCCGTAGCAAGTTGTCTTTTTCCTGTTTTTCTTTTTTTTTTCCTTCTTTACTCAGTATGTTATGTTTAAGTGTATAATGTCTTATTTGGTGTCAGAGTTGCCATTTCCTGTTTCTGTCTGTCTGTTCGTAATACTATTCACGGTTTTGTATTCTTTTGCTTTTTTGTTTCATGTCAATTAGCTTTCTATAGTATTTCTTGTAGTGCAGGTCATGTGTTAGAAAATTCCCTCAGCTCTGTATGTCTGAAAAGGTCTTTATTTCGCCTTCACCTCTGAAGGATATCCTTGCTGGATATATTATTCTTGGCTCATAACTTCTCTCTTTCAATAGTTTGAATATTGATTCCACTCCCTCCTGGCTTGTAGAGTTTCTGCTGAAAAATCTGATGAGAACTTAATGGTCCTTCCTTTGTAGGTTACCGTCTTCTTTCCCTGGCTGCCTTGAGGATTCTTTCTTTGCCATTAATGTTTGACAGCGTCAATACAATGTGCCTTAGAGAAGGCCTGTTGGGGTTGAGGTAATTAGGTGTTCTATTTACTTCTTGGATTCAAGGACCCAGTTCTTTCCACAAGTTTGGGAAGTTCTCATCGACTATTTGTGAATATACTCTGTTCCCTTCTCTCTTTCTTCTCTGTCTGGTATGCCCCTTATTCTTATATTGCTCTTTCTGGTGGAGTCAGAAAATTCTTAGGTTTTCATTTTTTTTAAATCTCAAGTCTCTCTCTTCTTTAAATTTCCAGGTTTCTATCTTCAATGTCATTGATTCCTCTATCTGGTCAGCTCTATTATCTTAGTGGGCTATTTCATTCTTCATTTCTTTTATTGGGTTCTTCATCACCAGAAATTCTACTTCATTCTTTTTTAAAGTTTCAATGTCTTTGGTAAAATATTCCTTTTGTTCTGTGTGTTTCTGAGTTCATTAAACTACCTATGTGTGTTTTCTTGCATCTCGTTATTTTTCACAACTGCAATCTTGAATTCTCTGTCATTTATGTCACATATTTCCATGTCTTTAAGTTCATTTTCTGGATAGCTTTCATTTTCTTTCTGAGCTGCTTTGTTACCTTGGTCACTCATAGCAATCAATGAATCATTATGTTTTTTTCTGGGTATCTACAGGAGTGGATTCTACAGCAGGTTGATATAAAGTGGTCTTTGTTTTGCTTTCTAATAGGTGTTGCTGGAATGTTTTATTTTCTGTCCCACTGTAGCATTTTATTTCTTATTGCATGCATTGTTCCAGCTTCTCATGTAATGGATGGTGGGCTTCTCCTTTGTGAGCAGGTTGCCTGGGTCTCAGGGTACTGCCTCCATGGGAAGATGTGGAGAGTGACAAGAGCAGTGAACTTCTGAAATCCCAATGCTGCCCCTCCAGCCTGATGCAGAAACTGTGTCTCAGTGGCTCTGTTTGCCCAGCAAGGATCTTCCCAGAAAGGTCGGGGCAGGGTGGCTGTGAGAGGTGGCTGGTGCATTTGTGGCTCTGAGCAATGGCAACTATCAGCCCACAGCTATCTCACCTGTACAGCTCTTTCCATATCACTAGAATTAGTGGTGCTGTGCATTTGTGGCTGCGAGACCATCGTTCCAGTTCTCAGGGTTGTAGGTATTCTGTTCTTTAATTGGACACTGATGCCGTTTCTTCTGGAGACTGCTTCTAATACTGGGAGGATGGGGTGGGGAAAGTTTTGGGAGGGTTGGGGTGAGTCAGCCAGGCTCTATGTCTTTGTTTTCTGTTTTCTGCCTGGAAGTGAGGGCTTAAACCACAGTTCTTACCTGAGGTCTCTGCCATGAACACTGAGTTCAGCTGTCTAATATGCTGTTCCCTCAGACAGGACTGTGGGACACAGAGAGTGTGCCTGCAGCATGAATTCTTCCCTCTCCCAAGACTGCACTGAACTCCGAACTACATTTCACACCTCTGCATTTCCCCCCTCCCTCTTCCCCTGCTTGCCCGATTTGCCCACCTTCAGTTGATTCGAAGCACAGAACTCTCAGACATTCTTGTGTGTTGCTTAAGTTATCCTTTGTTGAATTATAGCTGTTTAATTTGGTGTAACTTCCAGGAGAGATTTCAAGAAGCACTCTTCATACCACCATTTCTGTGATGTAATCTCTCTCTCTTTCTCTCTTTTAATGTTTTTGTCTTCTTTATCTTTTACATTATATTGAAGTGTATAGTGCCCTATTCTGTGTAGGGGTTGCTATTTCAATCTTCTGTCTGTATGTTAGTAATCTTGCCCATGGTTTTGTATTCTTTTGACTTTTTGTTTCAGGTTGAATAGCCTCCTTCATTGTTTCCTGTGATGCAGGACATGTGGCGGAAAATTTCCTCAGCTTCTGTATGTCTGGAAAGGCCTTTATTCCTCCTTCATCTCTAAAGGATAATTTGTTGGCTATATTATTCTTGGCTGGTAACTGCTCTCTTTCAATAGTTTGAATGTTTGATTCCACTCCCATCTGGCTTATAGAGTTTCTGTGTAAAAATCCAATTATAATCTAATGGGCTTTCCTTTATAGGTCACCATCTTGTTTTCCCTGGCTGTCTTGAGAATTCTTTCTTTGTCATTAAGTTTTGATAACTTCAATATAATGTGCCTTGGAGAAGTGCTTTTTGGATTGAGATAAGTAGCTGTTTTATTAGCTTCTTGAATTTAAGGGTCCAGTTCTTTCCATAGGTTTGGGAAGTTTTTATTACTCGTTTGAATAAGCTCTCCTTTCTCTTTCTAATATACCCATTATTCTTATGCTGTCCTTTCTAATGGAGTCAGATAGCTCTTGTAGAGTTCTTTCATTTCTTTTAATTCTTAAGTCTCTCTGTTCTTCCACCTGAGTCATTTCTAGATTTTTATCTTCAATATCACTAATTCTTTCCTCCATCTGATCTTCTTTATTTACTAAGCACACTAGTAATCTTCATCGCATTTATTGAGTTCTTGAGCTTCAGATTTTTTGGTTTTAACAGTGTTTGCCTCTTCAGAATTTCTGTTTGGTTCTTTTTTATAGTTTGAATTTCTTTGGTAAAGTTCTCCTGTTGTTCACTCATTTTATTTTGATCTCATTTAACTTCTTTTCTGAATTTTCTTGTATCTTAATGAGTTTTTTCATAACTGCAATCTAGAATTTTCTGTCACTTAAATCAGTCTTCCGTGTCTTTATTTTCTGGAAATTTTTCGTTTTCTTTCTGAACTCTTTTGTTGATTATTCATTGTTTGATGGATTATTTCTCTGCCTGGGCATTTGTGGGAACGAAAAAAAAATTTTTTTTGGGGGGGGAGTATTTGACTTAGCTGTTTAGCAGATTGATAAGTAAATGTCTTTCTTTTGTTTTCCAGTAGGTGGTGCTGATGCACAAGTTTTTGTTTTCTTTTACTTGTACTGGGGCTTCTTTTGGGGGCAGTGTTGCCTTGGCTGTGGAAAATTCCTCATACTCCTTGTGAGATGGGTGACCTCTTTAAGACCCACTTGCCTTCGTCTCAGGGCACCAACCCCATGGCAGGATGTGGTGGGCTATTTGTCTCCTGGCCTGTGTGTTCCTGGCACTGCCTTCCTGGACCACTGTGATGGGTGAGAGAGGGGGAATCGGGGGCGCAGGTTCATGCATCGGCAGCTTTGTTCTTTCCAGTGGGTTCAGCTGCAATGTGTTCAGATCACTTAGATTGGAAAGTTGTTGCTACTCTTTTGCAATCTGCCACATGAGCATTTTACTGCTAGGTGGACCACAGGATGGGGGTGGGTTCCCATGTCTGTGGCTTTGTCTGGTGACAGCAGTTTGTAGAATGCTGCCACCCTTTGCACCATTTCCCTGCCCATGCCTCTGAGATCAGTCTCAATGTGTACTGGCAACCCAGGCATGATTGTCGCTTCTGCACCACTGGTCTGGTCTGCTCAGTGGGGTCTGCACCCCAACCCTTCACTGCTATCACAACCAGTGGTGACATGGCGAGTGCCAGATTGCATCTGTGACTCCTGTCTCTGTCCTTCCCCAATCCGATCTCCCATGATCAATCCAATCTGTCAACCTTCAGATGTCTCAAAGCATGGATCCCTCAGACATGTTTATGTGTTGAGCAAGGAATCCTTTGTTGAATTATAGTTGTTCAAATTGTTGTAACTTCAATGGGAGTGATGTGGAGGTCCTGTCATGGTGCCATGCTGCTAACATCTGGTAGTTTTATTAGCTACCAGAGAAAATCTGGTAGTTTTCTCTTCATAAATGTCGTGACCAGAGAGAATACCCTTTCTTGTTTTCCTATGTTATTATGAATTCAGACTCCACCATTTACAAACTATGTCTTTGGGCAAATCTTGGCCCTCTCTGTGCTTCCATGTGCTTCTCTATCAAATAGGGTAGAGATAAAGCTGCCTGGCTGGTATGATGACTTGTGAAAACACTGGCACTACCTTGGTTGCCCATCTGGCCACCTGGACAGAAGTGGCATTCAAATGAGAGGCTGTCTTTGAGTAGACACCAAACGAACCATCCCTAGCTCTACATCTTGCAGGGCTGAGATATCCACAACCTCTTTTGCTGATTGAACTTATACGAAGGAGAAGGGTACTCAGTGGTCTAAGTGCTAAAATCATGTCCTCATCCAGATGAGGAGGGGCTGCCACAGAACCCTCCACTCCAAACACAGCCAGAGCAGTAAGGCTGGGCTGGCAAAGAACAGGAGAGATGGGGACCTGGAAGCCATGCTTCCAGTCCTGGCGACAGGAAGGAGCCAGCTGCAAAGGGTACCCACACTGGTACATTGGCATTACTATCTTCATCAGCGTCCCCTTGCCTACCTGCCCCAAAGGGGAAAGGCACAGGCTATAAATATCTCAACTCTGCTACTAACGAGTTGTGTGATCGCAGGCCAGTCACTCAATGTTGTAAGCATCAGTTTCCTTGCCTGTAAAATGAAGGCAGCAGTATCTACAATATTACTAACTGGACTGAGAGAGTATCTGACACAGTGTCTTACACTAGAGATTACTGCAGACAGTGCTTCTTTTCCCTCTTTTGGGTAATGTTATTACACTGGCACTAGGCAAATTACCTGTTCATTTGCTCTCACATTTGACTTATGTTCTCTTAGCTTCTGTTCTGTGCCAGGCCCTGGGATGGGCACTGGAGATGCTGACATGGTGAAACTTGTCTAGGAGTGACTCCTAGTCAAGTGAGGATACAAGCTAAAAATCAGGTCATGCTGTTTTAAGTGGCAGATTGAGCACATACATCTAATTTCATTCCTGGCCTAAATTCCACCTAAACTAACGGGAATTAAAACAAGAAAAAAGACATATCATGTAAGGACAAGGAGAAGAGGACAGAAGACAACATGAATGTTAGAGCAACAATGGGTGAGTGCTACAGACTCAGCACAGTTGAGAAAGCCAAATTCCAAGCATGAAATGTAAAAGCTGAAAACAAACCAGATTTGCTCTGCAAAACCCTCAAAGGGTTCAGGAACTGGTAGAACCCAGTACAGGTATCCCCATTTTTGAAAGTTCGCTGTATGCCACTTCACTTTTATGAAAGATATACAGAAGTACCTGTTTTTGCTAACCAAAAGAAATCTGAAGAAGATTTTCACTTTTATCAAAAAAGGCAAAAGGTGAAAATAGCATTCAGCGTTTGTTTTTCAGGGAGCCATTACAGAGTCAGCATGCACCCTGAGCAGCAAGACTGGCCTCACCAGCTCTTTCCCCAGGAACTACACTCAGTATCTCAGCATCAAGCCACCATAGCATTGAACTCTGTGACATTCTGCTTTATCTCTATTTATTTGATGCATCCATTAGCAAAGTGTGTCCTAAGGTAATTGCTTCTTTGCTTTATATCATGGGACTTCCTCTACTTTTGGATAATGAAGTAAACCTGTATCTCTGGAGCTGGGGTCACAGGGAAAGGCTATATATAGTAAGGAAAACTGGGTGCAAGTCCCTTGAGAAGCAATCCAATCCATAAGTGCCCTCCCCCACTACTTGGAAGAAGTCTGTTAGATTTTTCTCTAGGCAAAATGAAAATGAAGGGTCCTAAATGAAAGCTTCTAAATACTGATGAAAGAAAGAAAAGAAAACCTAAACAAATGGACACACTGAATTCAAGGACTGCATTCAGATCCAACTCAGTAAAGATGTCAATTCGCCCCAAACTGATCTGTGGATTTAACGTAAAACCAATCAAAATCCCAGAACATTTTTGAGGATACAGACAAACTGATTCTAAAATTTACATGGAAGAGCAAAGAAACTGGAATCATTCTGAAAAAGAATACAGTTGCATGAATCGCCCCACCCATTTTTTTAAGACTTAATACAAAGCTGCCATAATCAAAACAGTGTAGTATTGCTGGAAGGGTGGACATATAGATTAATGGATCAGAACCCAAAACCCAGAAATAGACTTACACAAGTACAGCGAATGAATTTATTGGAGGTGCAAAGGAAATTCAATGAAAAAAAGTTTTTTCAGCAAATGGTGTTGGAACAACTAATTAAACAGATAAAAATAAAATGAACCTCAACCTAAACCTCTAACATTATATAAAAATTGATCATAGGTAATGGGAGAGAAGGTGAAGGGATTAGAAAGTACCAATTAGTAGTCACAATATAGTCACAGGGATATGAAATCCAGCACGGGGGACATAACCAATGATGTTGTAAAGCTTATGCAGGGCGCCAGGTGGGCGCTGGACTTATCAGGGGGATCACTTCATAGACTGTGTAGATGTCTGGCCAATATGATGTATATCAGAAGCTGAATGTAGAATAATAATGAATGTCAAATACACAAACACGCACACACACACACAAGTTTGTGAACTCATCCCAGAAAAAGTGCTACACACCTCATTGCTGAATATCACTACGGTCACCTTCAAAGTCCTCCCCTTGGGAAGCTATGCACAGACGCCAGCGCCTAGTCCACTCTTCAAAGCAGTTTTGGAACTTTTTTTCTGGAATGGCCATCAGAGTTGTCATCATATTACCCTTGTTGTCCTGTATGTCATCAAAATGTCTTCTTTTCAATATTTCCTTTATATTTGGGTAAAGAAAGAAGTCATTGGGGGCCAGATCAGGTGAGTGGGGAGGGTGTTCCAATACAGTTATTTGTTTACTGGCTAAAAACTCCCTCACAGACAGTACCTGTGTGAGCTGGTGCATTGTTGTTGGTGAAAAGTTCAGGTCATTTTCATCTAACTTTTTCACGCATCCTTTTCAGCACTTCCAAATAGTAAACTTGGTTAACTGTTTGTCCAGTTGATATAAATTCATAATGAATAATCCCTCTGATGTCAAAAAAGGTTAGCAACCTCGTTTTGACTCATTTGGACTGATGAAACTTCTTTGGTCATGGAGAATTGCCTGACTTCCATTGTGCACTTTGATACTTTGTTTCAGAGTCACATTGGTACACCCATGTTTCATCACTGGTGACAACACGGCCCAAACATCATCTTGCCTCTCCAAAAGGTCTTGGCAAACTTCAACACACTCCTTTGCTTTTGTTCATCAGTGAGTTCCTTCAGGGCCATTTTTGCACACACCCTTCTCATGCCAAGAGTTTCAGTTAAGATTTTCCTAACTGTTTCTCTAATGTTTACTTGGTCTGCTAGGCTTCTCATAGTCAGCTGATGATTTTGACAAACAATTCAGTGAATTTTTGTAATGTTTTCATCAGCTCGATACTGGCTGCCCTGATCTCTTTTCATCAGTGACGCATTCTCGAAAAACGTTTAATCCATTTGTACACTGCCATTTTCTTGATGGCATTATCCCCATAAACTTGGACTAACATGTCCCTGATTTCACTTCCACTCTTGCCAAGTTTAACAAGAAATGTAATGTTTGTTCATTGTTCTAATTCAAGCTTAGACATTCTCGCAACAGCACACAAAAACACACAACAATAATGAATGCCATTCAGTAAGACACCGCCACATGTCGACACAAATACAGCTGTGAGACAGTGATATACCAAGGTTATGAAACCTTACTGAGCTGTTTGTACAGTGCTGCCAATATAGGCGCACAATGGCAAGTTCATGAACTTAATTGTCATACCTTATATACATATATGTGTGTGTGTGTGTGTGTATATATACATATATACACACACACATACATACATGCAAACATATATATATATATATATATATATATATATATACCTTGCCACAGGATGTGGAGTACAGTATAGGGTAGATAGTCAAGGGATAGTCAAGGGTAACAGCTATATGAGGTCTGACAATTTTGCAAACTTGTTGCAGTGATGTTGCTAAACTTTTTTGATATTAGAGGGATTATTCATTATGAATTTGTACCAACTGGACAAACAGTTAACCGAGTTTACTATTTGGAAGAGCTGCAAAGCCTGCGTGAAAAAGTTAGATGAAAATGACCTGAACCTTTCGCCAACAATTCATGTCTCTTGCATCACCACAATGCATCAGCTCACAGGACACTGTCTGTGAGGGAGTTTTTAGTCAGGAAACAAATAACTGTATTGGAACACCCTTCCTACTCACCTGATCTGGCTTCCAATGACTTCTTTCTTTACCCGAAGATAAAGGAAATATTGAAAAGAAGACACTTTGATGATATTCAGGACATCAAGGCTAATATGATGACAGCTCTGATGGCCATTCCAGAAAAAGAGTTCCAAAATTGCTTTGAAGGGTGGACTAGGCACTGACGTCAGTGCATAGCTTCCCAAAGGGAGTACTTCAAAGGTGACCGTAGTGATATTCAGCAATGAGGTATGTAGCACTTTTTCTAGGATGAGTTCGTGAACTTAATTGTCAGACCTCTTCTATGATGTTAGAGGGGTACTAGATTGGGGGGATTATTACTTTGTGAAGGATGTAAATGTTTAACTATTGCATTGTTTTGTATATCTGAAACTAATAAAAATAAATTTAAAAAATGATCATAGACCTAAATATAAAATGTAATACTATAAACATATAGAAGAAAACAAGGAAGGAAATCTTTGTGACCTGGGGTTAGGCAGAGTTCTTAGATGAGACAAATACACAATCCATAAAAGAAATAAATTGTATAATTTGGACTTTATCAAAATTAAAAACTTTTGATCTGCAATAGACATTGTTAAGAGAATGACAGGTAAACTACAGACTGGGAGAAAATATTCGTAAATAATATATTCAACACAAAACTTATACCCAGAATATATTTTTAAAAATTCCCCAAACTCAGCAATAAGTAAACAAACAACCCAACTGAAAATTGGGCAAAATTTTGAACAGATACTTCACCAAACGAGGTATCAAATGGCAAATAAGCACATGAAGGGATGTTTGACATCATTATGTATCAGGGAAATGCAAATTAAAACCGTGATGAAATAACACCACATACTTATTAGAATGGCTAAAATTAAAAATAAAATACTGACAATACTAAGTGCTGGAGAGAATAATGAGCAACTTGAACCCTCACGCACTGCTGGTAAAAATGCAAAATGACACAGCCACTCTGGGAAATGGTTTGGCATGTTCTCATGGAGTCAAACATACACTTGTATAGTCCAGCAATCTCATTTGTGGGCATTTATCCTAAATAACTGAAAACTTATGTTCAAAGAAAAATACACACAGAGATGTTTTTAGCAGGTCTATTCATAATTGCTAAAACTAAAAGCAACCTAAATGTCTTCAGTGGATAGAATGGATAGAAAAACTAGGGGATACCCTTGCAATAAAAGGAATGAATTCTTGATAGATGCAACAACTTGGAAGAATCTCAGAGGTGTTATGCTGAGTGAGAGAGGCCACACATATTGTTACGTGCTGAAACAGCGGTTAACACTGCATGATGTTATACACTATATAACCCATTTACATGATATTCTTCAAAAGTTAAAACTATAGTGAGGGAGAACACACCAGTGTTTGCTGGGGGTATAGGTTGGGGGAAAATGTGGTCACAAAGGCCTAGTGCAAAGGAGTTTTGGGGTGACATAACTGTTTTGTGTTCTAATTATAGTGGTAAGAACACTGATCTATACATGATTTAAAAGTTATATAACTGTACACCAAAAGAAAATAGTTGATTTTATTATAGGATACTTGTACCCCTTTGCATTTTGCTTTAAAATATTAAAAAACCAGAGGGTCTCTGGAATGGGCACAATTGGGGGCATTTCGGCTGTACATAAAGCAGATGAATTAGGTGGCCAAATGCTCACTGACAAGTCAATGCAGACCCCCAGTCCCTTTCCTTCACTTGGCTACCAGACCCACCCTCCAGGCAGGCAACTGAGAAAGACCTATAGATACTGACCTTGGGTTTCCCCACCAACAGCCCACCCAGATCACCCCATAATAAAGCTCAGAACTGACAAGCCTACTATGCATCCAGAACTTGCCTTTTAGGTCCCTGCTCCTAACTATAAGCACTGAGCCAGGGGATTAACAGATACATGAGGAGAACTTCTGTCATGGAAGGTAGAGGCAAAACAAACAGAAAAATCAACTCGAGGAAGGACAGACTACACAAATGATGGCAGTAACCCATGACGCAGAGATATGCTGTTTCAGAGGCCCCCAAATCACCCTTAAATCCAGTGATTCTCTAGGAGGCTCTGCATATAGTCATACTTATCGCTATACTTTATTACAGCAAGAGGCGACCAAGAAAAATCAGCAAAAGGAAAATGCATATGAGGAAAAGTACAGAGGAAAGCAGGCATGAGTTTCCAATGTCCCTTTCCTGTAGAGTCCCAGGATGTGCTTAGATCCTCCACAACATATTGTGACAACTTGGGTGACATGTTGTCCTGGCAGGATGCTTATTGGATCTTAGTACCCAGGGTTTATATTGGACCTGGTTATGTAGGCTCTCTGTGCCTAGAATGCATGAAAATTTTAGATTCCCCAAAGGAAAACAGGTGTTCAGCAGAAACCATATTGTTTGCATAAACAGTTGAGGCAATGAGCCACTCTTACCAGGGAATGATGGGAACCCTCTTGAAATACAAGTTCCCAGATGCCAAGGGCCAACCTTGCAACAGGCCATTTTAAGGATAATATTCTCAGGCTTGCTATGTTAACTTTTTTGCACATATACTATAAAAATGAACAACCAGGGAAGAGGAAGCAACAAAATAGAGGAACAGTTCAGGAGATTCAGCATCTAAGTAACAGGAATTACAAAATGAAAGAGAAAAATGAGGAAATAATGAATGAAATAAATCAAGACAATTTCCCAGAACTGAAGGACATGAGTTTCTGAGGTTGCAAGGGCTCGCTGAGTCCCCCAGATATCAAAGGATAAAAATATGTCTATAGATTTCCTATTCCGGGTCAAGATAAAATACGTACTTTTTCCTATTTCTCCTGCTAAGTACAGATATTTAAAACATTGGACTTTATCTATAAAACAAACATAAGAAAGTTTTGAAAGGTGGAGAGAAGGCACGTTGGGACCATGGTGACTTGGGACCATGGAGAGAAGGCACCTTGGGACCATTTTGTTCCACGAGGAACAAAATGTGGTGACTTCTCAGGGGTTTCTACTTCCTATATTCTGGATTAGGTGCCAGAGAAGACAGCACCCAGAAAGGCTAACATGAGCAGGCAGGAAAAACCCCAATAGAAACCTTCTCTTTCCAGCCAAAGGACAAGAAACGGGGCAGCCTCACAAGCCAGGAAGATTTTAGACAAGTAACTGCTCTATCCCAGGCAAGCATCATGAAGAAAACCTGGCCCTACCCAATTTCATAAACAACGGTCAAATCGGGAAGCTACAATTCCACCCTTGACAGACTGTAACAAGGTGCCCTTTGCCATCCTCCTCACATAGGTAGCATCAGAAAAGACCAAGTTGGCAGTCAGGATTTTCATCCCTGCCCAGCAGTAATGAGGAATCAGGAGAGGCTGAATTGGAAGCCAAAACCTTTCACCACCATCCAGTAGTAATGAGGCTTCCCTACCACTGTGGCGTCAGTGAAGGTAATGTGAGGAGTAGGAATGAGGCATCCCTCCCCACAGAGTATAACTGCCAAGTGGGGAACCTCTGGACTTCCACCGCTATCTGGCAGGAATCAGATGGCATTCCCCATTCTCCACTGGGAGTGTGTCAAATCTTCTGCTAAAACAGAAGATTTAAATAATATCTCATAACTTAATACCCAATATATCCAAGATGTAATTTGAAAACCACTTATTATACCAAGTGCTGAAAAAAACAAAGAACTGTCAACCCCAAATTCTAAATCAGGTGAAACTATTCTTTAGGAATGAAGGAGAAATAAAGACTTCCTCAGACAAAGAAAAACTTGGAGAATTTGTCATCAGCGATCTACCATAAAAGAATCACTAAAGGAAGTTTTTGAAACAGAAAGGAAATGATTAAAAAAAAAATCTCAGAATATCAAGAGGGAAGAACAACAAATAGAGCAAACCTTTGGGAAAATACAATATACTTTCCTTCTCCTCTTGAGTTTTCTAAATTATGTTTGACAGTTGAAGCAAAATGTAAACATCATCTGATGTGGTTCTCAGTCTATGTAAAGAAAATATTTAAGACAATTATAAATGAGGAAGGTAAAAAGATTTAAAGGAAAGATTTCTACACTTCACTCAAACTGGTAAAATGTCAACACCAGTAGACTGTGATATGTATGCATAACATAATTCCTAGAGTAACTACTAAAAATCTGTATAAATAGATACATTAAAAAATACTATAGATAAATAAAAGTAGAATTCTAAAAAATGTTCAAATAACAGGGAGGCAAGCAAAAGAAAACAAAGAAACAAAAAACAGAGGGAACAGATAGAAAACAAAAATTAAAACGGCAGACTTAAGCTCTAACATACCAATAATTACTCTAAATATAAATGGTCTAAAAAATACCTAGTGAGTAAGAAAATGACTGAACTAAATGCAAGGGTATTATGCTGAATAGGAAAAGGAGGCCAATATTAAAAGTATGTGACATACTGGATGTTTCCATTTATATGATTGTATTCATTTCCTAGGGCTGCCATAATAAAGTACTAAACTGAGTGGCTTAGAACAATAGAAATGTATTGTCTCACAGTTCTGGAGGCTAAAGTGAAAAATCAAGGTGTCAATAAGGCCATGCTCCCCGTGAAGATGCTAAGGAAGGATCCTTCCTTGTCTCTTCCAGCTTCTGGTAGCCCCAGACATTTCTTGGCTTTTGAAAGCATAGCTCCACTCTTCACATGGCATTCTCCCTATGTTTCTTCGCATAGTCTTCTCTCTGTATACGTCTGTCTCTATGTCCAAATTTCCCTTTTTTTATAAGGACACCAGTCATATTGGATTCAGGCCCATTGTAATAACCTAATTTTAACTTGATTACCTCTGTTAAGACCCTATTTCAAAATAAGGTCACATTCTGAGGTACTGGTGGTTAGGAGTGCAACATATGTTTTTGACGGAATACAATTCATCCCATAACAATAACATTTTAAAATGGACAAAAGCATAAAGTTGGACAACAAATTAGTGGTTAGGGATGGTGGGAGGTTAGGAGGTGGTTGTGACTATAAAGGGGTAGCATGAGAGAGATCTTTGTGGTGATGGAATAGTTTTGTATCTTGAGTGACATGACAGTTACATAAATTTACACGTGATAAAATGGCATGGAAGTATACACACATGTTGGACCAATATCAGTATCTTGATTTTGATATTGTTCTATAGTTATATATGATATAACCACTGGAGAAAACTGGGTGAAGGGTACATGGGATCTCTGTGTACTACTTTTTGCAATTTTCTGTGAATCTATATTTCAATATAAAAGTATAATATATGGTTGCACCCACACTAAGACACATAATTAAACAGTTTCAGAAGACAAAATTAAGATTCTACAAGTTTTGATAGAAGTAAAAAATATACAAACCACATACAAAGGTTCAACATGAAACATAAAAAGATAATGGAACAATGCCTTCAGTACTCTGAAGGAAAATTATTTTTAACCTAGAATTCTATACCCAGCCAAGCTAGCAATCAAGTGTAAGGGTAGAATAAAGATATTTTCAGACATGTGAAATCTCAAAAGAAATATCTCCCATTAATTTATCTTTTCTCAAAAAGCTACAAGATGTGCTCTAGCAAAACCAGAGAACAAACAAATCAAGAGGAAGACATAGAATCTAGGAGACAGGTATCCCACCAGGAGAGGGAAACCGGAACTCCCAAATAAACAGCAGATGGTTCAAAAAATAGTTGGTTTGAAATAAATGAGCCTCTAGGTGACCAGTACTGCTGTAACAAGGAAGTCTAGGGACTCCTTCTGAAGGAAGGATCACTACCACCTGTGGTGTAATGGGGAAACCTCAAGACTTGGTAGCTCTCAATCCCAGGACACTAATCTCTTGCTGTGAAATCCTAAATAGTGAAACTGGGACGATAATTATATATCTCGTGTAGGGCCAGTAGAGAGGATAAAGATGACACATAATGGGGACTTGGCTGGGAAAAGGAGCCCTCAAATCAGTTTGCCTGGCTCATTCTTACCTCTAGTTCATGGATGGGCACAGGTTGTGATGGAAGACAGGAAACACATTTGATCCTTATGGTCAGGGGGTTTAAATCCTGCTTTTGCTCCTCAGTCATGATAGGTACTTCTGTTTTTAAAGTCAAAAAACAATCTAAAATGTTGGCAGACCTCCCACTGCCACGACTGATGATAGTTTGCCATCCTGGAGGGAGGGATACATACAGCATTAGACCATTACTCATGACAGTCCCAAGACAAGCACAGAGGGATCAAGCAACCTGAGATGAGCCAATGGGAAAATTACAACAACAAAAAAGAAAACTTAAAAATAAAAAAAAAGAATTGGGAAAAAGTTATAGGCAGCATGTTATACACCAGTTTCTCAAATTGAGGTTCCATAAATTCTCTAAGATAATTTAATTTTTGTGATTTAATCTTGATGATCATCTTGTAATATTAGCAGTTTCTGAATCATCTATAGGATACAATACGGAATACAGATGGTTGAGTGCCACCCCAAAACAGTCAGATTACTTGATCTAGGTACAGTCTTCATGTTGGGGTTTTCAAAAGCTTCCCAGGTGATTCAGAACCACCATCCTAGACTTGTCCAGTACAGTACTTACTGGCTGTATGTGACTACTTAAATTTAAATTTTAATTCAAATTAAATACACTTTAAAATGCAGTTTCTTCTTTCCATGAGTCACATTTGTTTCTTTTATTTTTTTAAATTGTGAATAAATCCCTTTATTTTTTTTTTTAAAGTTTATTGGGGTGACAATTGTTAGTAAAATTACATAGATTTCAGGTGTACAATTCTGTATTACATCAACTATAAATCCCATTGTGTGATCACCACCCAGTCAGTTCTCCTTCCATCACCATATATTTGATCCCCCTTACCCTCATCTCCCACCCCCTGTCCCCCTTACCCTCTGATAACCACTAAACTATAGTCTCTGTCTATGAGTTTTTGTTTTTCATTTGTTTGTCTTGTTCTTTTGTTGTTTTTGGTTTATATACCACATATCAGTGAAATCATATGGTTCTCTGATTTTTCTGTTTGACTTATTTCGCTTAGCATTATACTCTCAAAATCCATCCATGTTGTCACAAATGGTACTATTTCATCTTTTCTTACCGCCGAATAGTATTCCATTATGTATATATTCCACAACTTCTTTATTCATTCATCTATCGAAGGACATTTTGGTTGTTTCCCTGTCTTGGCCACCGTAAATAAAGCTCCAATGAACATTGGAGCACACGTGTCTTTATGAATAAATGTTTCCAGATTTTTTGGGTAGATACCCAGGAGAGGGATTGCTGGGTCATATGGTAATTTTATTCGTAATTTTTTGAGGAACCTCCACACTGCCTTCCATAAGGGCTGCTCCAGTCTGCATTCCCACCAACAGTGTATGAGTGTTCCTTTTTCTCCACAGCCTCTCCAACACTTGTTACTATTTGTCTTGTTGATGGTAGCCATTCTGACTGGGGTGAGGTGATATCTCATTGTGGTTTTTATTTGCATTTCTCTGATGATTAGTGATGTTAAGCATTTTTTCACATGTCTATTTGCCATTTGTGTGTTCTCTTTGGAGAAATGTCTCTTCAGGTCGTCTGCCCATTTTTCAATTGGGTTGTTTGTTTTTTTGTTGTTGAGTTGCACGAGTTCCTTGTATATTTTGGATATTAGCCCTTTATCAGAGGCACTGCTTGCAAAAATCTTCTCCCATTCAGTTGGTTGCCTCTTTATTTTGTCGATGGTTTCTTTTGCTGTGCAGAAGCTTTTAAGTTTCATATAGTCCCATTCATTTATTTTAGCTTTTACTTCCCTTGCCTTTGGAGTCAAATTCATAAAATGCTCTTTGAACCCAAGGCCCATAGTTTAGTACCTATGTTTTTTTCTATGCAGTTTATTGTTTCAGGTCTTATGCCTAAGTCTTTGGTCCATTTTGTATTAATTTTGGTACATGGTGACAGATTGCAGTCCAGTTTCATTCTTTTGCACATGGCTATCCAATTCTGCCTGGACTATTTATTTAGAAAAGAAGAGGCTGTCTTTTCTCCATTGTATGTTTTTTGCTTCTTTGTCATACATTATCTGTCCAAATTTATGTGGTTTTATTTCCGGGTTCTCAATTCTATTCCATTGGTCTATGTGTCTGTATTTCTGCCGATACCATGCTGTTTTGATTATTGTTGCCCTAAAGTCAGGGAGTGTGATACCTCCAGCATTGTTCTTTTGGCTATTCAGGGTCTTTTGTGGTTCCAAACCAATCTGATAATTTTTTGTTGTACCGCTTTAAAAAATGCCATTGGGATTTTGATGGGGATTCCATTAAATCTGTATATTGCTTTGGGTAATATGGCCATTTTAACTATGTTGATTCTTCCAAACCATGAGCACGGAATGTCTTTCCATTTCTTTTTGTCTGCTTCAATATCTTTTAAAAATGTCTTATAGTTTTCAGCATATAGGTCTTTCACATCCTTGGTTAAGTTTATTCCTAGGTATTTTATTCTTTTTGCTGCAATTGCAAAAGGAATTGTTTTTTGTATTTCTTTTTCTGAGATTTCATTGTTAGTATATAGGAATGCACTGGACTTTTGTGCGTTGATTTTGTAGCCGGCAACTTGACTGTATTCGTTGATTGTTTCTAATAGCTTTTTGGTAGAGTCTTTAGGGTTTTCTATACATAGCATCATGTCATCTGCAAAGAGTGACAATTTAATTTCTTCATTCCAAATTTGGATGCCTTTTATTTCTTTCTCTTGCCTGATTGCTCTGGCAAGGACTTCCACACTATGTTGAAAAGCAGAGGTGATGGGGACAGCCCTGTCATGTTCCTGAACGTAGAGCAAAGGGCTTCAGTTTTTCACCATTAATTATGAGATTAGCTGAGGGTTTGTCATATATGGCCTTTATTATGTTAAGGTATTTTCCTTCTATACCTATTTTATTAAGTGTTTTAATGTAAATGGATGTTGTATCTTGTCAAATGCTTTTTCTGCATCAATTGATATAATCATATGATTTTTGTCCTTTATTTTGTTTATGTTATGTATCGCATTGATGGATTTGCAGATGTTGAACCATCCTTGTGTTCGGGGGATGAACCCCACTTGGTCGTGATGAATAATCTTTTTAATGCATTGTTGTATTCGATTTGCTAGAATTTTGTTTAGGATTTTTTGCACTTGTATTCATCAGAGATATTGGTCTGTGATTTTCTTTTTTTGTGTTGTCCTTACCAGGTTTTGGTATCAGGGTAATGTTGGCCTCATATAATGAGTTGGGGAGTACTGTCTCTTCTTCAATGTTTTGGAAGAGTTTGAGCAGGATTGGTATTAGATCCTCTTTGAAGGTTTGGTAGAATTCACGAGTGAAGCCATCTGGTCCCGGACTTTTGCTTTTGGGAAGGTTTTGGATGACTGATTCAATTTCGTTACTGGTGATTGGTCTTTTAGATTTTCCAATTCTTCATGGTTCAGCCTAGGAAGTCTATATGTTTCTAAGAACTTGTCCATTTCTTCTAGGTTATTGAATTTGGTGGCATATAGTCCTTCATAGTATTTTTGGATGATCCTTTGTATTTCTGTGGTGTGCGTGATAACTTCCCCCTTTTCATTTCTGATTTTGCTAGTTAGTGTCTTCTCTCTTTTTATCTTAGTGAGTCTAGCCAAGGGTTTGTCAATTTTGTTAATCTTTTCAAAGAACCAGCTCTGTCACATTAAGTTTTTCTATTGTCTTTTTGTTCTCTATTTTATTTAGTTCTGCTCTGATTTTTGTTATTTCCTTTATTCTGCTAACCTTGGGTTTCATTTGTTCTTCTTTTTCTAGTTCTTTAAGGTGTAATGTGAGGTTATTTATTTGAGATTTTTCTTGTTTCTTGAGATAGGCCTGTAATGATATAAATTTCCCTCTTAAAACTGCTTTTGCTGCATCCCCAAAATTTTGGTAGGATGTATTTTCATTGTCATTTATTTCTATGTATCTTTTGATCTCTCCTCTAATTTCTTCTTTGACCCAGTCGTTCTTTAAAAGTATGTTATTTAATCTCCATGTATTTGTGCTTTTTCCTGCTTTCTTTTTGCAGTTGATATCCAATTTCAAAGCCTTTGGATCAGAGAATATGCGTGGTATGATTTCAATTTCTTAAATTTGCTGAGGCTGATTTTATGTCCCAATATATGGTCTATCCTTGAGAATGTTCCTTGTACACTAGAAAAAAATGTATAGTCTGATGTTTTAGGATGAAGTGCTCTATATATGTCAATTATTTACATTTCATCTAATGTGTCATTTAGGGCTGCTATTTCGTTATTTATTTTCTGTTTGGATGACCTAGCCGTAGCTGTCAATGATATATTTAAGTCCCCTAGCATAATTGTGTTTTGGGCAATTTCTCCCTTTAGTTCTCTTAGTAGTTGCTTAGCATATTTCGGTGCACCCTGATTGGGCGCATAAATATTGATGACTGTTATGTCTTCTTGTTGTACAGTCCCCTTTACCATTATGAAATGTCCATCTTTGTCTCGTTACCTTTTTCACCCTGAAGTCTGTTTCATCTGATATCAGTATGGCTACAACTGATTTTCTCTGGATACCATTTGCTTGGAGTGTCAATTTCCACCCTTTCACTTTGAGTCTATGCTTGTCCTTGTAGCTGAGATGTGTCTCTTGGAGACAGCGTATGGTTGGGTTTAGTTTTTTGATCCAACCTGCTACTCTGTGCCTTTTTATTGGTGAGTTCAGTCCATTTACATTTAGGGTGATTATTGATATGTGAGGATTTCCTGTCATTCTATCTTTAGTTTTCTGGTAAGGCTGTGTCTCCATTGTTTCTTTCCCTTTTTGTTGTAGTCTATTATTTCTGTGTGGTGGTATTCTATGATGTTTCCCTCTGTTTCTTCTTTTATTACAGTATATATTTCAGTTCTGGATTTTTTTTGAAAAAAAAATGGTTATCCCTTAAGTTTATGTAAAAGAAAGTTTGATATTTAGAGTATTCCATTTTCTTAGTGGTTACCCTTAAATTTATGTAAAAGAAAGTTTGATATTTAGAGTATTCCATTTTCTTCAGCACGCTTACTTTCTCCATTCCCATATTCCAGTTCAGGCCTTTACTCTCCTTTTTATGTTTTGGTTGCCACAAATTGTCCCTGTTGATGGTGGTCGAATAGCCTTCTTTAGTATATCTTGTAGTGCGGGTTGTGTATTAGAAAATTCCCTCAGCTTCTGTATGTCTGGAAAGGTCTTTATTCCTCCTTCATTATCTAAAGGATATTTTTGCTGAATATGTTATTCTTGGCTCTTTCCATAGTTTGTAATTTCTCTTTCCATAGTTTGAATATTTGGTTCCACTCCCTCCTGGCTTGTAGAGTTTCTGCTGAAAAATCTGATGATAATCTAATGGGCTTTGCTTTGTAGGTTACCATCTTCTTTTCCCTGGCTGCCTTGAGGATTCTTTCTTTGTCGTTGATTTTAGACAGCTTCAATACAATGTGCCTTGGAGAAGGCCTGTTGGGATTGAGGTAATTAGGTGTTCTATTTGCTTCTTGGATTCGAGGATCCAGGTCTGTCCACAAGTTTGAAAAGTTCTCATCAACAATTTGTTTGAATATATTCTCTGTTCCCTTCTCTCTTTCATTTCCTTCCGGTATGCCCATTATTCTTATATTGCTCTTTCTGATGGAGTCAGAAGGCTCTTGTAGAGTTCTTTCATTTCTTTTAAGTCTCAAGTCTCTTTCTTCTTCCATCCGTGTCATTTCCAGGTTTTTATCTTTGATGTCACTGATTCTTTCCTCCATCTGGTCAACTCTACTACCTAAGATAGCTATTTCATTCTTAATTTCTTCTATTGAGTTCTTAATCTCCAGAAATTCTATGTGGTTCTTTTTTAAAATTTCGATCTCTTTCGTAAAATGCTCATGTTGTTCTTTGATTGTGTTTCTGAGTTCATTAAACTGCCTTTCTGTGTTTTCTTGCATCTCGTTGAGTTTTTTCAGAACTGCAATCTTGAATTCTCTGTCATTTAAGTCACATATTTCCATATCTTTAAGTTCCTTTTCTGGAGACTTTTCACTTTCTTTCTGATCTGTCTTGTTGCCTTGGTTATTCATGGCAATTACTGATTTATTATTTCTCTTGCTAGACATCTACAGGAGTAGCTTCTGCAACAGACTGATCGGAAGAGGTCTTTCTTTTGTTTTCCTGTACTTGTTGGTAGAATGTTTTATTTTCTCTCCAACTGCAGCCTGTTTTTATTTCTCACACTGTAGTGCTGTTTTCTCTGCACTATCCCAGCTTCTCACACAATGGGGGGATTACCTGGGAGATGGCTTCTCCTCTGTTAATAGTTCGCCTGAGTCACAAGGCTCAGTGTCCGTGTGGGTATGCCGAAAGCTTTTGAAGTTCCAAAGCTCTTTCTGCACCAGATTCAGAGCCCGTGTGTTTCAGCAGTTCTGTTTACTCTTGCAGGGAACCGCCCGATAGGTGGGGCCAGGGGCGGGGTGAGTTGTGAGAGGTGGCCCAGAGCGGTGGCAGTGACTACCACCACAGTCCATTCTGCTTTCACAGCTCCCTCCCCTTTGCTGGAACTAGTTGGGCTGCGAATCTGTGTCTGTGGTCCACAGTTCTCAGAACTGCAAATATTCTGTTCTTTTGGTCTGACACTGCTACTGTTCCGCTTCTAGCACCAGGCTGGTGGGGGCAGCGCGAGCTCTGGGAGGGTAGGGAGGGGCTGGCTAGTCTCAGTGCCTAAGGCTTCCGTTCTCTGCTCGGCAGTGAGGGCTTAAACCACTGTTTTCAGCCTTCTTCCCTCAGTCTTTGCTCCAAGGTCTCTGCCGTGAGTGTTGGGTTCAGCCATGTTATATACTGTCCCCTCAGTCCTGTGGGCCATAAACGGAGCCCTAGCAGTCCGAGTTCTTCCCTCTCCCGCAACTGCGGTAGTTCCGGATGCAGCGACCTCGGAGCACTGAGCTAGGTCTGCATCCTGCGCCGGCGCGGCTCAGTCTCCGCACTTCTCCCTTCCCTCCTCCCCCGTTCGCGTGATTCGCCCACCTTTAGGTAAATTCAGTAGTGGGCCTCTTCATCTTGACTGTCTGCTATGCAGGGAGTCCTTTGTGGAGTTATAGTTGTTCGATTAGTTGTAAATTCCAGAGGACATTTCCAGAGGCTCACCTCACGCCGCCATTTTGATGATGTAACTCCCATGAGTCAAATTTCAAATGCTCAGTAGCCATGTGTGGCTGGTGGCGACTGGACTGGACAGTGCAAATGTAGAACATCTCCATCACTGCAGGAAGCTGTGTTAGAGAGTGCTACTCTGGGCAATTATCTTAGAACACATTCAAGCACAAACCATGCCAGTGTCTATTCTGGTGTCCAGCAGTGTTGCTTTAACTGCTGTGGTCTAATGAGAAAAGCACAGATACTGATGTCTGACATACTGATATACTTGAGCCAAATCAAGCATGGCACACCTCCCGCTATGCCGGTTTTGCAATAGTGTGACTAGAGAAAGTATGGGTGAATTGCGCCACTGCATGGCACACAGACTGCTGTGAGAATACACTTCTCATAAAATGTGTCCATTTCACCAGGTAGACACATACTGGTATAGGAAAACAATTCAAAAAGCTCCAGTTTTGCAAGCAGAGAGGCCTAGGTGCAAATCCTAGATCTGACTCTTAGTAGTCAAGTGATCTACAACAATGAGAGGCTCTTTGATGCTCAATATACCCATGTGCAGAATGGGCACAGATATCACCCTTCTTAGGGTTATACATATGAAGGTGCCAGGAACACTGCCCAGCACATAGTACATGCTCAAAAAACAAGTTCTATCACTTTCAAAATGCTTGTAAATATGTTTCTAGGGCACATAAAAACCCAGTCATTTATGCTTAGAAAGAGTAGTCACTTCCAAAACAGGTCGAGAGCCCAGTGTGTGCAGCTGTCTGTATGGGCCATGAGCACCTCCTGGGCAGCCCTCCCTGCTCCCTCGTGATTCTCTTCAATAAAGCCGACTCATTAAGGCCATAACTAATTATGATTTGTGTTCTAGAACTTTGAAAGCGTTTTCATATAAAAGACTTTCTGGTATAGAAAAAAATTTCCAGTATAAACATGTACTCAAATCATCACTCATAAATTTAGGGAGATGTCAGCCATAATTACAGGTTAGGGTTTCTCAACCTCAGTACTACAGATATTTGGGGTCAGATAATTCTTTGTTGTGTGGACATTCAGCAGGATTCCATTAGATGCCAACAGCATCCCGCTCACTTATGACATCCCAAAATGCCTCCACATACTGTCAAATGTTTCCTGAGAGGCACCAATGCTTGAGTTGAAAACCACTGTTCCAGAGTAAGGGGAAAGGTGTGGGGGAATGGATACGTTATGGTTTGTGCACTTAACAACTGCTAGACTTGAATATGCAGTAATGCCATTTAATCCTCAAACAACATTGTGTGGTTGTTATCATATTTTCTTTACATATGAGGAAACTGAAGTCCAGGGATGTTAAGTAATTGTCTAAGGTCTCTTGGCTAACAAGTGTTGGAACTAGTGTCCAAACTAGTACTGCTTGGCTAAGGTTAGCCCCTTCAATATTCAATTAAAATAAGAGTTTATTCCAAACACAGAATCTTTCTAGAATCTTACTGGGTTACTAGCTAACCAGTATGTACCACTAAAGTATGCAAGTCTATGGCCTAATTTGAAACTGAAGATGATTATCAAAATAATCATACTGGTTTTGGAATAGATCTTATGCTACTATTTTATGGGAAACACAAATATACAATTGGCCTGCTGAGTCAAGGCCATTCTCGGTTATTACCATAAACCATGACATCAGTGTTAGGAAGGAGGTTATCTTTCTGTTCTCCTCGCTGGAAGCCCACTGTCCTGCATCCAGCTCACCCAATGTCCTAACAGAAGCAGCTGCCACCTCCATGCCAGCAACCTCTGTGTCCTACTGTGTGCAAGGTTCCATGCTAAGCAGTATACCCACATTATCTCATGTGATCCTTACTACAGACCTCAGTGGTAGGAATTATCACCCCCATTTTAGTTTCCCCATTTAGATGAGGAAACTGAGACTCAGAGAAAGCAGATAACTTGCTGGTAAGTGGTTGAGCCAGGATTCAAAGTCACTGCAGCTCTTGCAATAACTGTCATATTACACAGCCACACCAGCACAGGTTAAAGAGAGGGGAGGCCCAGGAATCTCTTGGCTTCACTATTCTGGAAACAGCCACACTAGGCAGGCCAAGACCATTCGAGATTCTCCTTCCCCTTACAGCAAAATTAAGGAACACAGTTGTGCAGGTCACTCAGAGCTTCCCCACCTAGAGGGCCATTGGTTCCTGTTCGGGATTCAAGGACTATGAGCGTTTATCATGTTTGCTCCAAACAGAAGCATGCAACATCTGTGTAGGGAGCTTGGTCCTCTCAGAGCACAACACGAGAGTGGGAAGAGTCTCTGAAAATTCGCTTCTCTAGAAAAGATTATAATATGGTGGGAAAGCTAAGGCAGTCCAAAAGGCCCAACTTTACGTGAAAGCTGATTTTCAAAAATTCATTTAAAGGTGCAAAATAAAAAGTTACTAGTATTTCCTCAAAATGTATCAACATTAACCCAAGAGCCTGTGAGAATTATGATTTTTCCAGCACCTGTGGAACTCAACACTGACTTTATGTTGAGTTACACTGGGTTTTACTCTGTGTCTGCAAATGTCAGTTCCGTGTCAGACTCAAACCTAAATTTCTGCAGATTGGCCAGTAGAGGGCGCACAATCACTGTGATGGCCAAAAATTTCACAATGAAGTAGGTTTGAAATTTCTCTAAGGGGAAAAGGAAGAGGAAGGTTACCCTCACCCATATTACCCTTTTAAAAATGAAAGTCACATAATTTTACCCAAAATATATTCTGAGCTTTCCATCATCAAAACACATGGATATAATAAATACCTATTTATTCTTTATCAAACTGTAGAAAATCTAGTTTATAACTTGTGATCTTACAAAACAACAACAAAAATCAAACCTCTGTTCTCTGTGTGACCTTGGCTAAGTTATATACTTGAATTCCCACTGGAAAATAAAATTGGTGACAATGATAACAACTCCTGACACCACTGCCACAAGTTTATTGGGAGGATCAGAGTTTGTCATGATAAGTAAATGATGGGACATAAATATTGGTTCCCTTCCCTAATTTCCTTACTAGATGTTTTCATAAAAATCTGTAGAATCATGTTTATTAAAAAGCAGCATCTTGTTTATCAAACAAAATTACAATATTTATTATCCTCACAGGTTTCCTTAGACTTTGAAATCAGAGCTGGGTTCAAATCCTGTCTTCACACTTCCTTGTTTGTGATCTTAGATGATGCATTTAACTCTTTGGGCTTCCATTCCCCCTCTGTACAGTGAGGTACTTAAGACGGCTGTGAACATGAAGTTTGATGGCACAGAGCAGGGGTTTGGTCACCATGGGCATCCTGTTTATGGACTTTTGGCCACTTTTGAGAAGACAACCAGAAACTGTTGGGAACAGGTGTAGCTACCTGCAAGGAGTGGCATTACTGCCAGCTGGATGGAGAAGGAGCCCTGCGTCCAGCGGCCTGCCATCTTGGAATCAGTTTCCTCTTCTGCTCGAGATTTCTTCCTTCTCTTCTGGCTTTTCATTTTCCCCTCTGATTCTTTCTGTTTAACTGTGAAATCAAAAGAAGGAAATAAGTGTTAAGAGGAGCTTATATCCAAGCTGCCATATGTGAATGTACACATGTTACAGAGATTTGGGAATGTTCTGGAAGCTCCTTGAAGGTAGAAGTTGTTCTTTGTGCTGCTGCCCCTTCCTAGCAACCAGAAGAGGTATCTAAAAGTGGATAGCTGAACACTAACCAGTTATATACACCACCTGCTACTACCAAGAATGTGGGCAGAAGGGAGCTAAGTTTGCCATGATGACAACAGCACCACAACATAAGTTTTCCTTCAAGTCAGCTCTTCACCAAAGAATAGGGTTGAGGTTTGGGCTTTGGAGTTGAACCACCAAAGTTCCAGCTCTACCCCTCCTGCAGTGTAGTGCTAGAAAAATACCTTCCCCATGCAGAGCCTCAATTACCTCATCTGTCAAATGGGGGCAACAGCACCTCTTTCTGAGAAGAGTAAGTGAGCACCTCTTGCCATATGCAAAATGAATTGCAGACTAAAGGTAGGAAACAAAAACTTCAAAATTATTAGAAGAATACATAGGAGAATGTACTGACATCTGAATGAGGAAGGATTTCTTAAACATTATCAAAAGTACAAACTACAAAGGAATTGTTAAACAACTGGTGTACAAAAGAAGACACTGTACGTACAGTGAAAGGATAAATTACAGATCTCAGTCTGTGAAGTTTAGAATGCATGTAACTGACAATGCATAATCATCCAGAAGATGTGAAAAATAAAGCTTACGAATCAATAAGAAAAAATTTGGAACCCAATGGAAAAATGAGCAAAGAAATAAGAATAGGTAAATCATATATGAGTGTGACCAAATAAGAATCTCAATCCCATTAGGAATCAGGAATTAAGCCCCTGACTGTGCCAAGCATGGGTGATAATGTGGAGAAACAAAAATTCTTGTTGAGTGCTGTCAGGAGGGCAACCCAGAGAGTAAACTGGCAGCATCTCCTGAGGGGAGAAATGCATTTCCTATACCTGGTGACCTCACTGGGCAATGCCCTAGACTCTCTTGCGTGTGCACACGGATGCTAGCTATTGCAGTGCTGGTGGAACCAGGAAACTTGTGACAACCCATGGGTGAAGGATGCTACATCTATCTAATGGGGTACTCTCCAGAAGTTGTAATAAAGGAGCTGGACTTACATATATTGACACGAATAAATCTCAGAAATAAAGTTGAGTGCAAAGAGTAAGTTGCAGGAAGATATGTGTAGTATGAAATTGTGGACGGCAAAGGGGCCACATGTTAAACCTGACAAGCTCAGGAGAATGAAAATAACAACATAGGATGGTGTGAACATCCTATGGGCCATGGCAGGAAGGTGGGCCATGGCAGGAAGTCACATCCTTGGCCTGTAGCTTCCTTGACAAAGGTCAATGTTTACCTTAAGTGACTCTATCTGTTGTCTTCTTGCATCTAAGATAACATGCCCTTGGAATGTCAAGAGTAATCCCTTTTTCCGGACCCCCCAGGGGACACAACCCACCACACCAGAGCAGGAAACAACAAAATCCCTCATTGTTATCTTGTTCCCGGAATACCATCTCTATGTGCTATAAAATGCTATTAACTATCCTGTACCCACCAATGTCAAAGAAGTGTGTGTCTCTCCATTTTACTTTTTATCCAATTCCAGAGATTTCCCCGCTTTGCTTTCTCTGACCCCCTTAATCTACAACAAATGGATTTCATGTAACCTTCCTCCTTTGATTCTACTGTATAAAATAAATTGCAAAACAGCTATTTGCTGGAGCATCTTTTCAATCCATTGAGACTTTGCTTCCTGGCAATAGTCGTCAGTTTGGCTCAAATAAGCTTTCTCTTAGGCTGGATGTATTTTTCGTTGACATTACTTGGCGTAGGTGGCAGGATTCCAAAGAAGCCCACCCAGGACCACCCTGTGGACCCAGATTCGGTGCTCGGTACCAGCAGGGCCCATTGTGCCCCAACTGCTCCCTGCTTCGCATCGGGTGAACTTGGGTGAGTTATCTCTTGGAAATCCAGGACCTTCCCCTCACTTATGTTAGAGGGTGTGACTTTATTTGAGCTGTTCTTAGAAAATCCTCAAGATAATACTAAAGGATAGGAGTTGAGATGGGTGGCTGGTTTTAATTTTGGTTTTTCAATTGGAATTGCTTACTGCAAGTCTGAACAAACCTTTGCTGGATAAATGAGAGCCTGAACTTGTTCAGCTCCGAAGACAAGGGGCATTTACTCCCTCCAGCCTGAATTTCAGTATTCAGGTGACTAAGAATTTTGTGGAAGTGTATGAGGGTACTCCTCAAAATGTGCAGTGGCCCCAGAGGGAATTCCAACACAACTGTAATGAAATAATTAACTCATTTGGGGACGTGTACATAAAGGCTGGTTACCTAGCTCTCCGAGTCCTCACGGATGTACTAGACAGCCGGGGAGAGAAACCGAAAGAGGGTTGAAGCGACTACTCGGGAGGTTACAGCCCCTCGGTGCTCAACTCATAAGCAGCACACGTCAACCTGCTAGACAATATCCCTACAAGTGTGTTCAGACTCTGCAGAAATCTAAGGAAAACTAAAACTAACATGGGACATCGTGCCTCTAAGGTCAGTAAACCCCAGAAACCACAGACTCTCATTAATACTCCTGCAAGACGCATGTACAATTCGTACAGAATTTCAACTTACAAGTACCTACAGAAATGGAAACTTTTAACAAAAAATGATATCAGCTTGAGATGGCCAAAATGGGGAAGTTTTGAGACTCCCAAATTGAGTTTTTTTTGCATGCTCAATTGGAAAAATCTGGCTCTAAAATTAAACTAAAGGAAAGGGAAGCTTGATTGGAAATTAGAAGCTTCTAGGCGGAGCACATATAAACTCCTTTCTCTACAGGAAGTTAATAAGAAAATTTTAGAAACCGTCTCTGAACGAAAGAAGGCCTCTGAAGCTGATAAATGCCAACCCCCTATTCCCCCCACCCCTTCTCCAGCTGCCCCACTATATCCCTTGCTTTCTGAGCTCCCTTGTCCGGACATACCCCTCCCTTCTCTTCCTCCTCCGCCTCCTCCTTCTGTCTCCTCTATACCCCCTTCACTACCACTCTCTACAGACCCAGGGGAAATAGAGAATAGAAATTCAGACCAAGATAAAGCAGAAAAAAATAGAAATTCTGGCAGCTCCCTTCAGGGAGAAGCCGGTCTCAGGCAGAGGGGAACCAGCGACTGTTTATGTTCCTTGGACTAGAACAGAATTAGAATTTAACTAAAGATTTCCCTGACCCTCTCCAGGACCCTGATGGGTTTGCAAAAGAATCTGATTTAACTGTTAGAACATATGATCCTGGCTGTTCTGACCTATTCCAATTGATACACCTACAGGTTTCCGAGAGCAAAGCAACAGAATGGCTGAATAAGGTTCCCTGGGAAGCTCCTGTAGACGACTTCTTAAAACAAAGAGAGACAGACCGGAGAAAATGCAGGGACTTAGCCCGCCGGCTTTATCAAGCTATATCTGAGATTTCCCCCCAGAAAATAGACTGGACCAAGGTCCAGCAATGTAAAAGAAGGCCTGATGAACCAGTACTTGATTTCTTTGAATGTTTTATAAAAACTTTCAAACAATACTCAGGTCTGTCTCCAGTTTTAAGGATCATCAGAATGATCCTTTACTAAACTCGGCATTTTTGGAAGGACTGGATGAAGAACTTGTAATGCTGATTAAACAGCAAAAATTAAATTGGCGAACTACATGTACTAATGACCTGGCAATTGTGGCTGATCAACTACCTAAAACGATTGAAAAGAGAGAAAGAGATAACGCTGCCAAAATCATGAACTTACAGCTTCAGCAATTAAGCCGTCAGGTCAGGCCTCCCAGAGGTCACTTAGACAAGGGGACAGAGGAGTCTATTTTTATTGTCGAAAGTCAGGTCACCTCAAGGATTGTAGAAAACTGAAACGGGATTTAGAAAAAGAAAGGAACAGAAGCAAGCACAGGTTTGCTGAGGACTATGAGAGGATATTTCCCCTTCTCCTTACAAATACTTTAGGAGAAATCGAAATTATCACAAAAGGGGAAATTACTAAGGCCCTTGTAGATACTGGGGCTACTTTGTCTGTTCTTAATGCTACCCAACTAAGTTGCCCTCTCCCCTGGAGTAAAGCTTCTCTACAAACGGTAGGGATATTAATCAACCAATGGCTGTTTTTAAATCAGAACCTGTTCCCTTCCAACTAGGAAATGTTACTAATTAAATGTTAAAACGTTACTATACTACTAGTTAAGATGTTACTAGTTATTTTTACTAAATATGCTCCAATTCACCTGACAGGGAGCGATTTTCTTGAAACCCATGATGTCCACATATCCTTTTCCCACAAGAGTGACATGTATTTAGAACTAAATGATTCAGATACTGAACCAATTGGGCAAGTAATGATTTTAAAGGAATCTCCACAGAGGAAACTAACCTTGAGACTGAACAATTATTGCAGGACATCCCAGTGCAAATTTGGGCCCTTTCCAGTATAGATATTGCCGAGATGAAGTCAGCCTCTCCTACTAAAATAACTATAGACTACATTGCCTCTACCTAATATTCACCAATATCCTTTAAGATCCGATGCACTAGCCGGAATTAAACCCATTATACAAGATTATTTAAATAGGGGGCTTATAATTCCTTGTATGGGCCCCTGGAATTCTGCTATTCTTCCAGTAAAGAAGCCAAATGGAAAAGGATGGAGATTTGTACAGGATCTCAGAGCAATAAATAAAATAGTCATTCCGAGACATGCTGCAGTTCCAAATGCACATACCCTATCATCAGTCTTTCCTGTGGACTGCCAATATTTTCCAGTAATAGATTTATGTAGTGCCTTTTTCAGCATTCCTGTAGAAAAGGACAGTCAATATCTCTATGCTTTCACCTGGGAAGATCGCCAATTTACTTGGACTGTGATGCCCCAGCGGTATACAGAGAGTCCCACCTATTTCTCCCAGATATTAAAGGCTGATTTGAATGATGTTGATTTTCCCAGAGATTCCACACTAATCCAATATATGGATGACTTACTTTTATGCTCTAGGACACTACTAGACCCCCAAAAGCACACAATTTACCTGTTACAACAGTGAGCTCTAAAGGGACATAAGGTCTCAAAGGAAAACTTCAATTTTGTTTGCCCCAAGTAAAATACATTGGCCATCTCATATCCAAAGATGGGTTACTGATTAACCCTGAAAGACTCAAAGGAATGTTATCCTTTCCCCTTCCAAAAACGAAAAATCAGCTTAGAGGATTCCTGGGTCTAACTGGATACTGTTGCAATTCGGTTCCAAATTTTTCATTAATGGCCCAACCTCTGTATGTCTTATTAAAATCAGATCAACCTGATCCACTTCAATAGAATCCAGAAGGGAAACAAGCTATAAAAGCTCTAAAGGAAGAATTATCTAGAGCTCCCGCTATGGGACATCCTAATTATAAACTGCCTTTCTTCCTTTTCATGAAAACAAAGGAAATGCTTTGGGAGTTCTAACTCAGAAACGTGGAGACCATCATAGACCTACAGGATATTACAGTCAGTAACTGGACTCAGTAGCCAAAGGGCTCCCTCCTTGCATGAGGGCCATCTCTGCAACAGCCACGTTGTGCAAGCAAACAGAAGAGATAGCCATGGGCTCTCCTTTGACTATGTATGTTCGTCATTCTGTTGGATCCTTACTGAACGCCCATCACATTCAACACTTCTGTCAGTTGACTGGCTTTTTATAAAATATTCTTGCTCTCTGTGCCTAATATCACTTTAACTCAATGTAACAGTCGTAGCCCATCAACTTTTTTACCCTCTTTACAGGATGAAGGCACCTACGATTGTGTCTTGCTTGCTGACCACCTTCTTGTTCCCAGAAATGATTTACAGGAAACTCCTACTGATAATGCTGACTTAATTTGGTTTGCAGATGGCTCTTATTTGAAAGATGAACAGGGACATCACTGAGCTGGATATGCAGTAACTCCCATGGTGGATAATTGAAAGTTCTTATTTACCTGAAATAAGATCTGCCCAGCAAGCCAAATAATGGCTCTAACTCGGGACTGTCAATTGGCCAAAGATCAAGTAGCCAATATTTACACTGACAATCGCTGTGCCTTTGGTGTAGCTCATGACTTCGGAATGTTATGGAAGTAGTGACGTTTCTTAGCTTCCTCAGGGCAGCCCATAAAGAATGGAAAGTAGGTTGCAGAATCATTAGATGCCATACAGCAACTGAAAAAACTGGTAATTACCAAAATTCCAGAACATTCTAAAGCTGTCACAATGGAAGCAAAAGGAAATCATTTAGCTGAGGCTGCAGCTAAACAGGCAGCATTGAATAGTCAGAATATCCAGATCTGAGAATGCCCCTTGCTTCCTATTAAATCAATAAGACTTTCTTTTACAGTTCCAAAAGACAGCCACAGAAGAGAAGAGGATATGGCAACAAAAAGGGGGAACCTTTGACCCAGTCAAACAGGTAAGTCTTGGAGCCAATCAAAAACCTGTCTTACCTACAGGGGCTTAACTACCTATACTTCAATATGTGCTATGAGCTCACACATTGGGGTCCTGAAAACATGTTATGGAGTAAACAATATTACTGGAAACGTTCTCCCACTGTAGCTCATAAAGTGTGTGGCAGATGTTCTATCTATCCGAAATACAACCCAGGAAAACCATTCCATGGATCCCAAGGGCATTTCCCACTTCCTTTAGGCCCATTTGAGGTATGGCAATTGGATTTTATCCAAATGCCACCATCTCAAGGATACAAATATATATTAGTTATGATTTGTATGTTTTCTCACTGGGATGAGGCATTCACTTACAGGAGAGCAACAGCATTAACAGTAGGTAAAATGCTTTTGGAAAAAATAATTCCCAACTGGAGAATTCCCTGTGAGTTACTTAGTCACTAAGGGACTCATTTGACTGGACAAATAATGCAATCCATCTGTAACATTTGGCCTATTCTACAGCATTTTCATTATGCTTGTCACGCCCTGTCCTCTGGATTGGTGGAACACACCAACGGTACAATCAAAATTCAGCTAGTCATAATTTCAGAAGCTTTTAATCTTCCATGGCCTTAGGCTCTCCCTGTTGTGCTCCTCAACCTGAGGTCTACTCCTTTTGGTAACATAGGATTCGTCCTTATGAAATAGTCACTGGTTGCCCTATGCATATGGATGCAGGGACATATGAACCAACCTTACTAAAAGGAGATAGCTTAAAGGGATTAATAAATTAGTAATTGATTCATTTCAGAGTGCGCTCCTGGGAGATGAAGACTTCAAAGACCATGGTTTACAACCAGGAGATTTTGTCTACTGGAAAAGACATCAAATAAAAGATTCTCTCCAGACTCTTTGGAAGGGACCTTATCAGGTGTTACCAACTAATCCATGTGCAGCCAAACTTAAAGGAGTTAACTCGTGGATTCACATTTCTCATTTAAAAAAGGCACCTAACAGTGAATGGACATCTATTCCTATATCTGACTCACCTCTGTCTACAGCAAACATCGAAGACTCAAGGATGAGAAGCCACTGACATTAAAGGCAGAGAGCTATCCAAAGACATCAATAAGGCCTATATACCCACAAATTGATGCTGGACCCAAAGACGCTTATTTAATCTTTTTTTTTTTTCCCCTTAACTAATAGTTAAATTTGCTCCTTAAAATTCCCTCAAACCTTACTCTTATATCACCTAATTCTTGAGATATATCAAACAGTTCTTTTATTGTTGTTATCCTTCTTGTGGTTTCCTAATGGAAACAGTGTCTGTCTCCCCAGACCCCCTCCCTTACTGGATATGAAAAACTTGGATACCTGCTAATCTTTCCCATTTACTAGACAATGATGTTCTCATGATCACTTATGATAATGAGGCTAACGCCTTGTTAGCCACGCATTGGTCCTCTCCTACTATTAACTTTGGTACATTTTTTTCTGGGTGTATCTATTATAAAGAACCCATCTTGAGCAAGCACTTTCCAGAACACTTCCCTGGTAATTCCCCTGGTAGAATTACATAAGGATCTAATTTAGATGAGTATTGTATACCTATAGGAATGGATGATAACAAATTAAGGAAAAAGGCTTGTAGCAGCCTGCCCTGTCATAGTATAGCTTGTCCTCAAAGCTACCAGCCATGCTCCTGTGGCTGGATGCCCGTAAAACAGGAAAAAATAAATGGGTCTGCATTTCAGAAATTATTGGAATTACTTGGTGGGTAGATATGTCTGTTAATACCCCTCCCTCTTTGCGTCCTGGACACTTATGGGAAGCCTTACGGAACACTGAAACTCTAGCTCATTTAGGGGTTACCTCTACTCATTTAATTATGGTATGGGAGACTCAACATTTTTGGGTCCATTCAGTGTACCCCAATTGCTCCCAGGCCATAGGCACCCCAGGCAGCAACATTCCTGGTGGGTCCAACAACACTGGCCATGTCTAAGAAATAAGAGGGAGATACTCGGAGGGTTGGGAGCCGGCCTTGGCGTTCTGGGGCAAGCTGAATTTGCAGCTAATGAAGAACGTCATTCGTTAGAAAAGGACTCTTTATCTAAAATAGGCCATATAGAGGGAATGTTATTTCAAGAGGAAGGAAAAAGATGGGAAGCAGCATAGAAAGACAATGAGGCCCTAGCTCAATGGACAGAACAGACAATCAAATTTCATGCACAAACCCAGCAATGGGAACGTGCCTTTACCCTGACTCAACAGGGCCTATTATCTATGCTAATACAAATGGAATCTGAAGTAGCTATGAAACACTGGCTAACTATAATGGGCACCCAGCCAGACACTTGTGGGACTCTTATGGTTTCCTGGACTTTGGAAAATTTTGGATGGCAAATGTGATCTAAGATGTTGTATCTTAAAAACACAAGCACCTCAGTTAAATCCTAAGCTAAGATTTTCAGTAGTTCAACTGGCTGGCATAGGGACCATCCTTAATAATACTAGACTACTCCCAATGGGAAGTAGATGGGCCATATTAAATAATAATAAAAATTGGGAACCCATCTCATTATCTGATTATGAAAATCGAAAAGGTGAATGGTTATATATCCAATCAATATGGAATTCTGAATTTACCTAATCCTGGCCTATTGTATCCACCCCAACAAATAACAATATATGGTGTATGGGAAAGGGAGGTTTTTGTTGGGAAGGGTTAGAAAATTCTTCTGTCATGCTAACTGACTTCTATTGTAATATACCAGGTTTGCAGTAAATGCTACAGGAATATGGTTTAATACTAAAATCATAGGCAAATTATTTTGCCTGAGTTTGATGAAACCAATAATAATATAGATACTGAAAATTCAGTTTACTGGGAAATTGAATTAAATCCTCCCCATGAAGTCATTTCTATGGAAACTAATTGGCCAGAAGAAAAATTAGAACTTCTAGATCATGAAATAACAGAGAATCTTCATTCATCTGTCCAAACTTATGGTAAGGTACAAACAGCAGTAGACGAGGGAGGAAAACATATTATTAGCTTAATAAAAAATTATGATAAAGCATGTAAAGGGTTCTTTGGATGGCTAGGATGTTTATTCTCCTCAGACTCATACTTATTTAATGTTGGACATTTTCTGCTTCTCATCGGTGTTACTGGTTTAATACTATTGCTCTTTGCCCTAGTTTGTAAATGTTATACTAGATGCAAAAAAACAAAACATAAGATTAACAGAAAAAAAAACGGATCATGATAGCTCAAAGATTAGAAATGATCCAGAATATATTTCATGAAGACATATAGGATCTGACTGCCTCCCATTTGCTCACATTTTCTTTTAAATAGAGTAATTTGGCCTTGACTGCCATCTAAGGTTATGGTTTTGCCCCACCCCCAATAGTCCAACATTCAACATGATAAACGCTGACACTAAGACTTCCTAGGAATGAGCCTTCCTAGCACCGTGGGACCACACTATCCAACCAGAAGGTTGGTCATCAATGTATCCTTCGGATTAATTTATGACCAAAATGGGGAACTGTGGACGGAAAAGAGGCCACATGTTAAACCTGACAAGCTCAGGAGACTGAAAATAACCATAGGATGGCATGAACATAAAAATTCATAACTAAGGTGGGCCATGGGGGGAAGTCACATCCTTGGCCTGTAGCTTCCTTGACAAAGGTCAATCTTTACCTTAAGTGAAGATTGTCTTTTTGCATCTAAGGTAACATACCCTTGGAATGTGAAGAGTAATCCCTTTTTCTGGACCTCCTAGGGGACACAATCCACCACACTAGAATAGGAAACTACAGAATCCCTCATTGTTATCTTGTTCCCCCAAATACCATCTCTATGTGCTATAAAATGCTATTAACTATCCTGTACCCACCAATGTCAAAGAAGTGTGTGTGTCTCCATTTTACTTTTTATCCAATCCCAGAGATTTCCCTGCTTTGCTTTCTTCCACCCGCTTAATCTACAACCAATGGATTTCATGTAAACTTCCTTTGATTCTAATGTATAAAATAAGTTGCAAAACAGCCATTTTCTGGAGCATTTTCTCAATCCATTGAGACTTGCTTCCTGCCAAGTGTCATCAGTTTGGCTAAAATAAACTCTTAAAAGCTTTCTCTAAGGTTGGATGTATTTTTTTGTTGACAAAATCATTTCTGAAACTCATAAAACCACAAATCCATACCATGTTGTATGAAAGTGCGAGAAAGAATGGGGTAGCAGGAAGGATTACACCAGTTTCTATCTCAGTATAGGGTATGCTTCTTAAAAGCACAGGATGCAAAGGGGACTGAAACTGTATCTGTAAACTTTTACTTCTTAAAAAAAAAAAAAGAACAAGAAATGAAGAACACTTATAACAAAATAATAAAACCTACCATATTTTGCTGCGTATAAAGCACACTTTTTTGCCCAAATTTGTGAGGGAAAAATAAGGATGTGCATTATTCATCGGTAGTACTAATTGTGTATCTATGTAAATGTTTTTAATTCTTTTATTTATGCTTAGGAGTTAAAAGTATAACTCTAAAAATCAATAATGATGTCCGTATGCAAAATAATACCAAGGAATACAATAATCGGTTTTGTTGAACTTATGATGAACTTGCAACAATGAAGAGTTCTTGGCCTTCTATGATGCATAAATATAAATGTATAAATGTGTTACCCGTACATAAAATTTCTTGTACCTTGTATCTGTTCTTGTGTTTTGTAATTATTTGTTACATAAAATTTCTTGTAGTATGTTATAAAAAAATGCTAAAATTCCTTTATAATAACAAAAAACAAGTACCTAAATGTAAACAAATAAACATTTGAATTAAAAAATTAGAATGAAAGATTTTTTTCCCTGAAAGTTTGAGCCAAAAATGTGGGTGCACGTTATACACGGGAGCACATTATACATGGCAAAATATGGTAAATAGCGGGTACATTGTTGTTATAGTTTTCTGTATACTTTCCTCTCTTTATATAAAGATAAAAAGAATGGTTTGAAAACCTCATTAAAATGCTCAAAGAACATAAAAAAGGAGTGGGGTTGTTTATCTGGAAAAGAGAAAACTCAGAAGGAGCTGAGAGGTGTTCAGTTATGAAAGTGTGGACTAGTCTTTTAGGGCCTTAAAAATAGGAATGAATATTATTCACTGTGTTTCCAACACCTAGTAGACAGCTTGACTCAAGCCATCATTTCTCTCTGCAACTTCAATGTTGAACTAGAACCAGGAAAAGCAGACTAACTAAATGAGAGTTAAGGAAATGACTTGTAACATTTACAGCTGAATGAATGGGAAATGGCCATCCCAGGAGACAGCAAGTGTATCGGTTCTAGAATTTTCTGCCCCATACTGGAAACCCAACTGCTTGCTGAAAAATTGATGAGGAGATCTAGGCCAAGAACGAGGTAGATTTACTGGCTTCTGAGGATCTTTGCTTCTTCACAGTCTGTCACAAAGATTTCGTGTTTCTGCATGAGTAGTTCCTGCAACCTGGGATGCTATTTCCCTCATTCCACTATAAGAAGGAAATAGCTTCCTATCTTCCAAGGAGAGTCTTTCCTTATTCCCTACTCTTCCGTGCTTCCTCAACATACCACATACCTACCCCTACCACAGCATCTATCACATAGAATTGTTATTATTTGTTTGAAAGTCTCCAGTAGACATTAGAGATTTTCATGTTTCCCATATTCACACCACCATGGATCAGGAGCACAAAAATACTGGAAGAGTTGGAAGGGATGTGACAGAGGGTGTAGATGGATGGGATAATGAGGGTAAGTGAATGAGATAAAATTGGATTGGGTGAATGGATGGATGGACAGACAGATGTTAGGGATGGAAGGATGAGGTGAGATAGAAGGGATAAGTTGAAAGTATATGTAGTATTCTTTTATTTTGAGGAATATTTGGTCAGATATCACAGAATCTTATTGAAATATTTGGAATTTGAAATATTTCATAATTCTTCCAAGTCTAGTTATAAAATTCCAAAATCCCATCCTTACTTTGAAATTTTTGCTTTTCTAATAATTTTGTTAAGCTGCTAAATGATGGTCTCTCAATAAATTTCTTCATCTCCATTACAGTTGCCCCTCCCAAAGAAATAGTTGGTAGTCTTGAAATATTCCATCTAGAAAATTCACAAAGAGAAAAATAAAGGTGAAAAATAAATCAGACAGATCTAATAATCTATTTATTGGATTAAATGTGAGCAGATTAAACAAAAATAACATTGCATTCCTTTAACCCAATGCTTCTCAAATTTCAACATACATATGAATCACCTGGGAATGCTATTAAATAAAATGCAGATTCTGGTTCAGGAAGCCTGGAGTGGGCCTGAGACTCCACATTTCTAACAAGCTCCCAGTAACAGTGATGCTTTGGTCTGCAGACCACACTTGTACTACCAATTTCTAGAAAATATAATGGAAAATAATATATTTTTTAATAAAAGCAACTGAAATTCTAAAATACCCAGGAATTCATTTACAGGAATTATCCACAACATCTATGGGAAGAAAAAATTAACTCTGTCAATAATGCCACAAAGGAGCTGCTGAACTAGTGAAAATATACAACATGATAATGGATGGGAGAACTGCACGATGTAAAAATGTTAATTTGTTTCCAAATTAATCTATAAATTCAATGCAAAAGCAATTTTTTTAAATTGACTCTTTTTCAATGACATTTTCTCTTGCTTATCCCCATCCCTATTCCCCCAAGTAACCAGCTGGGCCTCCATTCTACTCCTAGTCTCCACAGCATCCAAGGAAACTCCTTCTCCAGACCCTTCTTAGGCTCCACGAGGCTCCAAGAGCAACTGCCCTCCCAGAAGGGCGGGCTATGGACTGGTAACCTAAAGATATGGGTTGGGGTCCTGGCTTTACCAACACACCCAAGATTCCCAAGAACTTTGTGCAAATCACTTAACTAGTCATCTTGTGGAGAACATGGAGATAGTAATACCACCTCACAGAGTAATCATTATGAGGATTACATGAGACAAAGTAATACATGACAAAGCACAGTGCCTGACATATAACATGTGCTCACAAACACAAGCATTTCACCCTCTGTTCCTTTCATTTCACTTGGATTGCATGAGCTCCAACATAACTGAAGTTACTAAAAGTCTACACCACTCGTGGTGGAAGTCTATAGGGCTAGTATAAGAGAGGGCTGCACTCCCACTCCCCAAAATGACGTGGGTCCATTCTTACCCAACCGTAGCAAGATCTTCCGTTCTGAGTAGCTTTTCATATTCCTCAGTGTTCCTGGAAAGAGTTTCAGGCTCTGCTGCATGAGAACCTGATAGTTAGCAAAGGTCTCCAAACTTCTTGTTCCACACCAGTTCACTAAGAAATGAGGGTTCTTTGCACATTTTGTAATACCAGTCCCAAACAGCAGGCCTGCTATGTGATGAGCATTTAGTAAAAAAGTTAATAATAAATGAGTACATGAGTGAATATACAGACTAATTATGATTATTTGGACAAATAGAGGCAAGAGGAGGCCTCCAGTTCTTTATATGATACCCCACAAATAAAAAAAGAAGAAAAGCCTATTATATTCAGTTGTCCACCTTAGCACTGTTCACATAGAATATACTCAAAACACTCCCAGCTTCCTAAGTGCCCACCTATAGGGAATGATTAAGCAAATTACGGTATTACCAGCAGATGAAATATTATTTAGTCACCACAAATGAAGTTTATGGCATGTTTTGAAGGAAATAGGAAAGTGCATGTAATGACATGTTACTCTCAGAATACAGAATCAAGTATCCAAGATAACTTTATCTATGAAAAAAAAAAATCTTAGAAGAAAAGGAATTTGCCATATGATAACCAAAATATTACAATGCTTGTTCCTAGTAATGGAATTATATTTTCCGTCTTTTACTTTTCTATATTCATTAAATTTTCTAAAAATCACTTATATAACTTCTACAGTCAGAAAGTTCTTTTGTAAGCCACAAAATAAAGAAAAATAACAACAAAAAGTGAGTCATGCAGAGAAAGCAGTGCTTGCTTTGGCAGCGTGAACCAGCATTAGCAGAAGCAGCTGGTACCCATGAAGGACAGTAGTGCACACACACTACACCAGTATCACCAATCACTTTCCCTGCCATAGTTTGCACTTGGCTTGTCCACAAAGATCATCTCCACTCACCATGCAAAGACTTTAAGTGTTTTCCTGCTTTTTCTGGTTTTCCTGGTGCATACTCCTGGTCCCACTCTTCTTTGACATGAATGCCAAACAATTTTTTCTGATTTAAAACCAAATGTCGTACTTCCTCTAGAATGCATGAGAAAAAAGAATAATTGACTCGATCAACCAGAAATACCTTTTGAAAACCTACTAGTATATGACAATGCCACTTCTGGTGTTTGAGATAGAGCAATGGATTAGAGAGGAAAAGCCCCTGACCTCCACGAGGTGTTGCCTAAGGGGCTGCGGCTTCGAAATACCAGGAAATTTAAACCTCAACTGGCAACAATGTCTACTTCCAAATAAGACCATTAAGTACTCAATATATGTTGTTTCATTTAATCATTACACTTCAAGGAAGGCATTACCACTTCTCCATTTCACAGATGAGGACCTGACACTTAAGCAACTTTCCTGTGGTCAGAGAGCTGGCTTTAGCAAAGCCAGGACTATACCCAGAGCTTCTTGTCCCCAGCTATAGAGATGACCCCTTCATGTCTTTCATTTCTGTCAGTACAGGGCTTTGCATGCATATGGCAGCAATGAACATGTGTGAGGAATAATGAATGAGCTGAGGGAGTGAGTGGATGAAGAGAGATAATGGAAGGTGCAAGAAAGACGTGGGGGAAAAAAGTGAAATTGGGTTCTGTGTTAAAGGATGGATAATAATTTTGGAGAAAGAGATGAGGCTAAGAGCTCCCTAGGTATGGCCAAATGCCTGAAGACGGATCCCATAATGAGGAAAAGCCTACTGTCTTCAGGGACCAGGGGATGGACCAGGTCTGAAGGTGGGAATGGCAACAGGAAAGGAGCCTTAGGGAACAGATTATATGACACCTTTAAGGCTGGACTCAGAAGTCAGAACTTGGTTCCCTAAGGCACTGGGCAGTGATGAAAAGCTGCACAGCAATGAAATATCAGGGTAGAGGGTGATACAGAAAGGTCATGGAACTGCTGAACCACCTCAGTTCTTGTCTTCTTGAAGGAAAGACTTCAATCAAGAAATGGAATTTGTGAAGCATGAACAGCAGAAATGTATTAGTAAAAGTACACTCTCAGACAGGGAGGGCCTGACCCAAGAGAGGGAAACAGCCCCGCCTTACATTGTGTGAAGGCTTTTATTTCTATGGGTAGAATTGCCTCCCACTCCCCTTTTATCTCTTTCTTCTCCTGAGGTGCCTAGTCCTCTGGCATTTAGCAATGCTTTTCTTTGATTTAGGGGCATGAGTAAACACATCCCCTTAATTTAGGGGGATGTAAACACATCCCTTAGGGGTATGTGAAAACCTGGAATCCTGTTGGGCTAGTAAGGTATCCATGATCCTGACAAACAGGATGACCCCCTTTCCCGCCCCCCCATGACTTCTAACAACAATCTCTTTGATTTAGAGGTATGTGTGAGCCTGGAGTCCTGCTGAGCAGCTGCCTGGGGTCTTGGCCCAGGTAGGAGCTGCAGCCAGTGGCTTTCTAATCAGGGCTAAATTTCTCCTTCTCCTGCTCATCTCTATCTACCTACCTACCATATCAATTATACTTGTCTGGAAGCCACTAAAAACAGCAATAATATTACCATATTCCATGGATTCTCAGATGTATATTGCTTTTACCTTTTAACATCTCTAAAAAAACAGGGATGCATCTTTACAATCAATGCCATAGTATAGTTTAACTGGCAGGGTTTTATTATTTTTATTTTTTTTAAATTTTTATTAAAATATAGCTAATGTACAGTATTATATTAGTTTCAAGGGTATACCATAGTTATTCAAGATTTATATACCTAAAGAAGTGATCACCAGAAGTCCAGCAATACCGTGCCATGCTATCACAATATTAACTACATTCCCTATGCTGAACGTTAACATCCCCTTTTATTGTGTCTTTGTTTTAAATTTTATATTAGTTTCAGGTGTACAGCACATTGGTTAGGCATTTATATAATCTATGAAGTGATCCCCCTCCCCCGAATAAATTCAGTACCCATCTGAAACAATACACACGAGGTCAGACAATCAAGTTCGCGAATTCATCACAGAGAAAGTGGTACACACCTCATTGCTGAATATCACTACCGTCAGCTTTGAAGCACTCCCCTTGGGAAGCTATGCACCAACACCAGTGCCTAGTCCACCCTTCAAAGCAATTTTGGAACTCTCTTTCTGGAATGGCCATCAGAGCTGTCGTTGTAGTACTCTGATGTCTTGAATGTCATCAAAATTTAATGTATTTCAGTATTTATTTTTGGGTAAAGAGTCACTGGGGGCCAGATCAGGTGAGTAGGGAGGGTGTTCCAATACAGTTATTTGTTTACTGGCTAAACACTCCCTCACAGACAGTGCCCTGTGACCTGGTGCATCGTCGCCATGCAAGAGCCATGAATTGTTGGAGAAAAGTTCAGGTCGTTTCATCTAACTTTTTCACGCAGGCTTTTCAGCACTTCCAAATAGTAAACTTGGTTAACTGTTTGTCCAGTTGGTGCAGATTCATAATGAATAATCCCTCTGATATCAAAAAAGGTTAGCAACACCGTTGCAACAAATTCGCAAACTTAATTATCAGACCTCGTGGACTGTAACATTATTGATTATATTCCCCACACTGTATTTCTCATCCCTGTGACTATTTTGTGACTACCAATTTGTGCTTCCTAATCCCTTCACTTCTCCCTCATCCCCCAAACCCCTTTCCGTCTAGCAACCATTTGTTTTTCCTCTATATCTCTGAGTCTTTTTCAGTTTTGTTTGCTCATTTATTCTGTTTTTTCAATTCTCTGTGGACAGCACACACCTTCCTTACTTCTTGTGTCTGGGGGCGGGGGGTCCCTGCTACGGCCTTGCCTTTAGGCATATGGCCAGAGGAAGGAGATACATGTCCAAAGTCACTAGCTAGTTCAAGATGAGACAGGACTGAATTCCGCTATCTGACTTCAAAGCCTGGGTCTTTCTACTCCTTCCAGCACTCTCCAGGACTGTTCAAAAGGATACTTTCTAGAATTGATCTAATATGGACACAAGTAAGAGTCTAGAGCAGGGGTGTCCAAACTTTTTTCAACGTTTTTCACCAAGGGCCATATGCAGTAAAATACACACACAGCCGGGCCACTCACTCGAGGTGAAGTACGTGTTGCCTCACCTGGTTTATTTAAGTAAACTAAATATATTTTTGGAATTTGCTGCAGGCCAATTAACGATGGATTGCGAGCTGCAGTTGACCGGTGGGCTGCAGTTTGGACACCCCTGGTCTAGAAGGTCTATGTGAAAATGTTAACATGGTGTCTCAAAGTGGTGGGATTTTAAAAAAAAAGTTTTCTCTTTTGTTTCTCTGAATCCTTTTGGTTTTTTTTCAATGAACATACAATACTTATCCAGGGAGACAGGCTAGGGGTGGGTGCCAATGTTGGCACCACCCAGGCACAGGAGGTCCCAAAAGGTGGCAGGCAGGAAGGTGGTGGCTAACAAGCATAAACAGAGACCCGAGCAGCATTTTCTGGGGCCTGAACACACCCTGAGGGATAACATACCACTGATAAAGAAACTAATGTGTGCACTAGGAAAATCAGACAGAGGAAACAAGGGGATGCTGCTTTTATCCTGTCACTGGTAAGAAGCCACAAGCCTCTAGAAACTTTTCAAATAAAATAGGAATACCTGACTTACCAGAAGATCCTGCATCTTCCGAATATCCAGCAGTCTTTAATCGATAATACCTGACTTTTCTTGAAACCTTATCCTTACTGTCCCAGAGCCTCAAAGTTATTTTGTGAAAATTTATTTTCTTCAGTAATTCCTTTGTCATGTTGATGTTAAAAATTTGGCTCCATGACACCCAGACTTTGTCCCCTTCATGCCACGGCCTCACTGTCTGTGTAAAAGAATACCAAGAGACTTTCAGTGTGGAAAGCTGGGAGGCTCAGCAGTGTAGGACCCATCACCAAAGACTGTACCTATTGGCTGGGCCCGCTCTTTACCTAACTTCTGTGTCTGGTTGTCCCCCAGGTTCAAACTCATATCAGGAAATGGGTGTCATGGGCTAGGCCCTGACACACCTCTGGGTTCCTCGGAAAAAATTAAGTCAAAGCAATTACCTGCAAACAGTATCCTTTCCAGTGACTCTCATCCCTGACTGAGCTGGGCCACAGGCAGCTGTTTGCGTGTGGGGGGCAGTCGGGTGTGCACACACATCTTCACATGCCATACACACAAAGAAAGAAATCGTGAGAGCTATAAAAACTTTTGAAACACCAAAGCAATTATTAGGTAGAAATATTTAAATAGAAAGTCATATAATTGGTCTTATTAGGTCAGTATGATAGGGTAGGCAGACAGAAATGAGCAGGAGAAGGAGAAATTTAGCCCGTTTTTCAAAAAGCCCCTTGCTGCAGCTCCTACTTGAGTCAAGATCCCTGCCAGCTGCCCAGCAGGACTCCAGGCTCTAAATGAAACACATACCTCTAAATTAAAGAGATACCCGTTGTTAGAAGTCAGAGAGGGGGGTGGGGGACACATCCTGTTTGTCAGGCTCATGGATACTTTACTAGCACAACAAGATTCCAGGTTTTCGCACATCCCAAAGGAATGTGTTTACACACAGGCCCCTAAATCAAAGAAATGTATTGCTAAATGCCAGAGGACTAGGCACCACAGAGGGGCAGAAGGGAGGCAATTCTACCATACAGATAACAGCCTTCACACAATATACGGTGGGGCTGCTTCCCTCCCTTTAGTCAGCCTGCTTCGCATCTCCACATCTCGGAGTATACTTTCTTTTAGTAATAAACTTCTGCTGTTCATGCTGCACAAATTTCATCTCTTGATTGAAGTCTTGCCTTCAAGAAGACAAAGAACTGAGATTCAACATAATTTTTCTGGGAACAACTACAGATTCTCATTTGGTAGGTCTGGGGTGGGGCCCAAGATCCTGCATTTCTAACAAGTTTCAAAAGAAGGGAGAACACTTCGCGTATTGGGTATTATATACAAGGCTAAACACACACCTTTACTCCTGAATCCAGGAACACTTTGACCACCGCTGGGAATACCACCATATCTACTATTTTAGGCTCTCCATCATCTGGCAGAAGGAAATACTCAATGTGGTAGAAACGGCGAAACTTTGCAATAGGTTTGTCCATTTTAGGGTTTTTTCTATATTTTTCGATCAAACTTGTATACTTTCCTTTATGACCTAGAAGATAAAAATGTAATGAGTCTTGTTTTAACCTCGCATGGGAAAGCACATCCATCCCCGCAGTTCCTTGGAACCAAGAAAGAGCCCAATGCTGTGGGCGGCCACCTCCCGCCACGCTGCTTGCCTAGCCCTTCTAGCTAGCAGAGTAGCAGGTAACTCTGGACTAGGACTAGGCACCAGGGTGCAAAATTTCAGTGCATGACTCTGAGAGTGAATGTCTCCTTATATTTTTTCACCTCAGGCACTTCACCTGCCTCATCCTAGTCTCCGCAGTAAAAAGCAAGTAAAACAAACAAACAAAAAAATCACAGCACAATGTGATTTGTGTAATACCAGCAGCATGAACAATGTTCTGAAGAACATCAGAGGAGGCAGCAGTAAACTCTGCCTGGTGGTGGTGGGGGAAGCCCCCCAGGGGACCTCAGCAGAGTCTTTGTAGAAGCAAAACTGGCAGTTATTCCAGGCAGAGGTCAGAGATCCAGCAAAACCTCATGAGTGAAGCTGCACAATGTGGGTAGATGGGATGAAAGGATGCAGAACCTAAGTCTGGGCTTCAGCCAGAGCCCAGGGTCTCCACCGCCCTTGACCTTAAAGTGAACCCTCCAAGCTAGGGCTTTGCACACCATAAGAAGATGCTTCAGGAGCTCCATAAATACTTAATTCAAATTTCATTCTATAAAAATATTATCACTACTATATTTAAAGCTGTAGTTTTAAATTTTCAAATTTTTAACACTCACAATTCTGTATTAATTTTGTGCCACCAGAAGAATTAGCTTTTGTGAGGAGCTTGGAATAAAGGTCTCCAGCCAGTCTCTGCTAGGCATTAAGATTTCTTGTAAAGGTGAAACTGATCAGAAAGCATTTTATAGGTCTGTGTTCTGATTCAATCTAAGGTGAGCGAGCAAGAGGACAGGCATACAGACCCTCTCACTTCCTGTCAATAGGAGAGAAAATTGCTACAACCCCTTTGGTGGGCAATTCAACAATATCTATAAGAAAATGTAAATGCATACAGTAAGTATGTCAACTTTATGTCATTGATAGGTCCTGGATTTTAATGAAACAACATACAATGAAACCAAATTTTACCATAGGCTAATTGATATAAACAAAAGTCCCTAGAGCATCTCAACAATGTTACAATGAAATGACTTTGAATGAAAGAAACAACATTAGTCAAGGTCCTCCTGTACCTTCAACCCAACAATTCCACTTGTTGAAATCCAGGCTACAGAAGTGGCCACCCACATACACACACATGTGCATACAAGGAGGGCTATTGCAGAAATGTAACAGAAAAAGTTTGGAAACAAGTTAAATGTCACCAATAAGGGGTAGAATAAATTAGAAACACACAACAAAATATTATATAGGTGTTTAAAAGACAACAACAAAGTAAAAACAAATATGCTCATTTCTTCTCAGACACTTAAGATATATTGTCAAAATTTTAAAAAGCAAGTTGTAGAACAGAATGTTTAGGATCTCATTTCTCTTAAACAATTTATTTAAATAAACTTTTATAAACAAATCCATAAATAGTCAGATATTGAAAGAAAAAAAACACTGAACCTAGAATTTTATATCCAGCCAGATGTATGTCCTTCAAAGGTATCGGCATGATAAAAAGACTCTAAAAAACAAAGTAAACAAACAAAACAGAAATAAATTCATAGATACAGAACAAATTGATGGTCACCAGATCAGAGGGTTTAAGGAGGTAGATGAAGAAAGTGAACGGAATTAAGAAGTTCCTATTGCCAGTTATAAAAATAGTCACGGGAATGTAAAGTACAGCATAGAGAATATAGTCAACAATATTGTAATAACTACGTATGGTGTCAGATGGGTTCTAGACTTATCAGGGTGATCACTTTGTAAGGTATATAAATGTCTAATCACTATGTTGTACACCTGAAACTGATATAATATTGTACGTCAGCTGTAATTGGAAAATACATTAATAAAAAGGACTCTCAGGCATGCAAGGCCTCATAAATTTTTGCTGCACAGAGATCTATTTTGTAAATGCCTTTGGAAGAAGCACCAAAATAAGAACAACAAGTCTAGAAGATGCTGCAAGAAAGGCAAAGGTTAAGGTGGTCAAGTAAACACCAACTTTCTTTTGGTTGGTATTTGACAGAAGTCTTTTTCCGTGTTCTTTTGCGTGATGTCAATAGACCCAAGATAAAAAGCATCATTATGGGTAGAGGAGGTCACCACAAAAGGACAAAAAGTTCTATTCACCAAGAAAATTGATCAATTCTAAACATGGTTGTTGCAACCTGCACAACACAAGCTGTTAAACATACACCTAACCACATAACCTCTAAAACATCTGAAGCAACAGTTGACAGCTACAAGGAGAAGCTGAAATTAATCATCATGGGCAGGACAGTTTAAGTAGACAAAAAAACAAAAGGTAGATCATAAAGTGGAGTGATGAGGCAGAAAAGGGTAAATAAAAGTGACCCTAAAGGGGGGCTGCACAGGCCTGCATCCCCTCCCCAGGAACCGCCCAGGCTCATCCCCTAGAAATAATCTAAGATGTCTATTCCCTCATAAAAAGAGGAGATGAGACCCAACTGGTATTAACTGGTTCTTCACACATGTGCAAAGTGCCAAAACCTGCTCTTTAATTGAACTCTAGCCTAATTATAATGCAAATTAAATGGAATGAACATTAGGCTCAGCCCCCCCCCCCGGGTTTTTCTGTGTGCATTCTGGGTAAGAGAATGCACAGAAACAAACTAGTTATATAACCAACATATGTCAATCAAATGGCCTCAGTCTATACCTCACGTCACCTGCTGTAAGGACATTTACCTACCCTTTCCTATATAAGAAAAAGCTCACCTAAAGTTAGGTGCAGTGGTCTGCCCCGGGGAACTTCTATGCTGGCATCTTGAATGAATTTACTTCCTTGCTCTCCTCCTTTCAGGGTGAGTCTGTGAATTCTTTTCACTTTTTGAGAATGACCAGGGGTTAATTCCAGTGACACAACATGGAGTACTTTTCTTTGCCCCTAATATTGGGGTTTAACCACGTGACTTGCTTTGGCCAATAAAAATTAGCAGGTGGGAGGTGCCCTGTGGGGACAGAGCCCCAAAAAGCAGTTTCCAGGCTCTCGGCCTCACATAGAAAGGTGCTGGCTCAGGTAGTAAATGGCCATCGACTGTGATCAAATGGCCATCAGCTGTGGCTAGTTGGCCGTCAGCTGTAACCAGTGAGCCATTGGGCACTAATATAACTGCCGTGGCTAGGCTAGCAGAAAAGGGGGATCTAGCAAGAAGATGGTGGCTGAGCTAGCAAGCGGCACAGTGAGGGGTGAGAATTGTGTGGCTCCTGTTTCCTGTTTCTCCAACCCAGCTGCCAGCGAGAGCATAGAGATACGACTCCCCTACTTATGGCTCCGTGGGTGTTCCTGTTTGGCCTCACCATATCCTGCGTTGTTATGTGGGGAGAGGGACCAGAGACCCTGCATGATACCCTGCACGACACATGCCCAAAGACCTGAAGAGAGGGCTTGCCCTCTGTTCTCTCTCTGCCTTTTGGTAATATGAATGTGTCTGGGCTAGCTCCTAGGTTCAGGTGGGGATGAGAGATATCTGGAGGAGAGCAGTGCCAGTGCAGGGAGCCCAGGCTCGCTCTGCTAACCTGCTCATCCAGGACACCAGGGATTCTTGTGTGAAGCCACTGACTTGGGGAGCTTGTTTGGATTTGTTACACAGCATTGTTGCAGTAATAGCTAACAGATCTAATTTTACACTCAGAGATTCAATACATCTGAGAATCTGTATTTTAAGTAAGGAATAGGTGATGTACAACCAGCTTATGGGAATGAAGGCCTTAACGTCTCTGTCATTTCTTAATCTGCAAAAAGGAGAAATAGCATCACCTACTTCTTAGGATTATTGAGAGGATTAAAAGTGTGAAGACCACACAGTCCATAGTGGACCCCCTAAAATTGCAGTTTCTTTCCTTACCTCTGCTCCTAGAATCTACCACCCTACTGGGGAAAGCTTGGAGAGGTAGCATGTGTGCCCTAAACTCCTGGGAGAAAGTTCTTAGTCCACCCCTTTTTGCAGTTGGAATTCTGCTCTAGTACTTACCAATATTCACTGGGAAGGCCAATGAGATGATGAAGTTGCAGGGGACGACCTGGGGCTCGTCGGAGTTGGAAATGATGGCAGGCCCGTGTGAGGATGCGACGCTGCTGCACTGGCGCTCAGAAGCCGAGTCCCGGGCCTGCGCTCCGGCGGTCAGGTTCTCCACACCACACTCGCTCGCGGACCTGGAAAAGCCGCTTCGGGAGGGCCTGGGCGGCATGCGTGCCTCGTCCTCAGCCTTGCACTCCCCGGCGTGCAGTGACATGCTGCAGTGTCCCCCCGCCCAGCACTCCTACCGGGAAAAAAATTAAGGCACTTCTGACACCTTTCTCCTCCCTCATTTCCCTTGTCATTTTCTGGGTTGAATGTACCACAGAGAATGGTGGCTGGCAGTAATCATGATATTGAACAACCCCAGGTTCTCTAACTTGAGTCTCTGTTCTCACCCAGCCCCAGCCGCTCCTCCTTTCATGAATCTGAGGTCAATCAGCTGGCTGTCCTGGAATATCTATCTTAGGTGAGGACAGTTCCCGGGAGCCACAAGGGTGGGGGTTGAATTCCCCGTGCTTCCTCTCAGGGAGGCCCTGGGGTAAGCTGCTCCAGAGCACAGCATGCATTTGCCATTTGGGGACTGGCAAACCAGGCAGGAGACCGCATGTGCAAGTTCCTGATGAGCTCAAGGAGGGCGAGAACCTTGCGGTCTGATACAAACGGGCACTGAGCGCCCAAGGCACAAGGAGGGGGAACCCCGGCTGATGCCAGGAAAAGAAGCCCGGGCTGCAGCGTGGGGTGGGGGAGTGGAGGCGCGGGGGGGGGGGGGGGGGGGCGGTGCGGACACACGGTCCCCTCAAGGCGCCATCGCACCTGCGAGCAGATGCGCTAGGTAGCAGCCGGGGCTCAGACCGCGGCGTCAGTTGGCTCACATACCCGCCGCACAGCCGCCGTGCGAGGAGGTTACGGGGGACACGGTCCGCCCCCGCGACCCCGCGCGCAACTGTGTTAGAGAGTTGCTAGGAGACAGGCGAGGACAAGGCCCTGGGGCGGGGCTCCCCTGGGGGCGGGACTTCCTCCCTCAGCCGGAAGTCTCAGACCCGCTGTGTGGACAAAGTCTGGCAAATAGTGTATCTAAGTAGGAAACCAGCCGCATTCATTCACCCGTCCACTCGTTTAATCTTTAAGGAATTCCTGCTCCAAACATGAGCACCCGTAATACTCCTGACCCTTACTTAGAGTACGGGTAAAGGCAAAGGAAGCAAAGGGCTCTGCAAACTCGGATCCTCTCACCCCACCCCAAACCTCTCTCATACAGACTTTTTGCTTCTGTCACTGATGTCCTTAAAATAACATCAAAATTCTGTTAGTGATTGTGAGCCCCAACTCAGACGAGGAAACTGAGGCTTAGAGAGGGGCAGCGATTTGCCTGAGGTCACACAGGGAGTGTGTGGCAGCACTGGATCGAAGCCCAGATTATCTGACTTGGGCTCAGCTGTAAAATCCCTCTTACCCCTACCCCTGTCTTTCCGCTGAGAGAGCCCTGGCTGCTGCTTCCATTGTAGAAGGCCACAGAACACCGAAGGGGATGGGCGGAGGGACACATGGCAGAGGTGACTGGCAGGAGGGGTCAGAGGCATGCTTCATAAAGGAGGAGACAAAAGCCAAACTTTGCGGTTTGCCAGGCAGTGAAAGAAAGACAAGGCATCCAGGCTGAGGGAACAGTATATACAAAGGCCCAAAGGGGTGAAAGCACACGGCAAGTTCAGGTAAGGGATGATGAGACTGGAGTGTTGGACAGGGCCCCTGGTACATAGCGCTGGAGGGCAGGCAGGGCACCAAGATGGTGGGCAAGAAGGAGTCACATTAAGTTTTCTGGCCAGAGAGAGTAGCACCACTCAGTAGCAGTTTGTTCAAGAGCATGGGAGCTCAGGTTCTACACACAATTGTTGGGGAAGCCGAGGCTTTGAGCTGAGATATGACTACTACCACTGGTCAAAGAGCAAAACTGTGGCAGACCTCTAACTGGAACCCTGGTACCTTTCCCCTCAGTGCCCTGCCTTCCTAGACCAACCCCAGGGGCTGGAAGCATTCCCTGCCAGAATATTGTCCATTGGCAGGCCATCCAATATTCCTCAGGTTCAATCAATTAATTAAAAAAATAAAACAAAACTGGGCCTCAAACTCTTAGCACTGAATGTTACATCACCCTGTCATACTGTACCTCCAGCAGCCTGTGGACTACCATCTCTAAATCCGGAAGTGCTAAACAGATGCAGAACATTGGAGGAAAAAAAGCCTACTAGGATACAGCTGCTCCCAAAAGGCCCCAATAAATAATGGCAAGTCAATGATACCTTGGACAGCAGGCCTTCTGCGTCTCAGGTCCCACCTGCTGGCTTGAGGCTAGTTTCCCTCCAAAAGGGAAACTCCAAAAGGTCCTTGATCACATTATCACCTAGGGCAGCAGTCAATCTCTCTAGCATCTCCCACGGGGACATCCCTGAGCTCAGGATTGAGAGGCCACAGGTCTCGGACAAAGAGCCAATCCAGGTCCTGGCTATGCATCAGAATCACCTAGGATCACTTCCAAACGTCACTTCTGAGGCTTCTCTCCAGACCTGAGGAATTGATTCTCCAGGGGTGGAGCTTAGGAACTGGTAACAGATTGTATTTTCCAAAGACAACCACCTCAATAGAGTCCCTCCCATGTCAACATGCCTTCCATTGGTGGTAGGTGTAGTCTTCTCCCCTTGCACCCAGACAGACTTTGTAACTACCTCAGCCAATAGAAGATGGTGGAAGTGACACTATGTAATTTCAGAAACCAGGTCATCCAACTATGACGATGTAAGTCCTCACTTAACATCGTCAATAATTTTCGTGGCTTAAAGTGAAACAACATACAGTGGTACCTTGGTTTTTTAATGTAATCCATTCCAGAAGACTGTTCGAGTTCTGAAACGTTTGAAAACAGCCAACAGCTAGGCCTCAGGATCTTGCACTCAGTGGAAGCTGCGTGACATGTTTGACTTCCGAGGCATGTTTGAAAACTGAAGAATTTACTTCTGGGTTTACGGCATTCGTCAACCGAAATGTTCATCAACGGAGACGTTCGAAAACCGAGGTACTACTATATAATAAAAACAATTTGACCATAAGCTAATTGATATAAACAAGAGTTAAGTTCCTTTGTCATCTTGTCAATGTTATAACAAAAAACGTTGAATAAAATGACAGTATTTGAAGACCTACAGTACTTCTGCCATGCTCTCTTGGGGCACTCATCCTAAAAAATCCAACTATCGTGTTGTGAGGAAGCACATCAGCCACAAGAAAAGGCCACATGTAGATATTCTGGCCAACAACCCCAGCTGACTTCCCAGCTGACTTCTAACCTCAGCCAGCAGACATGCAAGAGTGCCAGACTTCAAATGATTCCAATTCCCAGCCATTGAGCAACCTGGACTGACACTATGTGTAGCAGAAACCAGCTGTCTCCACCAACCCCTCCCCAAATTGCAGATTTATGACCAAAGTAAATTATTTTGTTTAAACTGCTAAGTTGGTGGATTATTTGTTGCAGAATAATAAATGACTACTACAGAACTCCTATTTCTTAACGTTACCTCCACCAAGATTTCATTGCACAGCTAAGATTTGGAAGCACTGCCCTGAGAGAGGTGGTGTCCAGGTCAAGACCCAGGGCATCATGGGATAGAGTGAGGACAAAGGTGTGCCACATGGTACTTAGGTATAAGAGGTGGGTCCATAACCTCTTCAGGCCTGGCAAAGTCAAAGCAAAAGGGGGCATCTGTTTTAGTTGTCTTCTGATGCATATCAAGCCACTCCAAATATTAGGGGCATAAAATAGCCATTTGTTACTTCTCACAATTCTGTGAGTCAGCTGGGTGCTTCTTTGTTGGTGTTGCCTGGGCTCACTCACTGGACTGTACTCATCTGGAAGGTCAACAGGACTGGAAGGTCCAAGGTGGCACGACTCAAATGTCTTGCAGTTGGTTGTATTGGCTAGGGCACCTAATTTACCCTCACGTGGACTCCAATCGTCCCCCGAGCTGGACTGGATTCCTCAGATGGCATTCTTAGCGTAGGGTTACAAGAGGCCAAGGTGGAAGCTGCAAGGCCTCTTGAGACCTCGGTTTGTTATTGGCCTAATGGAACTTCACCATATTCCACTGACCAAAGCACATCAGAAGGACCAGCCCAGATTCAAACCGATGAAGAATAGACTCCACCTCTGCTAAGAGGAAAGGCAAAAGCACATTGCAAAAGGGCACCCCATATATGAGAGCTATTTGAGGACAATCTATCACTGCTTTCTTCTTCTCCCAGGGTAGGGTGGCCCCAAAGCTTCCATGGGTACCCAGAGGGCTTTCTGAAGTAATCCCAAGACTCTGGCAGTTAGAAGCATAGTAGGGAAAAGCCACACCTGTCTTCTTACCACTCCTCTCCTAGCCAAAGTGCCCCCATCTTTTTAATAGCTTTATTGAGGTATATTTCGTATCACAAAATTCACTCATTTTAAGTGTAGAGTTCAATAATTTTTAATAACTTCACTGAGTGGCCAAATCATCACTATAAATAAGTTTTAGAACACTCTCACTACCATAATAAGATCCTCCATGCACATCTAAATTAATTTCTGTTCCCACCCCAACCCCAGGCAATAACTAATCTACTTTCTGTTTCTAAAAATTTGCCTTTTCTGGACATTTCATATAAATGGAGTATTAAAACTTGTGGTCTGGCGTTTTGACTGGCTTCTTTCATTTAGCATAACGTTTTTGAGGATCACTCAAATTGTAGCATTTATCAATACGTCATTTCTTTTTATGGCTGAATAATATTCCATGATGTACCATATTTTGTCTATCCATTCATCAGTTAATAAACATTTCAACATTTATGAAAAATACTGCTATGAATATCTACATGAAAGTCTCTGTGTGGACAGATGATTTCATTTTTGTTGTGTAGACACCTAGGAGTAGCACCTAGCTGAGTCAGGTAACGTGTTTCCCTGAAAATAAGACCTAGCCAGACCATCAGATCTAACGTATCTTTTGGAGCAAAAATTAATATAAGACCCAGTATTACATTATATTGCATTACATTACATGACATTACAAGACCTGATCTTACAGTAAAATAAGACCAGGTCTTATTTTAATTTTTGCTCTAAAAGATTCATTGGTGTGGATGGTCCGGCTAGGTCTTATTTTCAGGGAAACATGGTAGTAGTTTTATGCTTATCTTTTTGAGAAACTGCCAAACTGTTTTCCAAAGTTGCATGTGAGGGTTCCTGTTTCTCCCCATCCTCAAAAATATTTATTGTCTGTCTTACTTATTATACTTATGCTTATCGGTGTGAAATAGGATCTCATTGTGGTTCTATTTTATATTTCCCTAATGACTAATGATATTTAGATCTTTTTATGTGCTTATTGGTCACCCGTATGTCTTATTTGGTGAAATGTCAGTTTCTATCATTTACCCACTTTTTGATTGGGTTGACTGTCTTATTATTTAGTGATAGGAGTTTTTTGTAAATTCTGAATACAAGTCCTTTGTCAGGCATATATTTTGTAAATATTTTCTCCCCGTCCCGTTTGTCCTTTCATTTTCTTAATGGTGGTGTTGACAAAAATTCCCAAAGAGATGCAGAAAAAAGAGAAACTTTACTCAGGTGAACTGTGCAAACTGCGAGACAGAGTCTCCAGATACAAACCAGAAGTGTGCTCCACTGAGACAAAGAGAAGGCTGCCTTTTATACAGAAAGTTCTCATCCAGGTTCCCAATTTGTCCAATTTTATGCAAATGAGGTTGTCAAATTTGTACAGTTCTGATTGGTCATTATAGTGCAGTTCTGATTGGTATATTTAGCTGCAAATGAGAATATAATTGTGTAGTTCTGATTGGACAGGGCAGGTCTCAGTTCATTGGTTGAAAGATGAAACCAGGAACTCCCTTATAATAGTAGACTCAGATGGCAGGAGCATAGTACAGGAGGTTAAAAGCTCAGTCTGTAGCATTTCCCTGAAATGCACACTGTGTGAGAGGTCTCTAAGCCTCTGTTAGAGTCTGGTAATGAATTTGGGCCTAGTTAACTACAAGGAGTCCTTTTTGGCAGAGGTATTTCTTCTTGGCCTTCACATTTTCCCCTTTTCACCAAAACCTGTGAGCAGACAGCATTGATGATCGATCAGGTCAGCTCATCCTACATCAATGACATAGTGGTTTGGCTATGTGTGTGTTCCGGGCCCATCCAGTCCCTTAGTGGGACTCCTGTGGTTGGCAGTAGCCAATAAGGTAACTAGGGACATTTGCTTATAAGAGGTCTCCCAGGTGCCAGTCAAACTCAAAGAAATTCTCTGATGTTAAGTTTATCTTGACACACTGGTTTGAGTCTAGCAGGATTTCTTCACAGCCTTCTATAAAATGGCTAGAACATTTCAAGAAGACTTATAGAACGAGCAAATGCACTCAATTTGTGACATCAAGAAATTAGGGGTATGGGCGGACGGGTGGCTCAGGGGTATTGGTTAGAACGCGAGCTCTGGGCAACGGGGTTGCCGGTTCGATTCCCACACGGGCCAGTGAGCTGTGCCCTCCGCAACTACAATGAAGTCAATGAGCTGCTGCTGAGCTCCCAGGTGTCCAAGATGGCTCAGTTGGTTGGAGCACGTCCTCTCAATCACAAGGTTGCTGGTTCGACTCCCACAAGGGAAGGTGGGCTGTGCCTCCTGCAACTAACAACGGCAACTGGACCTGGAGCTGAGCTGTGCCCTCCACAACTAAGATTGAAAGGACAACAACTTGACTTGGAAAAGTCCCGGAAGTACACACTGTTCCCCAATAAAGTCCTGTTCCTCTTCCCCAATAAAAAAATCTTAAAAAAAAGTCATATGAAGTTTTCATATTTATCTATAAAACAAACAAATAAACAAACAAACAAAAAACTCAGGGGTAATTCGCTAATAGTATTCAACATTGGGAGTGAAGGTTTTAACTGTTATGGATTATAAAAATAAAGGGGATGAAGTGGCCTGATTGATCATTTTTATCCTTCGTGCAACCATTGCTCAAGTCTTTATAGGGGACTCTAGGCACCTGGTTATACAGAACATCAACAGCTTGACAATGAAGTATATTAAACAAAGGAGAACAATTTGTAATCCAGACCTCAAAATAACCCTGATGTTCCAGTGGGGAGCCAGCTGAAAATATCAGAAAATTTAAACCCTAACCAGCTAGTGGCACATGAGGAAAAACTGGAACATCCCTTAAGAGATTTTGCAAATTTAAGAAGCTTAGTTGTTTCTAATTCTACCTGGGAAGAGGTATTTATCCAGGAACAGCTGAAGGTATTAGCTGTGGCACAAATTCTTCCTTGGGCTGCAAGTAAGTAACAAAGGACAATGTTACTATTGAGGACTATCTGAGCTAAAGGGTATATTTCTGAATAGTAAAAGAGGTCATGAGTTGTCCTAGGGAACATGTTCCACCCATTCTCCATAAATCTAAACATTCAAGTGCCTAGGATGTATGTTGTTGCCTGCAGAAGATGTAACCTGATGGAAATTAATGGAATTATTGGTGGGCAATAGGAGCTTATTTTGTCATACCAAGGGTCTATTTTCATTAAGCAGTATTGGGGGTCTGTCTCTTATAAATTATAAAAAGGAAACACGGGGAAAATTCAAAACATGCATAACTATTGAATCATTATTTTTAGCAAAGGTGGTTTTAGAAGATTGGTGACAAATCCCAGAGTAAGCCAAAGCATGGGAAAAAACTGAAACAAAAATATTCTCTTTTCATCTATCGTCATGTGCCATAGATATCAGAAGTAGAAAGAGGAAGGATCTCATAGACCAATGAAATAGACTTCAGTAAACAAGTCAGGACCAGAGTTAGAACAGAAATGTCAATCCAAATGTTTTTCGAATACAAGCCAATAATGGGAAATGATTAAAATAGGCAATCTAAAACCCAAGGAAGGTGACCAGCTTGTCATAGGAATATTAAGGTCATCAAAATACCTAGGAATGTGAATGTTATAGCAACTATGAAAGAAACATAAAAATTGTGCATAGCAGGAGTCGACATTATTGGTTTGGGCCCAAATCTTGAGAACATTTGTCTGTAACAGATATCATCTGCTTGTCATCCTGGTTACCACTGGGCCTTCTGGTCAGTTGGAGTTTGGTCTCAGTGATGGATTAAACAGTCCACTCAGAGGTAGTATCTGGAGCCTTTCATAAGTGTCTTTAGTTGCGCTGTTTTGACTGCCTCGATGTCCTGAATCATTTTGACGTTGGGGAAAAGCCAGAAGTCACATGGTGCCAGATCTGGTGAATAAAGTGCATGAGAACACGCAGTAATGTTTTTGACAGAAATTGCTGTACCAGAAGTGATGTGTGACATGGAGAGACGTCATGATGGAGGATGATTTATGGCACACTTTAAAACACACCTTCTTTCAACCATTGCTTGGACCTGACTGAATGCACCAAACAAGTTGAATCTTGTCACATACTGTTACTAAGGTTTGACATGTGCTTCCTGTATTGAAGATCACTGCCTTTCCATTAGATAGCACTCGGCAGCACCATTTTCTTATCATTAGTTTATAATTTGACCCATCAATCAACATATGATGCAGAGGACTCTCAGACCATATAGACACAGATCCCCTCCCATTTTTAGTGTAAGACTCAAACAGAGAAGGGAAAGGAGGGAAAAACAAACAAACAACAAATCGTGTATAGACAAACCAAAGCCAAACTTGAGTACTCACAAATCAGATCCTCAACAGTGAGGAGCTGAGGGTCAGAACCTGGTCTCCCACCAAAAGTGGTATCACAAGTGGGTCTTGAGAGACCCCAAATGGCATAAAAGGACATTACAAAAAAAAGAAAACTACAGGGCCGGCCTGGTGGCTCAGGTGGTTAGAGCTCCATGCTCCCTAACTCCGAAGGCTGCCGGTTCGATTCCTACATGGGCCTACCCTGCTCAACCACAAGGTTGCCAGTTCAATTCCTCGAGTCCTGCAAGGGGATGGTGGGCTCCGCCCCCTGCAACTAAGATTGAACACGGCACGTTGAGCTGAGCTGCCTCCTGGATGGCTCAGTTGGTTGGAGCACGGGCTCTCAACCACAAGGTTGCCGGTTCGTCCGACACAACTAAGACTGAAAGGACAACAACTTGAAGCTGAACAGCACCCTCCACAACTAAGATTGAAAGGACAACAACTTGACTTGGAAAACAGGCCTGGAAGTGCACACTGTTCCCCAATAAAGTCCTGTTCCCCTACCCCAATAAAATCTTTAAAAAAAATAAAAAAGAAAAAGAAAACTACAGACCAGTATCTCTGATGAATACAGATGCAAAAATCCTAAACAAAATTCTAGGAAATCGAATACAACAATTCATTAAAAAGATTATTCATCACAACCAAGTGGGGTTCATCCCCCGAACACAAGGATGGTTCAACATCCACAAATCCATCAATGTGATACATCATACAAACAAAATAAAGGACAAAAATCATGATTATATCAATTGATGCAGAAAAAGCATTTGACAAGATACAACATCCATTTATGATTAAAACACTTAATAAAATAGGAATAGAAGGAAAATACCTTAACATAATAAAGGCCATAGGAGGACATCATAGGAATGGCGGCAGCAGGGCGCACTTTCTGAGTTCTCCTCCGGATCTTGTTGCAAACAGGACCTATAACCCATCAAAGAAATTTTCGCTCGTCACACAGGATAGCGGGGAGATTCGTGGATTACTTGAAGCTAAGAAATACTTGAAGGTACGCTAATTGGGCGAGCAGGGGAAGGAATAAGAGGAGCGGCGTGAAAGCGCCCGGCCGGCAGCGGCGGGAGAGCCCAGCCCCCAACGGAGCCTCAGCTGGCGGGGGCGAAAACCGAAAACCGCTGTGCCGGGCACGCACGCACGGGATCCTAGGGCGGAGCGGAGAGCGCGGGGACCAGGAGGTGGGCGCTTTCCCTGCGTCCCACGGCTGATTTCTCCCACCGGGAAACCGGCCAGGGCGCCCTACTGTGAACAAGGAGCACAGACTCCATACCTGGGCCCCTCCCCCGCCCCGCTCTTCCAATCCTACCCTGCCCTTCCAGAGACTGGGACTGGAAACCGCGGTGGAGCCCCGCTGTGCCAGGCACGCACGGGAGCCCAGGGCAGAGCGGAGAGCGCAGAGACCGAGAGGCGGGCTCTTTCCCTGCGTCCCACGGCTGATTTCTCCCGCCGGGAGGGCCCTAGCGCAGACAAAGAACATAGCCTCCATACCTGGGCCCCTCCCCCGCCCCGCTCTTCCAATCCTACTCCGCCCTTCCAGAGACTTAAACCGGCCCCTGAACTGAGGAGTGGTATCTAAGGCTCAGGCTTTGGGAAGCCTGACAGGCAGCCCTGACCCAGGCAGACTGGGAAGTGTGCGTGATTTTGGCTGCGCTAGGAGAGAAGAGACGCCCCCACCCCCAGCCACCACCTTTTCTGGCCTGCGGGAAGAGGACGACGCGCGGCTGGGCTGGGAGAGTGAAGACCCCTCCATCCCCAGCCCCCACCCTTCCTGGCTTGCCTAGGGTGGGGTGGGTGCAGCTGCAGAGACACACCCGGAGATCAGCAGTGAGGCAGGCGCAGCTCTGGGCTTTCAGCAGATCAGAAATCTCCCGCCCGCACTCACACACACACACTGAAGAGGTGCCTTAAGACTCAAGAGTACTGGTCACGTATCTGGTGGTGCCACTCTCAGTGTGCATATGTGCAGGCAAGGGCAGAAACTGCACTGACATTGTGGAAACTATCATCCAGACCCCTCAGGCCCACGCATTTAAGTCTGCAGTCCCAAGGTCTCTCTGGGCACCAGGTGACCGGCTCTGCCTGCGCAATAAGCAGGGGGCTCTTTGGTACAGCAGAGAACAACCTGGACATTGCTTGGTGGGCTTGGGCCGAGACTGTCGCTGCTTTTTGTATTGCTTTGTTTTGTTATGTTTTGCTTTGTCTTTATATCGTTGATATCTTTGCCTCTGTTGAGTGGGGGTTATCAGGTGGTTTTGCATGTGAACGTATTTGATATTTTTCTTTGTTGTTGTTGTTGCTGTTGTGCTTGGTGATTTGCTTTGTTCTGAAACTGCCCTGCCGGGGCCCAGCTTGTGAGGCACGGTCAGCAGATCAGAAATCTCCCGCCGGCACCCATACACACACACTGAAGAAGTGCCCTAGGACTCTGGAGTTCTGGACAAAGGGCTGGTGGTCCTACTCTCGGTGTGCATACGTGCGGACAGGGGCAGAAGCTGCATTGACTTTGTGGAGACTATCATCCAGACCCCTCAGGCCCACGCATTTAAGTCTGCAGTCCCAAAGTCTCTCTGGGCACCAGGTGACCGGCTCTGCCTGCTCAATAAGCAGGGGGCTCTTTGGTACAGCAGAGGACAACCTGGTCATTGCTTGGTGGGCTCAGGCCAAGACGGTCGCTGCTTTTTGTTTTGCTTTGTTTTGCTTTGCTTGGTTTTGTTTTGCTTTGTCTTGTATCTTTGATATCTTTGCCTGTGTCGAGCGGGGGTTATCGGCTGTTTTTTTTTTTTTTTTTTTTTGCATGTGAATGTACTTGATTTTTTTTTTTCTTTGCTGTTGTCGTTGCTGCTGTGCTTGGTGATTTGCCTTGTTCTGGGACTTCCCTGCCGGGGCCCAGCTTGGGTGGCACGGGACTCGGCATATCTGGGGGCCAACTCCAGACCAAATCAGAGTGCAGCCGGGTTTGACCTGCAGGTCACACACCTAGAGGGGGTTCTCTGCAGGCTCTGGAGCCCATAGAGGCCAAATCACATTGGGGTGGTCAACCCTCACGCAGAAGAGCGCCCTGCGGGGGGCAGAGCCAAGTCTCACGGCGGGTCAGCCCAGGAGTTCACCCCACCTGCTCACTAGAAGGAAGCAATTAAAGATCTTCTTGAACGGGACAGTGTACACAACACAAGACTCACCTTTGGAGCACACGCAGAGGAGGACGACGTGGTGCGGGTCAAATATAAAGGACACATACTACATAAGATAACCTAGCAAGAACTAAGAACTCTAGGGGATCTACCTAATATATCAAAATAAACACAGTCAGCCAGAATGGGGAAACAAAGATACACGTCCCAAATAAAAGAACAGAAGAAGCCTCCACAACTGGAACCAAATGAAGCAGACGTAACCAACCTCTCAGAGACAGAGTTCAGAACACTGGTGATAAGAATGTTTAAGGAGCTTAGAGAAGACATAAAGAAGGATGTAGAAATCATAACAAACGAGCTTAGAGAAAACATAAAGAAGGATGTAGAAATCATAATGAAAAACCAGTTAGAACTAAAGAACACAATTACCGAAATTAAGAACTCACTTGAAGGAATTACCAGCAGGCTAGATGAAGCAGAGGATCGAATCAGCGACTTAGAAGACAAGGTAGCAGAGATCACCCAAACAGAACAACACAAAGAAAAAAGAATAAAAAACAATGAGGATGGCCTAAGAGACCTCTGGGATAACATCAAGCGCAACAACATGCGCATCATAGGAATACCAGAAGGTGAAGAGAGGAAGCAAGGGATTGAGAACATATTTGAAGTAATAATGTCTGAAAACTTCCCCAACCTGATGAAGGAAACCAACATACAAGTCCAGGAAGTGCAGAGAGTTCCAACCAGGATTAACCCAAACAGGTCCACACCAAGACACATTATAGTTAAAATGGCAAAGCTTAAAGACAAAGAGAGAATCCTAAAAGCAGCAAGAGAAAGACGGAGGATTACATACAAGGGAACTCCCATAAGACTTTCAAATGATTTTTCTACAGAAACATTGAAGGCCAGGAGGGAGTGGCAGGAGATACTCAAAGTGATGGAAAACAAAGGCCTACAACCTAGATTGCTTTATCCAGCAAGGCTATCATTTAAAGTTGATGGAGAGATAAAGAGCTTTCCAGAAAAAAATAAGCTAAAGGAATTTATTACCACCAAGCCAGCATTGCAAGAAATACTACAAGGACTTCTGTAAATAGAAGAAGGATCAAAACAACCTAACTACAAATTTAAAAATGGCAATATCTATGTACCTATAAATAATCACTTTAAATGTAAATGGATTAAATGCTCCAATCAAGAGACATAGGGTGGCTGACTGGATAAGACAGCAAGACCCTTGTATATGCTGTATACAAGAGACTCACCACAGAACAAAAGACACACACAGGCTGAAAGTGAAGGGTTGGAGTAAGATATTTCATGCAAATGGAAACGAGAAAAAAGCTGGAGTTGCAATACTTATATCTGACAAAATAGACTTTAAAATGAAGAACATACTAAAAGATAAAGATGGGCACTATATAATAATAAAGGGATCGATCCAACAAGAGGACATAACCCTAATAAACATCTATGCACCCAACATAGGAGCACCTAAATATATAAAACAGGTACTGACTGACATAAAGGCAGAGATCAACAGTAACACTATTATAGTCGGGGACTTCAACACACCTCTGACAACAAGGGACAGGTCTTCCAGACAGAAAATCAATATGGAAACAACAACCTTAAATGATACATTGGACCACTTGGATTTAATCGATATTTTCAGAACATTTCACCCCAATGCTGCAAAATACACCTTTTTCTCAAGCGCACATGGAATATTTTCCAAGATAGATCATATGTTAGGCCACAAAACAAGTCTTGAGAAATTTAAGAAAATTGAAATCATACCAATTGTCTTCTCTGATCACAATGCTATGAAATTAGAAATGAACTACAGGAAAAAAACTGGAAGACACACCAATTCATGGAGGCTGAATAACTTATTACTAAATAATGAATGGGTCAAGCAGGAGATCAAGGAAGAAATCAAAAGATATCTCGAGATAAACGAAAATGAAAACACGACGACCCAAAATCTATGGGATGCCGCGAAAGCAGTCCTAAGAGGGAAATTCATAGCTTTGCAGGCCTACCTAAAGAAACAAGAAACATCACTAATCAACAGTTTATCTTCACATTTAAGGGATTTGGAAAAAGAACAGCAAAATAAGCCCAAAGGGAACACAAGGAAGGAGATAATAAAGATCAGAGCAGAAATAAATGAAATAGAAACCAGAAAAACAATACAAAAGATCAATGAATCCAAGAGTTGGTTCTTAGAGAAGATAAACAAAATCGACAAACCTTTAGCCAGACTCATTAAAAAAAAGAGAGAGAGGACCCAAATTAATAAAATCAGAAATGAAAGAGAAGTGACAACGGACACTGCAGAAATACAAAGAGTTTTAAGAAGCTACTATGAGCAACTATATGCCAACAAATTTGACAATTTGGAAGAAATGGACAATTTTCTAGAGGCGTACAACCCTCCAAGGCTAACTCAAGAAGAAACAGAAAACCTGAATAGACTGATTACCACCACGGAAATTGAATCAGTAATCAACAGTCTCCCAACAAACAAAAGCCCTGTACCAGATGGCTTTACAGGTGAATTTTACAAAGCGTTCAAAAAAGAATTATCACCTATTCTCCTCAAGCTCTTCCAAAAAATCCAGAAGGAGGGAAGACTCCCAAACACTTTTTACGAAGCCACTATCACCCTGATCCCAAAATCAGACAAAGACACCACAAAAAAAGAAAACTACAGGCCGATATCTTTAATGAACATAGATGCAAAAATCCTCAACAAAATATTAGCGAACAGAATTCAGCAATACATTAAAAAGATCATTCACCATGATCAAGTGGGATTCATCCCTGGTATGCAGGGGTGGTTCAACATCCGCAAATCTATTAATGTGATACACCACATTAACAAAATGAAAAATAAAAATCACATGATCATATCAATAGATGCAGAAAAAGCATTTGATAAAATCCAACAGCCATTTATGATAAAAACCCTTAAGAAAGTGGGAATAGAGGGATCTTACCTCAACATAATAAAGGCCATATATGACAAACCCACAGCTAACCTCATACTCAATGGGGAAAAGCTAAAACCATTCCCCCTAAGATCAGGAACAAGGCAAGGTTGCCCACTATCTCCGCTTCTATTCAACATAGTTCTGGAAGTTCTTGCCACAGCAATCAGACAAGAAAAAGAAATAAAAGGCATCCAGATTGGTAAGGAGGAAGTAAAGTTATCATTGTATGCAGATGATATGATACTATATATAGAGAACCCTAAAGACTCCACCAAGAAGCTATTAGAGCTGATAGATGAATTTAGTAAAGTAGCAGGATACAAAATTAATATTCAGAAATCAGTTGCATTTGTATATACCAATAATAAAACATCAGAAGGAGAAATTAAAAAAAAATCCCATTTACAATCGCTCCAAAGACTATAAAATACCTGGGAATAAATTTAACCAAAGAAGTAAAAGATCTATACTCAGAAAATTATAAGACACTGAAGAAAGGAATGAAGGAAGATATAAATAGATGGAAACACATATCATGTTCATGGATAGGAAGAATTAATATAGTTAAAATGTCCATACTGCCTAAGGCAATATACATATTCAATGCAATTCCTATCAAACTGCCAACGTCGTTTTTCACAGAAATAGAACATATAATCCTAAAATTTATATGGGACCATAAAAGACCCCGAATAGCAAAGGCAATCTTGAGTAATAAGAACAAAGTGGGAGGTATAACAATACCTGACTTCAAATTATACTACAAGGCTACAGTAATCAAAACAGCATGGTACTGGCATAAAAACAGACACATAGATCAATGGAACAGAATAGAGAGTCCAGAAATAAATCCACGCCTATATGGGCATTTAATCTACGACAATGGAAGCAAGAATGTACGATGGAGTAATGACAGTGTATTCAATAAATGGTGCTGGGAAACCTGGACAGACACATGCAAAAAAATGAAGTTGGACCACCTCCTTACACCATATACAAAAATAAATTCAAAATGGCTTAAAGACTTAAATGTAAGATCTGAAACCATAAAATACCTAGAAGAAAATATAGGAAGAAACTTCTCAGACATTACCCGGAGTAAGATTTTTACTGATATATACCCTCGCTCGAGGGAACTAAGAGAAAAAATAAACATATGGGATTATATCAAACTAAAAAATTTTTTCACAGCAAAGTAAACCATCAATAAAACAAGAAGGGATCCTACTGAATGGAAAAAGATATTTGCCAATGATATATCTGATAAGGGATTAATATCACAAATCTATGGAAAACTCACTCAACTCAACTCCAAAAAAACAAACGATCCAATTAAAAAATGGGCAGAGGACTTGAAGAGACATTTTTCTAAAAAGGACATACAGATGGCAAACAGACATATGAAGAAATGCTCAACCTCACTAACCATCAGAGAAATGCAAATAAAAACCACAATGAGATACCACCTCACCCCAGTCAAAATGGCTATCATCAATAAATCAACAAACAACAAGTGCTGGCGCGGATGTGGAGAAAAGGGAACGCTTGTGCACTGTTGGTGGGATTGCAGATTGGTGCAGCCGCTATGGAAAACAGTATGGAGGTATCTCAAAAATCTGAAAATGGAACTACCTTATGATCCAGTAATTCCACTCCTAGGTATCTATCCGGAGAAATCCAAAACTTCAATTCAAAAATCTTTATGCACTCCTATGTTTATTGCAGCACTATACACAATAGCTAAGACATGGAAACAACCAAAATGCCCATCGGTAGATGACTGGATTAAGAAACTGTGGTACATTTATACAATGGAGTATTATGCAGCCATAAAGAAGAAAGAAATCTTACCATTTGCAACAACATGGATGGATCTAGAGAACATTATGTTAAGTGAAATAAGTCAGACAGAGAAAGATAAGTACCATATGATCTCACTTATTTGCGGATTCTAAAGAAAAGAATAAGTGAATGAACTAATCAGAAACAGTTTGGGAGACAATGAGGAAAAACTGAGGGTTGCTAGATGGGCGGGAGGGGTGGGGGGTGGGGGGGAGGGTGAGGGGATTGGAGGGCAATCGGTGACCATAGGATGGCCACGGGCTTGAAAATTAATCTGGGGAACGTAATTTGGTGGTTACCAGAGGGTAAGGGGGTTGGGGGGTGGGGGATGAGGGTGAGGGGGATCAAATGTATGGTGATGGAAGGGGAGCTGACTCTGGGTGGTGAACACACAGTGTGATTTATGGATGATGTGATACAGAATTGCACACCTGAAATCTATGTAATTTTACTAACAATTGTCACCCCAATAAATTAAAAAAAAATAAATAAATAAAAAATAAAACGGCAACTGGACCTGGAGCTGAGCTGCGCCCTCCACAACTAAGACTGAAAGGACAACAACTTGACTTGGAAAAATGGCCTGGAAGTACACACTGTTCCCCAATAAAGTCCTGTTCCCCTTCCCCAATAAAATCTTTAGGAAAAAAAAAAAATAAAGGCCATATATGACAAACCCTCAGCTAATCTCATAATTAATGGTGAAAAACTGAAGCCCTTTGCTCTACGTTCAGGAACACGACAGGGCTGTCCCCTATCACCTTTGCTTTTCAACATAGTGTTGGAAGTGCATGCCAGAGCAATCAGGCAAGAGAAAGAAATAAAAGGCATTCAAATTGGGAATGAAGAAGATAAATTGTCACTCTTTGCAGGTGACATGATGCTATATATAGAAAACCCTAGAGACTCCACCAAAAAGCTATTAGAAACAATCAACGAATACAGTCAAGTTGCCGGCTACAAAATCAACATACAAAAGTCCATTGCATTCCTATATACTAACAATGAAATCTCAGAAAAAGAAATACAAAAAACAATTCCTTTTGCAATTGCAGCAAAAAGAATAAAATACCTAGGAATAAATTTAACCAAGGATGTGAAAGACCTATATGCTGAAAACTACAAGACATTTTTAAAAGAAATAGAAGATGACACAAAGAAATGGAAAGACATTCCGTGCTCATGGATTGGAAGAATCAACATAGTTAAAATGGCCATATTACCCAACGCAACATACAGATTTAATGCGATCCCCATCAAAATCCCAATGGCATTTTTTAAAGAGGTAGAACAAAAACTCATGAGATTGGTTTGGAACATGAAAGACCCCGAGTAGCCAAAGCAATCTTAAGAAAAAAGAACAATACTGGAGGTATCACACTCCCTGACTTTAGCTTGTACTACAGGGCAACAATAATCAAAACAGAATGGTATTGGCAGAAAAACAGACACATAGACCAATGGAATAGAATTGAGAACTCAGAAATAAAACCACATAAATATGGACAGATAATGTTTGACAAAGAAGCAAAAAACATACAATGGAGAAAAGACAGCCTCTTCAATAAATGGTGCTGGGAGAATTGGACAGTCACGTGCAAAAGAATGAAACTGGACTGCTATCTGTCACCATGTACCAAAATTAATTCAAAATGGATCAAAGACTTAAGCATAAGACCTGAAGCAATAAACTGCTTGTTTATTGAAGAAAACAGAGGTACTAAACTTATGGACCTTGGGTTCAAAGAGCATTTTATGAATTTGACTCCAAAGGCAATGGATGTAAAAGCTAAAATAAACGAATGGGACTATATGAAACTTAAAAGCTTCTGCACAGCAAAAGAAACCATCGATAAAATAAAATGCCAACCAACTGAATGGGAGAAGATTTTTGCGAACAGTACCTCCGATAAAGGGCTAATATCCAAAGTATACAAGGTACTCATGCAACTCAACATCAAAAAAACAACCCAGTTGAAAAATGGGCAGACGACCTGAAGAGACATTTCTCCAAAGAGGACATACAAATGGCAAATAGACATGTGAAAAAATGCTCAACATCACAAATCATCAGAGAAATGCAAATGAAAGCCACAATGCGATATCTCCTCACCCCAGTTAGAATGGCTATCATCAACAAGACAAATAGTAACAAGTGTTGGAGAGGCTGAGGAGAAAAAGGAACCCTCATACAGTGTTGGTGGGAATGCAGACTGGTGCAGCCGCTATGGAAGGCAGTGTGGAGGTTCTTCAAAAAATTACGAATAGAATTACCATATGACCCAGGATTCCCTCTCCTGGGTGTCTACCCAAAAAATCGGAAAACATTTATACATAAAGACACGTGTGCTCCAATGTTCATTGCAGCTTTGTTTACGGTGGTCAAGACATGGAAACAACCAAAATGTCCTTCGATAGATGAATGGATAAAGAAGTTGTGGTATATATACACAATGGAATACTATTCAGTGGTAAGAAAAGATGAAAGAGGACCATGTGTGACAACATGGATGGATATTGAGAGTATAATGCTAAGCGAAATAAGTCAGACAGAAAAGGTAGAGAACCAGATGATATGTATACTGATATGTAGTATATAAACCAAAAACAGCAAAAGAACAAGACAAACAAATGAGAAACAAATATTCATAGACACAGACAATAGTTTAGTGGTTACCAGAGCGTAAGGAGGATGAGGGGTGGGAGATGAGGGTAAGGGGGATCAAATATATGGTGATGGAAGGAGAACTGACTCTGGGTGGTGAGCACACAATGTGATATATAGATGATGTAATACAGAATTGTACACCTGAAATCTATGTAATTTCACTAACAATTGTCACCCCAATAAACTTAAAAAAAAAAGTTAACCATAAAAAAAAAATACAATTTGTTTCCCAACACTTTGAATACTACTGAGCTGTCAGGGGATCATTTGTAGCCTTTTCTAGTTACCACAGTGAGCTGTATGAATGCAGTTATTTCTATGTGTGCCATGATGTGCAGAAGGTAGATAACACTTTAATTCTCTCTCTATATATGTATGTATATCCATATGTATATACACATATGTATATATATCCATATATAAATGTCCTTATAAACGGATATATATATATATATATATATTTTTTTTTTTTTGTTGTTGTTGTTCCCTTTGCCTTCTTAAAGAACTGACTGCAAAAGTGCTTATTATCAACACTTTTCAAATTCAGTAAACTTCACAGGGAAAGCAAGTGACCAAACACCATCAAGGAACAACCTTTCCACTTTCATACCACATACTGAGATGTAATATGTAGACAATTTTAACGGGTACACACACGATTATTCTGAGACACTCATTTGGTTACTGAAGAAGGATGTTAAAGGGTGACTTTCATGATGAGTAAATCAGAAATGAAATAGTCTTAGAAAGATAAGTAGACGAGAGCCTCCTGTTTTCTTGATTTCTAGATCGCTGTTACCTAGGAATTCATCTGAAAGTCAGACGGCAAGAGTTGAAATGATAGGGATCATTTTACTCAAATAAAAGCTGTCTCAAAACTGAAAATATTAATAGAGTCTTACTAACATGGACAATCGATAGAACACTGGTTCTGCTGCCTTATCTTCTAAATCATTGACTCAACCACCACTTCAGCTAATCTCCTGTTGATTCCCTCTAATGTATTCTTCATTTCAGTTATTGTAGTCTTTATTTCTGATAGGTTCTATTTTATGTTTTCTCTCTGAATTTTTATGTTTTCTACCTCTTTGTTGAAGTTCTCCCTGAGATCACTGAGCATCCTCATAACCAGTGTTTTGAATTCTGCATCTGGTAGATTGCTTGTGTTCATTTTGTTTAAGTCTTTTTCTGGAGCTTTGTTCCGTTTTTTCATCTGCCAAATGTTTCTTTGTCTCCCCATTTTGGTTCCCACCCTACGTTTGTTTCTATGTAAGGCTGCTATGCCTCCCAGTCTTAGAGGAGTAGCCTTATGTAGTAGGTGTCCTTTGGGACCCAGTGGTGCAGACTCCTTGGTCACCGGAGCTGGGTGTTTCAGGTGGGTCCCCTGTGTGCAGTGTGTGTGCCCTCCTCTTGTAGTTGACACTTGATCACTGTTTACATGTCAATGAGAGAGACTGACTGGTTGTGAGGACTGACTGTGAATACAGAGTAGGTGCTGTTGTGCAGGAGCTGACCCTACAGAGCACAGTTCAGTTTAGTGGGGTTCAGCTGCCTGTCAGATCAGTCCTTTAGATTTGTCATCCTTGGAGGTGGCTGTGTAATGCTCTGGCTCATTTTAAAGCTGAAACTGGGCCTGCCAGCCCCAGGGCCTTCTGAGGAAGGCCTCCCCGCAGACCATGTTCAGCTGCAGTCTGTGCCCTGCCTGACGGCACCTGGCATGAGCCTCCCGTTAATCTGCAGATGGCTGCCACCTGCACTGTACTTGGAGGTGGCTTGAGAGGCCAAGCCATGTACTGAGGCCAACTGCCACCAAGACCGGGCTTAGGGCTGCTCAGCCACTGATATGGCTCACGCTGAAGCCAGATGTTGCTTGTTTGGGTTTTGTGAACCTTTGAGAGATTTTAGGAATGTCCATAGCATGAGCCAAAGTAGACCATTTTTATGGAAAAGCATTTGGAAGCGGCTTGGGTGTGCGTGAAATTTGGGTTGGGCGGGGTTTCACAATCACCAGGGCAAATGAACGGCAAGAGCCAGTTTGATGAGACTCAGATGGGACATCTGTGTGCGTCTGCACGCAGGGAGGGGCAGGGCTCAATAAACAAATGGATTTCATCTGCTCCTCCATCCAGGCGAAAGCAGACCCTTCAGTCTTCAGTCTGAAGCCAGATGATTCAGTTCCTCCACATATGTTCCTGGTAACGTCTGAGCTGCTATCTCAGCGCTGGAGCTCAGAGCCAGTGATTCCGTTGGTGGGTAAGTCCATTGTGTTCCCCCTTAAGAGGAGTGCCTGGCACTGCAGCTGCCCTCTGTCACACTCAGTCATAATCTCCCCTGGTTTTCCCAGCCAGAAGTCTGGGGACTTCTCTCCCCAGCACTGGAGCCCTGGGCTGGAGAGGGGTTGGGACGCCTGACTCCTCTGGGGAGGGAACCTCTGCAGCTGAGATATAGCTCCCAATTTTTAATAGTCATATGCAGGTGTGGGGACAGCCCATTCTGTGTGTAGTGCAGGGGATCCTGCCGACTTCGCCAAGTGTCGTGCGGGGCGGCAGGCAGGGCCTCTGGTCCCGCTCCCCACACAAGAACACAGGACATGGTGAGGCCAAAAAGGAACACCCACGGAGCCATAGGTAGGGGAGTCACACCACTATACTCTCGCTGGCATCTGGGTCGGAGACACAGGAACCAGGAGCAACACAATTCTCAACCCTCACTGTGCCGCTTGCAGACTCAGCCACCATCTTCTTGCTAGCTCCCCCTTTCTTCTCTCTGCTAGCCCAGCCACGGCAGTTATATTCATGGCTAATGGCTCACTGGTTACAGCTGACGGCCAACTAGCCACAGCTGCTGGACATTTGATCACAGCCATGGCCATTTACTACCTGAGCCAGCACCTTTCTATGTGAGGCGGAGAGCCTGGAAACTGCTTTTTGGGGCTCTGTCCCCACACTGTGTTTCTGGTCTCTGCCCCTCCTACTAGTCTCAAGGTGGCTTCTTGTGTATGTTCGCAGTGGCAGGGCTTTGGTTCAGCTAGACTCCAGATGATTCTCAATAATGTTGTTCTTGGATTAGTTGTAATTGATTTGGTCCTCAGAGGAGGTGAGCACAGTGTTTACCTGCTGTGCCACTCTGACCAGAAATTCCCAAGTTATGTATCTTTAGAGCAGGGGTGTCAAAACTGCGGCCTGAGGGCCAACTGCGGTCCGCAGTCCATTGTTAATTGGCCCGCAGCAAATTCCAAAAATATATTTAGTTTACTTAAATAAACCAGGTGAGGCAATATGTACTTCACCTCGAGTGAGTGGCCCGGCTGTTTATGTATTTTACCGCATATGGCCCTGTCATGCAAGGTGTCCAGAGGGGTCTCTGCTCCCGCTCCCCAAACAAGAACGCAGGACACGGTTAGGCTGAAAAGGAACACCCACGGAGCCATAGGTAGGGGGAGTCATACCACTATACTCTCACTGGCAGCTGGGTTAGAGACACAGGAACCAGGAGCAACACAATTCTCAACCCTCACTGTGCCGCTTGCAGGCTCAGCCACTATCTTCTTGCTAGCCCCCAATTTCTGCTAGCCTAGCCACGGCAGTTATATTAGTGCCCAATGGCTCACTGGTTACAGCTGACGGCCATGCAATCACAGTTGATGGCCATTTACTACCTGAGCCAGCACCTTTCTATGTGAGGCTGAGAGCCTGGAAACTGCTGTCTGGGGCTGTCCCCACAGGCCCTTGGTGAAAACTGTTGAAAAAAGTTTGGACACGCCTGCTTTAGAGGAAAGGTGATTTAATCCTCCAGGGAGAAGAAGCTTTTCTCACTTGTTTTTGAGATAATAAAACCATAAGAGACGATTTTCTGCCACAACTTAATGAATATTTTATAGGAGAAAAGTTTCCAGGTTGTAGAGTGTGAATCAAGGCTGAAGAGAGAAAAATGCAGCTCCTGAGAACAGGAAGCAAGAGAATGTGGTAAATTATAGCAAAGTAAATGCGAGAACTTAAGATGACATGGAGAGTTTCACTGCCTGGGACGGTGAGAGATTGAGTCATTATTGTAGCTGAGCGTGTTACAAAATAAGCATCTTTGGCTAAACTATGATGGTCACCCTGACATTACTGACTAAAGTGCCCCCAAAGTTGAGAAATAATTAGTAGGTGGAAAAGAGAGACTTTCACCTCCTTTTCCCTAAAGCTGCACTAGAATCTGGTACAGAAATGTCAGTGATTTTTGAGGGGATGCTGGGTCTCTGTCAAATTAACTTTGTGACATCCCACAATATACCACAGCAATTAAAAAAATTGCGTCATTGTAGGTTCACTTACAATGCATCTCAGATTACTCTGAACTTATGAAAATTGATTTTCTAGGATCATTCGGTGGTATATAGATTACGCGTATCAAGTTCTTCTGGCTCTCTAGTTCAAGGACCCGTCTCTTGCTTCCCAGGCATCAGCCACAGTTCGTTGGGCTGGAATCTGCCCGAACTCGCTCTGCAGACATAGATTATGGCTCTAATGGACTCATCAATTCCCTGCTGGGAAGGAACTGAAAAGCTAGTGAAAACTTACCATGTTCAATCTTTTAAATGGCTTTCAGGTCTACGCTAATACATTTTGAATCCAAAGTTCATAATTTTTGGTCCAAGCACATAATTCTTATTTTGTTTACAATCTCAAGAGTTTTAGCATAAATTGCTACTTTCTTCATTCTAGACCCAAAAGAAAAATGACCTGCCAGTTTGAATTAAATGTAGTTTTCTTTTTTTCAACATTGTAAATAAAACCTTGTTGTTTGGAAGCACTGGAGAAGCCCTAGACCTTTTGTTCAGGTACTTAAAATATGTACACAGGAGGGTAAAAACAAACAATAGAATTATATGTTTAAACTATTTCCTACTCTAATTCTATGTTAGTGTACGAATAATTTGATGTGTTATAAGTTATGCTATAGATAAACATCATAGAAAACATACAGGAAGGGAGATGGTGCAGTGACTGGTGCAACACACAAGATTCAGATGATTCTAGACTCATTTCTGTTCCTTCTTGGCTGTGTGACCTTCACTGAGTCATTCAGACTCTGAGCTTTACATTTCTCATCTGTGAGTGTGGATGCTGATACTTGTCTCCCACACCCTACGGGACTGACTTATACCCCGCATGTTTCTAAAAGTCATATGCAGGAACCCCAAGGCTTTACTTACATCAATACCTCATCTGGGTCAGGAAATGACTTATAGTGACCAGTGAAAGGTATTTTAGTTACAGTTGAAAATATCAGAACTTGAATATCCATGAGGAGAGCAGGCATACCTCATCCATATATCGCGTTGTGTGCTCACCACTCACAGTTCTCCTCCGTCACCTAAACTTGCACCCCTCAAAATGCAGGAACTGAGTATCTTTGGATAGGTGTTCCTTCCTTCCTTTATAGAAAATCTTCCTCTATGTTGACTAAAATCTTGTTGTCACTTGTTTTGGTTCTCCCAGGGACAGCATCCAGAAGTAAGGTACCCCCTCCCCCGCACAAATGGTGTTTTGTTCATTTAAACACAGTAACCCTGATGACTCACCTTTATTTTCTGAGCTTCCTGCTGGCTTTTGAGTATCATCATTTTGGCAACTTTCCTCTGAATAGTTGGGCTTTACACACACTCTCTCAAGTATGTTGCTCAGAACTGAACATAGTACTATTACAGCTGTGCTGGGGCTACAGAAAGAACAAACGAGCCTGTGTTCTCTCTTGTTCTAGTGTCTGTCCATTTCTATTACTGCAACCCGAGCTTTTAATGGCTTTTTCTAGTAGTTGTAACATACACCTGACTCATTCATTCAAACAACATTCATCGAATGTCTACTATGTACTGGAATCTCTTCTAGGCAAATAAAACAGTGAACCAACCAAACAAAAATACATATTAGAGAAGTATATTTAATGAAAATCTTCATTCTTTTGCATGATATCTGTCATTAAACCATTCTCTCCACCTTGAAATATTTTAATTCTTATTTATATGTAAGAAGGTCTTTGTATTTTTCTATTTAAGTTTAATCTTGAAGTACATAGTATACTCTTTTAACCTTCTGAGATTTTTGTGCAATTTTGATTCCATTATCCAATGCATTTACAATGACTTGGCTGTGTGAGTAAAAGTGATAAAATGTGTATCTTTTTTCACATTAGGGATTAAAATGTTGAATGGGAAAAGGCTGAAAACAGAGCCATGTGGCATTGGCTACAAAACTCAACACAGGGGCCGGCCCGGTGGCTTAGGCGGTTAGAGCTCCATGCTCCTAACTCCGAAGGCTGCCGGTTTAATTCCCACATGGGCCAGTGGGCTCTCAACCACAAGGTTGCCGGTTCAACTCCTCAAGTCCCGCAAGGGATGGTGGGCTCCGCCCCCTGCAACTAAGATTGAACAAGGCACCTTGAGCTGAGCTGCCACTGAGCTCCCGGATGGCTCAGTTCATTGGAGCACATCCTCTCAATCACAAGGTTGCCAGTGCAATTCCTCGACTCCCGCAAGGGATGGTGGGCAGCACCCCCTGCAACTAACATTGAACACGGCACCTTGAGCTGAGCTGCCGCTGAGCTCCCGGATGGCTCAGTTGGTTGGAGCGCATCCTCTCAACCACAAGGTTGCTGGTTCGACTCCCTTAAGGGATGGTGGGCTATGCCCCCTGCAACTAGAAAACGGCAACTGGACCTGGAGCTGAGCTGCGCCCTCCACAACTAAGACTGAAAGGACAACAACTTGAAGCTGAATGGCACCCTCCACAACTAAGATTGAAAGGACAAAAACTTGACTTGGAAAAAAGTCCTGGAAGTGCACACTGTTCCCCAATAAAGTCTTGTTCCCCTTCCCCAATAAAATCTTAAAACAAAAACAAAAAAAACCAAAAAAAAATCTCAAAGAAAAAAGGAAAAAACAACAAAAAAACTCAAGACAGATGCATAACACATTATTCTGTTCCCTTTAGGTGTGTACAATTAACTATATATTTGTCCTCTTGATTGAACCTTCATCCAACTATGTTCTTGCTGTGTGTGTGTGTGTGTGTGTGTGTGTGTGTGTGTGTGTGTGAGTGTGTTTGAGAGAGAAGGAAAGAGAGAAGAGGATATCAGAAAAGATTTTGCCAAATGCCTTGCTGAAGACTTGTTAGTCAAATTTTGAAATAATGGTGACTCATGATGTTCTGTGCTTGTCGCAGCTCAGAGGAGATGAATCAAGAGGATAAAGGACATGAGGAAGCACTTCTGTTCATTTCGAGGGCTAAACATAAGCTAATCTAACTACAGTTGCTGACTCCTAAAGGGAGTAAGACCGGACAGCTTATTGTCCAAGGGACTAATCAGCTCAGCTTTAATGCAGCTACAGCTGGCATCTAACATTAAACCAGGTCAATGAAGCAGAGGGAGTGAGATGAAATCCAGGCAGAGGTCAGTTCTTGGGAGTCAGGGGTGTGGGCTGAGGCCACTTTGATTCTCTATAGAGTTCTCTAACCTGGAAGGAGGGATGGTATGAGTGAAAATGTACGTGGACTTGTTTCCTAGGTTCGTGTTTAGGGCAGGGATATGGTCTTATAGGGGTGCACAGAAGGTCACCAGTCCACACTAAGAAGCTATGCCATAGAGAGAAGCACTACAGTGTGGCCTGGCTCAACACAGAAACAAAGAGGGAAGATAGATAAAGTGGAGCGTTGCTCCTCAGTGAGGTTGAAAGGACTGGAAAAAGGACACTTGGGACACAATGTGACTTTGGTTTTAGGATTCAGTCTTAGAGTATGGTTCTAAGGATTTCAGTTTGATATAGTCAAGAATAATGAATCCTAGCTCCATCTTAGATGCAGTAGGAAGACTTAAAGGTAAATATATTATTATATTATGATATAAGTGTCATAAAAATTATGTAGGGAGCACTAATATTGTTACGATAAGATTAGATAAGGAAAGAGGTGGCAGTGGGATTGAAAAATGATAATCATAATAGTTGTTTTTTGGTAGATGGGGACAAAATTTGGAGGGATCAAGATGGAGTATTTTTTGCCAACCAGACAGAATTTATTGAGCACCAACCATATATCAGCACTGTATTGGGCACTGAAATTTACAGTGATGAATGACACGATGTACCTTTACTCAGGAAATTTATAATGAAGCAAGAAAGTAACCTGGGAAGGTTGTCATTAGGGTGAATGACGCAGGGGGAAAGGACTAGAGTCAGGCCACAGATGGACCTGGCAAGGAGTCTGAGTTTTCACCTGCAGACAACAGAGAGCTATGAAAATATTTTTACAGGAGTGGAATAGGGCAAAATTTATGAAACATAATTTCTGGTAGTGCGGAAGATAAAGTAAAGGAAAAAAGGGTCTGATGGAATTTTGACTTATGTCTTAAATCATTTTATTCTCAACAACTTGAGAAATCAGCAGTGATTTGGGGGAAAGACAGGGCATGGACATGAGTCAGCTCTTGTTCATTGGTAAGAACGGTGAACATGATTCATAAGAAATAAAATCTTTGACATAGTTGCTTAAAATAAACAAACAACAAAATCTAATATCTCACATAATTTCTGAAGGTCAGGGATATGAGAGAGGCTTAGCTGGAGGGATCTGGCTCAGGGTCTTCATGAAGTTGCAGGAAAAATGTTGGCCAGAGCTTCAGTCATGGTAAGGCCTGACTGGGGTTGGAGAAGCTATTTTCAAGAAGGCTTATGCACGCATCTTTTAATTAGAGGCCTCAGTTTCTAATTGGATGTTGACAGAAGGCTTTATTTCCTTAGTTTGTACCACATGGACCACTTCTAACATTGGCACAGCTGGCCTTCCCAAGAGATGAGGGAGAGAGAGAGAAGAATGGCATTGTCTTCAATAATGATAAATAAATGAGGATGACTTTATTCCAATAATACATTATTTAAAAAACAAAACAAAAAAACCCATCCAGCTAGGTTTGTCCTGTGGGGCATAGTTTGTGACCTCTTCTCTGCTTATATCCCAGTTCTTTGACTTGCTGATCTAGAGCTCTCTCAAAAAAGGAATACAAGCAAAGCGTACACAATTTGTAATAAGTGACCACAAGCTGGGCCCTGGAGACCTTGGGTTTTTTCCTGAACATTTACATACCCCACTTCCAGTAATGCAGTCTAGCATTTTGCACATTGTTGATGCTGAGCTCACTGGTGGACAGAATCCATCTTTGCCTCTCTTTGAACAATGGACACAATTTCTGCTCATATTCCCTTTTGGGGCATCTATACTGTTTTCAGGAATTGATGTCAGCAATATGGTATTTCATTTTAAATTCTTGTGGCACCCTGATATATGGTGTCCCTGAGGAGTTGAAGTCCTTTAGAAATGCTACGTTCTCTGTTATAGTCTCATTTCTCATCATGGACTTCATTTCATTTTTTTCAGTATTCCCTTTTCTCAGCTTCTCCCTGTCAAATTTATATTCAAAGATGTGTTGGGTGAAGTTCTGTGTTCAGTCGATCATCTGTCAGTATTCCACTCTTCTCAGCAGCACAAACAAGACTCAGGTAACAACCCCCACCAGTTACTGGCCCTTTCCTCTGCTATCCTTAATAGCCCAGTTCCTTCCTTCCTTCCTTCCCTCCTTCCTTCCTTCCTTCCTTCATTTTTAAATTAAATTTTATTGGAATCCCAATTGTTAGTAAAGTTACATATATTTCAGGCACATAATTCTGTAATACTTTATATCTAACACTGTGTTTACCACCCAGAGTCTTTTCTCTTTCCATCACCATATATTAGACCCCTTTTACCCTCTCCTAGAGCCCCCATGCCCACTCACTCTTTGGTAACCCCTACACTATTGTCTATACCTATGAGTTTTGTTTCTTCATTTGTTTGTCTTGTTCTTTTGTTGTTTTCAGTTTTATATACCACACATGAATGAAATCGTATGGGTGTCTACTTTTTCTGTCTGACTTATTTCACTTAGCGTTATAATCTCAACATCCTTCCATGTTGTCACAAATGGTAATATTTCATCTTTTTTTACTGCTGAACAATATTCCATTGTGCATATCTACCACAATTTCTTTATCCATTCGTCTATTGTAGGACATTTTGGTTGATTCCATGTCTTGGCCATCGTAAATAAAGCTGCAATGAACATTGGAGCACACTTGTCTTTGTGGATAAATGTTTTCAGATTTTTTGGGTAGATACCCAGGAGAGGGATTGCTGGGTCATATGGTAATTCTATTCCTAATTTTTTGAGGAACCTCCACACTGCCTTCCATAGCGGCTGCACCAGTCTGCATTCCCACCAACAGTGTATGAGGGTTCCTTTTTCTCCACAGCCTCTACAACACTTGTTACTGTTTGTCTTGTTGATGGTAGCCATTCTAACTGGGGTGAGGTAATATCTCATTGTGGTTTTTATTTGCATTTCTCTGATGATTAGTGATGTGGAGCATTTTTTCATATGTCTATTTGCCATTTGTATGTCCTCCTTGGAGAAATGTCTCTTCAGGTCCTCTGCCCAGTTTTCAATTAGTTTGTTTGTGGGTTGTTTGCTTTTTTTGTTGTTGATTTGTATGAGTTCCTTGTATATTTTGTATATTAACCCCTTCTCGGAGGCACTGTTTGCAAAAACCTCTCCCATTCTGTTGGTTGGCTCTTTATTTTGTCCATGGTTTCTTTTGCTATGCAGAAACTTTTAAGTTTGACATACTCCCATTCATTTATTTTACCTTTTACTTCCCTTGCCTTTGGAGTCAAATTCATGAAATGCTCTTTGAACCCAAGGTCCATAAGTTTAGTACCTATGTTTTCTTCTATGCAGTTTATTGTTTCAGGTCTTATGCTTAAGTCTTTGATCCATTTTGAATCAATTTTGGTACATGGTGACAGATAGCAGTCCAGTTTCATCCTATTGCATGTGGCTTTCCAATTCTGCCAGCATCATTTATTGAAGAGGCTGGATTTTTCACCATTGTATGTTTTTTGCTTCTTTGTCAAAATTATCTGTCCATATTTATATGGGTTTCTTTCTCGGTTCTCAATTCTATTCCAATTATCCGTGTGTTTGTTTTTCCGCCAGTTCCATGCTATTTTGATTACTGTTGCCATGTAGTCCAAGCTAAAGTCAGGGAGTGTGATGGTTCCAGCATTGTTCTTTTCTCTTAGCATTGCTTTGGTTATTTAGGGTCTTTTGTGGTTCCATACAAATCTGATGAGTTTTTTCTTCCATTTCTTTAAAAAAAGCCATTGAGATTTAGATGGGGATTGCATTAAATCTGTATATTGCTTTTGGGTAATATGGCCATTTTAACTATGTTGGTTCTTCATACCTATGAGCACAAAATGTCTTTCCATTTCTCTGTCTTCAATTACTTTTATTTATTTATTTATTAAAGTTTATTGGGGTGACAATTGTTAGTAAAGTTACATAGATTTAAGATATACAATTCTTTCTTACGTCATCTGTAAATCACATTGTGTCTTCACCACCCAGAGACAGATCTCCTTCCATCACCATATATTTGATCCCCTTTACCCTCATCTACCACCCTCCTCCCCCCTTACCCTCTGGTAACCACTGAACTATTGTCTGTGTCTATGAGTTTTTGTTTCTCATTTGTTTATCAACTTCTTTTGTTGTTTTGGGTTTATAGACCACATATCAGTGAAATCATTTGGTTCTCCACCTTTTCGGTCTGACTTATTTCGCTTAGCATTATAATCTCAAGATCCATCCATGTTGTCACAAATGGTCCTATTTCATCTTTTCTTACCGCCGAATAATATTCCATTGTATATATATACCACAACTTCTTATTCCATTCATCTATCGAAGGACATTTTGGTCGTTTCCGTGTCTTGGCCACCGTAAATGAACCTGCAGTGAACATTGGAAATACACTTGTCTTTATGGAGAAATGTTTTCAGATTTTTTGGGTAGATACCCAGGAGAGGGATTGCTGGGTCATATGGTAATTCTATTAGTAATTTTTTGATGAACCTCCACACTGCCTTCCATAACGGCTGCACCAGTCTGCATTCCCACCAACAATGCATGAGGGTTCCTTTTTTCTCCTCAGCCTCTCCAACACTTGTTACTATTTGTCTTGATGATAGCGATCAAATTAAAGTGAGGTGATATCTCATTGTAGTTTTTATTTGTATTTCTCTGATAATCAGTGATGCTGAACATTTTTTCATATGTCCATTTGCCATTAGAGAAATGCCCCTCAGATCCTTTGCCCATTTTTTAATTGGGTTGTTTGTTTTTTTATTGTTGAGTTGCATGAGTTCCTTGTATATTATGCATATGATCCCCTTATCGGAGATGCTGTTTGCAAAACCTGCTCTCCCGTTTAGGTGGTTGCCTCTTTATTTTCTCGACGGTTTCTTTTGCTGTACAGAAGCTTTCAAGTTTCATATATTCCAATTCATTTATTATAGCTTTTACTTCCCTTGCCTTTGGAGTCAAATTCATAAAATGCTCTTTGATCCCAAGATCTATAAGTTTAGTACCTATGTTTTCTTTATTGCCGTTTATTGTATCAGGTCTTATGCTTAAGTCTTTGATCCATTTTGAATTAATTTTGGTACACAGTAACAGATAACAATCCAGTTTCATTTTTTTGCACGTGGATTTGTAATTCTGCCAGAACCATTTATTGAAGAGGCTTTCTGTTCTTCATTTTATGTTTTTGGCATCTTTGTCAAAAATTGTCTGTATTTATGTATTTTATTTTGGGGATCTCAATTCTATTCCTTTTGTTTATGTGCTTGTTTCTCTGTCAATACCATGCTGTTTTGATTATTGTTGCCCTGTAGTACAAGCTAAAGTCACAAACTGTGATACATGCAGCATTGTTCTTTTTTCTTAAGATTGCTTTGGCTATTTTGGGTCTTTTGTAGTTCCATACAAAGCTGATGATTTTTTGTTCTATTTCTTTAAAAAATCCCTTTGGGATTTTGATGGGGATTGCATTAAATCTGTGTATTGCTTTGGGTAATATGGCCATTTTAACTATGTTGATTCTTCCTATCCATGAACATGGAATGTCTTTCTATTTCTTTGTTATCTTCTTTAATTTCTTTTAAAAATATCTTATAGTTTCCAGCATAGAGGCCTTTCACATCCTTGGTTACATTTATTCCTAGGTATTTTATTCTTTTTTTTGCAATTGCAAAAGCAATTTTTTTTTGTCTGTTTCTTTTTCGGAGATTTCATTGTTAGTATATAGGAATGTAAAGGAGTTTTATACGTTCATTTTGTAGCCGGCAACTTTACTGTATTCGTTTTTTGTTTGTAATATTTTTGGTGGCCTGGGCGAGGTTTTGCAAAAGGGTTTGACAGTGGTGTAAGGAGTCTCATAGCCCTGCTCTTACTGTCGATGTCCCCACAGAGATGTTCAGTGACACTAAAAGTTGAAAAAGGGAGATGGACATTTGTTTGCATATGAGAGTGTATGTGGGGCAGTAAACATAGATTATTCATGGTGATCTGAATATCTGGAGAAATTACAAGGGTGTATGGGTCTGTCCATTTGGTGTTCCGGCAGGTATAGGAGGAAGATGATGAATTAGGTAAAGTGTCCGGAAGAGATAAGGGATAATTCTAGGGAAAAGTTCATGAGAGGGAAGAGTAATACAATGAAGAAAACCATGAGGGCTTATTCTCAGGGGTTGAGAATATAAGTGATGGAATCAAGAAAAGCTCTAAAATGCACCTGTGGAGTTTAAGGGAAAATGTAGAAATAACCGAGAGGAATTGTGGAGAGCAAAGGAGACGGGAGTGAGGTTTGTGTTGTTTGTTTCATGAAGTGAGGACAGAGGCAGGGGTAGGGATCACCTTTCATGAGTCTCCCTTTCTTTCCATGGGGATCTTGTCAGTTGAAGCCAGGTGGGGTTCAGGACTGAGGTGCGATATCATTGAGCCTGGGTGGTCACATGGAGTGGCAGGACAGGTGGTTCAGCTATTATTACTTCCGAGACAGGTGAATCCAGGAGGGGTGACCGAGCAGTTGGCTGCAGTGGTGTTGGTGAGAAGGTGCTGGCAGGGGCCTTTTCCCCTTTGTCGTTAAGTCTGAGAGGTTGAGATGGACCCATTCTCCAGGGACTTAGGGATTTTGAGAGAAACAGAGGAAGTGTCTTGGGGTCAGGGAAGAATGCAGTCTGCATACTCCCTCTGGATCTGCTGAATGAGGCTGAGGGCTAGGAGGTAGTCGATCACTGGTGAGCTATTAGCTGGGAGGCTGTCTGGAAGGATCTGACATACGTGAGCTCAAAAGGACTGAAGAAGGGGGAGGCCCACGGTGCGGTATGGAGTTAATTTTGGACATACCTTTGGCCATGATAGCCATGTGGGTGGAGGTGAGAGGAACACCCAAGTAGACAACCGAGGAAGTAGAGAGTTGTGCCTTGCTTGGGGATAGCAGGTAGCCCGTGTTAGGGAGGGACACAAGAATGGTAGAGATATGACAGACAGAGAGAGTGAGACGGACTGCACAAAAGAACATTATCCACGTAGTGTAGGGCCGTGTTAGGAGTGAGGTGGAGAGAGGCTAGACAGAAGCTAGGCCTGGGCAAAAACGTGGGCTCAAACAAAAACCTTTGAAAGACTGTTGTCTTTGAGGTCTAGGACAGTAAAGTGAGCGGGATCAGGAAAGGGGTGGGGAAGTGAGTAAGAAGGGTATAGGAGTTGGTTTGGAAAAGAGAATAGATTACAGAGCTAGATCTCGACAGGACCATTGTGTGTAGTCATAGAAGGGGTGGAGGTGACCCAAAGAACTGGATCCACGAGGGTCGGCTGTAAGGAGATCTCTATTGGAGTGTCAGAGTGGGAGAGTGCAAGGAGAAAGACGGAACCAGGTTTGGGCAGACAAAAATGAAAGGAGACTGTATTTGGAGTGTGGGCCACCGGAGGAGTACGAGAAACGAGTGGTAATAGCCGAGTTATGAAGTGAGCCTGTTAGGGCTGGTATAGTTCCATATTGTGCGATAAAGCCATCAATCCCACCAATGGAGAAATAGCAGGGATGAGTAGCCCCTAAAAATTCGGGGGGGGGCACAGAAAGTGGCCCCCCATCTATTAAGTAAGAGATGGGCTTCCTTGCCATGTGAGGTTTCTTCCTGGGTTCCGCCATTGTGATGCAAGGGAGCCGGGGTCCTGTCCTCTGTGTGAAAGCCAGGGTGACGAGTAAGGTTAAGTTCGGTTGCTCTCAAGGAATAGGGAATAGTGGAATGCCTGGGTCCCAAAAATTTGAGAGTTCTCGTCTATGAATTGTACTGAGTTAGTGGCATTGAAATGGAACTTAATTTCTGACCCAAGGGGAGAAAGTGGTTACAGAGTCTGTCACGGGGATGGGCTGGAAGCCTTGCACAAGAGTCATCTGTAGCTTTAATAGACTCCATTTTGCAAGAGATAAACTGGACAAGAATGTTAACATGGCAAGGTCCAAATAGGGTTAAGTCTAAGGTAATGAGAAGTAGAACGAGTAAAGGTGAGAGAAGAGACTAAAGCCGGGTCCCTAAGAGTGAGAAGTGCATCCCACGCAGTTGTAAGTAAAGAGGAAACCTGGAGCGCTTACGATAAAGGTATTAACAGGAGCTGTAGGAGACTGGGGTTGGTTATCAGTCCTGGCAGAGTGACACATCTGTCTGCTTCAAAAGGAGCTTAAGGTCTGCCATCGACCCACAGTAACACAAGCAATAGTGTTTTGTTGTTTTTGTTTTGTTTTGTTTTGTTTTTGTTTTTTCTGGGGAGTGATGTGGAAACTTTTAATCAAACATTGAGGGTTGAGCTCAAAGAGTAAAGGCCTGGACATATGGAATTTGTGACCATTTTCCCTTGTGGTGACAGAAGTTAGATAGGGGTCAGGCAGTGTTGTAGTAAAAGATAAGTCATGTGGTTCAGATCTCCTGTAAGATGAGCCTGAGGGCGTGTAAGTTGTGGAGGAGACACCAAAGGGATGTAGATTTCCCATGGACCAAATGTGAGGTCCCCATGGCCCCAATAGATGGAATGAGAAAGGTGAGGAGGGAGCCTCCTATTAAGGGGAGAATAAGAGGTTCAGGTGTCCCAAATCCCGGTGTTCAACCCTCACAAACACGAGTATGAAAGATCACTCACAGACTGGGCGTCCCCAAGACTGGGAGGATCGGGGCCCCTGGGACAAGAGGAACCTTCTGGCCTAGTGCTGGGATCTTCGTGGAACCCTAGAACAGTGAGGGAGAGACAGAAGTTCCGAGACACGAATAGGAGGTTTCATTCACCCGGCGAGAAATTGGCCTGCTGTTGTCTGGGATGTCAGCAAGGGAAGGGAGAAAGTCCTGAAAGTGTCCTATGACAGGTCCGGGAGGGAGGCCAGAGAGCGGATTAAGCCTGGGACGAGGCAGAAGAGAAAGAGCAGGAGTTGTCTTGCATTCTCTGGCGTACACCCTCTCCAGGATTCGGCACCAAATGATAGGTCGGTCTGTAAAGGAACACGCATGGTCCCTCAAGTTAAGAAATGTTTAAGAGAGCAAGCGTTTATTGGGATGAGTAAAAGATGGCTTGATCTCAGGCGGCATGTCTAAAGGATAAATGCAGGCCCGGATGAGAGAGAGAGGAGGGTTTTATAGGGGCCGTGCTGACAGGGTAGCACAGTTTGACAAAAATATTGACTGACTTCAAGTCATTAGTTGTTTTGTGCCCTTTTGTAATATCACAAGTTTGGCTCTGTCTGCAGGTGCAGGCAGCAGACATGGCTCTGTCTTGAAGTCAAGGTATCTGAGACCTAACATTCAGAGACCTAACATGAAGTCAAGGTCTGTAACATTCAGAGACCTACCGTTCCCGCCTTGCTTGTTATTAAAAATGAGAGGGGCCGGCGTTTCTCTCTTCTTTTGCTGCTTCAAGCAGAACGGGGGCATCTGAGGTGAGGGGCATTATAAGATGTGCTGGTAATGTTGTAGGTGAAGCATTTCATGGACAGCTCCGTTTGTGAACAGTGGGAGTCCTCTCTGGAGTAATTGGGAGGAAAGGCGGAGGAGGCGGGGACCAAAGGCCAGGACCCAAAATGATAATGATTAGAAGCCCCGCGAGAGCGGGAGCATGGGCCTCAGTTTCTTATGCACCAGGAGCTCCACGGGTTCCTGTGGCGGTCTCTGTGTTCCTCGGCCTGGGCGAGGTCCTGTGACAGGGTTTGAAACGGTGTAAGGGGACTCTTAGCCCTGCTCTTCCTGTCGCTGTCCCCACAGAGACGTTCAGTGACACTAAGAGTGGAATAAGGAAGACGGCCCTTTGTTGGAGTTTGAGAGTGTATGTGGGGCGGTAGAGATTGATTATTGGGGGTGATCTGAATATCTGGAGAAAGTGAAAATGAGGATGTATGTGCCTGTCCATTTGGGGGGGAGGCAGGCATATGTGAAAGATGATGAATGAGGTAGAGTGTCTGGAGGAGATGAGGGGTAAAATTCTAGGGAAAATTTCATGAGAGGGAAAAGTAACACTATGAAGAAAACCATGAGGGCTTATGACTTCTCTGGGGTACACTCATAAAAACACAAAGTAGAATAATGGGAGCCAGGGGTAGGGGAAGGAATGGAGTTACTGTGAATGGCGACAGGGTTTCATTTTGGAGTGATGATAATGTTCTGGAATTTTACAGTGGTGATATTTGCACAACTGTGTGAATACTGGAGTCCCCTTGATCCATGTTTTCTCACTTTCCATGGTCAACTTTGGTCCAAAATTATTACATGGAAAATTCCACTAAATAAATTGTAAGTTTCAAAATGCACAGTGTTCTGAGAAGCATGATGACATCCTGTGACATTACGTACTTTTCCACCCAGGACGTAAATCATGCCTTTCTCCAACGTACACACACTATATATTATCCCTGTATATTAGTCACCTGGGTTATCAGGTAGACTGCAGCGGTACTGCAGTGGTTTTGTTCAAGCGACCCTCGTTTTACTTAATTATGGCTCCAAAGTACAAGAATAGTGATGCTGGCAATGCTGATACACCAAAGAAAAGCCATAAAGTTCTTCCTTTACGTGAATATGTATGTATGGTTCGGTACTATCTGAGGTTTCAGGCATCCATTGGGGGTCTTGAAGTGTGTCATCTATAATTAAAGGGGAACGATTATGCTGAAAGTGACACAATGATACACTTTAAAATGATGAATTTTATGGAATATAGACATTATACCTCAATAAGGCTCCTATAAAAAGAGCGATTTTTTAACCTAAAAGATTTTGAGTAATTTGATAGTTTTTCAACAGTCATCTCATACAGATTTACAACATTTTCACTGGCCTAGAAGACAATCTTTTAAATGCCAGGCTTAATAGAAACCAGCTGGATTCTCATATTTGTTTCTGCATTCAATCTACACGTTGTCTTTGTAGAACTGTATAAAGGAAACGTGGACACACCCAAGTATGTAGTTGGAAAAGGACAGGATAGTTTAATATACTTATCAGGTAACTGTGGATATTGCTCTTAGATAGTACAAGCTGAACAAGGGATAATTTAGTTGCAGTGTACATTCTGAGATCATACAGGTGTTGACCTTAAACAAAAAAATCAACTAGATATTCCTCCAACACCCAAAAAAAAGGTTTATTTGGGGGAAAAGAGAGAATTGCCACCCAGGACATGCAGCCATGGACAACCGTGCTGCCAATCCCCAGCAGAAAAGGGGAGATGCTTTTCTAGGAGTTTGGAGAGCTGTTACAACCAAGGGGCTCTTCCCGTAGAGCTTTGCCATCCATGTAGCAGTGAGAGCTCCCCCTACAGGCCCTCCCCATTCCAGTCTTGGGAAAGGGTCTTTATTTTTTTTACACAGGCAAATTTTTTTTTGCTGTATTATATTACAATCCATTGGCCTAACTTGCACTTTAAACCAATGTTTCGTGCATGATTTTGTAACATTATGCACTGGTTATTTGCAAAACTATGGGTTCAATGACTTATGCAGATCCCCCGAATGTTGACACATTTCATTTTACAACATGAATATTCATATTCATCAATATCATCATTAGTCTTAAGTATTTGGAAGCGGTGACATTCACAGTGGCAGATACAACTTTTCCAAAATTCTATTTTTCATTTGAAGCCTAATTTTATATTGCCAAGCAATGCTGTCATTTATTTTGCATGAATTTTCTTTCATGCAAAGTTGGAGACAACCACTTAAATATAAATTGTAGAATATTTGTTACACAGATATTATAAGACAGGTAATCAAAAGTTCAGATTGAATAAAATTATTTTTTAATGCTCCATTAAAGACATTCCGAAGTGAAATATGTCACATTTCTTAACACTGTGAATGTGGTCATGAAGAATAACATAGCTACTAATTACTCAACTCTAGTACCATTTCCTTGATGCATAATGAGTGGCAATAGTTTTACCGACTATAGCAGCTTTTGCAAATCCAGTGCAATAATGCAAATAATAGCTGTAAATCCAGCAGATGTCTTAAATTTCGGATTATCACTGATAAGTGTAAAATTCTTTCAACCTCTCTGTATGGGTGAAATTTTCCATAATAACATATTGGGGGGGGGATATAGTAGACAGCAGGACAGATGTGGACTATGATCAGGAGTTTGCCAACTCCTGGTGAATCACGCTAGGCCAATACATCACTGTCTTGTTCTTACAGCATCGCGGTGAGCCTTGACAAGGAGTAGGTCAAACACTTTTCATTGTCCTTCAAAGTGGTCTCGGTTCTTTTCATTCCTTTGGTCTTGCACGCACATCTTAGACTCTGATTACCCACTTCCACATAGACCACCCTTTATGCATATTGTGGTTTGTCTGTTAGGATGTATCTCCATGTGCCAAGCAAGCACGGTGTCTTCATTACCCAATAACTACCCTCTCCCCTTCCTCTTTCCTAAAAGATGACTATGTCTTTACTTACTGGTTGGTGATAAATTTATGACACCTCCCCATTTGTGATTCACTGGATGAATGTTGATTTCTTCATTGATTCATTCAACACTTGAGAAATATTTCTTGAATGCCAAGTATGAGCCTGCCATGATTATTAGGCACAGAAGATACATCAGTAACTAATGTTCCTTGTGATAAATTCATTGAGGCAGGAGAACACATAGTAAATCATACAGATACTGATTTTTTTAAAGGTGACAAGTTGTGGTCGCTTCGGCAGCACATATACTAAAGGTGACAAGCAGTATAGAAAAACTAGAAATAACCAAGTAAAGGAGATTGGCAGTGCCAGTGGTGTACCTGCAATTTTACATAAAGCAGTGCCTTAGTTTCCTAGGCCTGCTGTAACAACCACCATGGAGTGCGCGTTTAAAAAAACAAATGTATTGTCTCTCAGTTCTGGAGGCTATGTGCCCATAATCAGGGTGTTGGTAGCATTGCTTCCTTCTGAGGGCTGTGAGCGAAGGATGTGTTATAGGCCTGTCTCCTTCACTGGTAGACCTCTCTTCTGTCTGTGTCTTCACATCATCTTTACTCTATGTGTATCTGTGTCCACATTTCCCCTTTTTTATAAAATAACAGAGATATTAGACTGGTGATCTAATGACTTCACTTTAACCGAGGACCTCTGTAAAGACCCTTTCTCCAAAAAAGGCCGCATTCTGGTCCTGGAGGATGTAATTTCAAAGCATGAGTTTTGGGAGGACACACTTCAATGCATAACAGGCAGGCAGGGTAGAATTCATTTATTTATAAATGAATACACCCTAAATCGAATCTTTTTCCATAGGACTGTGATGAGGGAACTTTGCCACTAAAAATATCTAAAATGTAAATGCTAATGGACGTCGTAAAAGCAGTTGGTCTTTCAAACTGTTTGAAGCTCAGAATCTGTGGAATCTCTATTCCCTTGCCGTCCATCTCTTAAATTCATCTCATTCTTGGAGTAACTTGCCAACTGCAACCAATAGCTGTTTTTATGCACCATTACTTTGTTTTTACCTGATTCCAGTACAGCTGCTGAGACACTAGCAACATAGTTAGTTTGGAACTCAGCTAAGGACAAAGTTAACTAAATCAATTTTTGTCACTTCCTGCCGTGTAACAGGAAAGCCAACGCCACGGGTTTCATCGGTGTTTGCTTAATGAAGGGATGAATGTTAAGAAGATACTTTGACTCCCCATGTGCCTATAGCTTTGGACTCTGTGATGCTGCAGGTTTTAATTCCTCGGGGCTTTTCCATTCCTCTTAGTAAACCACCAAGATCCTCAGCCAGATGTGGAAGCAGCAAGGAGTTTTAGAAAATAGTGCAGCCTCTGCATTATGGAGATAAAGTGATCTGGGTGTGAACCCTGGCCCCTCTATTTCTTATTGTGCAACCTGGCACAGGTCACTTTGAGCTCATGAAGTGGAAGTTAGTACATGTGAACAGATTTACCGTGAAATTTAAAGGAGATGGTGCGTGTAACTCACATGCCACATGATGTTTGAAACATAATTACTTTCTTCCCTTCAAATTCTAATTTCCACTTAGTAGCCGTTGCATTTTAAGTTACATCAGCAACACATGACAGAGGGAGACAGGACAGTATTCGAGGGAGCTCTGAGTGACTTTTGTCTCTGGAAAACATAACCATGGTAGGGCATATTTACTTTTTCAATTAGAATAGCTGATTTTATAAGACTCCGTGCCATGTGCCAGGCATTATAGTACTGAGACCAGCCACACACTAGCTAGTTATTTTTTAATTGAAGCTCCACCATTACTAGCTATGTGAATTTGGGCAAATTACTTAAAAATTCCAAAGTCTAGTTCCCTTACTAGCGGGGGGCGAATACTGTGTTCCTCGTAGGGTTATAGACGGAAATAACCTAACGCAGCAAAGGGCTCAGCAGATGGGGTACCTCGTAGTCAGCTGTCTGTAGTTTTTAAAATCAGCAATGACGAGTACAACTTGTTGTTAGCATTCACTTGGAGCTGAAGATTTGTTTCCCCCAAATCCCTGGTTTTCTGAGTATTTCTTAAAATCAGCTTCACTGAGGTACATTTACAAAGCAAACTGGGTCCATTTAAAGTGTTTAGCAAATGAATACTCATGGAACCACCACCATCAACAGACAGATCGCTCCCAGTGGTTCCACTGTGGTCCTGTCTGCAGTCCATTGCTCTCCCACCCCCAGCCGCAGACAACCAGGGACTTATCTGCTGTCCTGATGCATCGTGTTTTAGAACGGCATATACGGGAGTCACAGAGAGTGTACCCTTTTGTGTCTGACTTCTTTGACTTAGAATGCTTTTGACATTTAACGATGCAGTCGAGTAATCTTAGTTGGTTACATTTTATTGCTGAGTAGAATTCCATTATATGGTGATACCCCAATTTGTTTATCTAGTCACATGTTGTGAATTATTATACATGACATCTGTTCTTTACATGGACTTAGGTTTTCAATTCAAGAAATGGACTTGATGAATCATATGATAACTGTAGGGTTAGCATTTTAAAGACATGCCAAACTGTTTCCCATAGAGGCTGCACTATTTCATAATCCCATCAGCCATGGATGAGGTTTCTATTCGCTCCCGTACTCATCAATTATTACATTTTTGTATCTTAGTTGTGCTACTGGCTGTGAAGTACTATCTCCTTGGGTTTTCATTTGCATTTCCCTAGTGACTAATGAACGATGAGCCTCTTTACATGGGTTTAATGGACAGTCAGTCCTACATATTCTCTTAGGTGAAGCCTCTGGTAACATATTTTGGGTGTTGCTTTTTTTATTGGTTTGTCTTACTACCTAACTTATGAGTTATAAGGGCGACATTTTATACTTCTCACTGTACAGACCGTCCTCGTTTCGTTACGTTTATCTAAGTGTCTCACCCAGAAATCCAGCTTATGGTGGAAGTAAGATTTGGTAGATTAGGAAAAGGCCCAGAATGACGGCTGCTTTTACTGTGACCAAAGCAACTGGGAAACCAGGGGCGCACAGGCAGGTGGGTCAGCCCAGGAATGTGAACAGTGTAAGGGGAGGTATTTCCAAAGGCCACACATGACTTGTGCTCAGTAAGGCCCACTCTGAGACATGCTGACCTCTCAAAGTTGGGTCTCACTGCTACTCCTGTGAACCCAACACAGCAGCCCGGGGGGCCCAGCAGGAGGCTGCCTTAGGTCTGGGTCAGATTTTGCTTCCAGAAAAGCATCTTGGGTGCCAGTGGGCCCAAAGCGGCTGGTGGTGAGTCTGCACAAGCAGCGGCTGAATGAATTCGAGCAAGGTTTGGCACACACACAAGCCACCACCAAACACTGATGACCACAGAACAGCAGCAGGGTTGTGCCAAATGGGTCTTGACACCTTAGTCTCTGTGAATTAATTCCCATACTCAGGGAGAGAAGTACTAGAATCCAGGCCTTCTGAGAACCAGACTAGCCAGTAGTCTCACTGGGACTCGGGGGAACTCATATATGTTATATACGAGAGAGAACAAGCTCCAGGGTTGACCTGAGTGTTTCCCATGAGAAGATACTACTGGTGGGGGGGGAGGCTGGTTGGGCCCAAAGTGCAATGTTTCAGCTGATCACCAGCCCACTCTCTTGTCATTCAAGGCGGGGGTGGGGGGGTCTTTTATGTTGCTTAGCCCAGAGTGGCTCCTTTTCTGATTCCACTTCTTCATGTGAGACTGCAGGAGTTCTGAGAGAGGGAACTCCAGCATTAGGCCTCTGGAGTAGGTGTCATTCATCGTTCTGACGATGACACTCAGAACTCACGTGAGTGAACATACTGAAAATAATGGTGAAACTTCCTTAAATGAAGTTGTACTTGAGACTTATTGTTATTAGACAACATTAATATTTATGCTCATATTTTTCCATCTATTGAGCAGACAGTTTACTGCGTAGTGGAACTGGAATAGACAGATACTGACAAAACTGTCTGCACACGTTGTTCTCGTTGCTCGACTGGTAACTTAAACTTTGAGTCTAATCTCCTTCCTGGCATCCTCTCGGAAAAACGTGGGCAGAGCAGGAAAAAATGCTACAGACCCAGTTATACAGACACTCTACAGCTAGGAGTTTATCCTGAGGAACAAATATTAAATGTGCGGACAGTATGAGAATATTTATTGCAGAAAAATAATTAAAGTCAACCCAGATTTAACAGGAGGAAGGCTAGATACATATAACATATACATGAGATGGCATATACGCAACCATTTACAATCACGTTTACACAGAATATGTACGCGGTGGGAAATGACCTTGATGGATGTGGAATTTCTTAAAAACCACAAATGTAGTAACGGTCTTGGATAAATTTCAGGGAACACAACATCTACCAACACTAAATCACAAGCAAATAGAAAATCTGAATAGACCTGTAACAAATAAGGAGATTGAATCCGTAATCAAAAATCAAATAGAGTAGTATATACTCTACTCTAGAAAGGGCTTTGGGAAATGGGGAAAGGTCTACAAACATAAGCTTTTATTGCAGAACACTTAGCAGAATTGTGTGTATAGGTTTACCCAAATTACTTAATGTCTGAATGACTATCCAAGTCTTTTCAACATACGATTGGTAGAAAAGGGAATGGTAACGATGCTGAGGAGTCCTCCTCCCAATGTCACGGGGGCTCCTGGGCCAGTTCATGCTCTTCTAACTAAGTTTGCTGCACTTCAGTGTGTGAGCCATTTGGGGAAATATGAATTTATTTATTATGGTATTTTGTTTTTTGTTATGTTGAATTATAGGGTGTCTCTGACTTATCGACCCCTACTTTAAAAATCATCAGCTCATTCTATTCTAGGAATAAGTGGACAGAACAGGGAAGGCATAACCTCTCCACTGTAGAGAAACGTCTGCACAGACACATTACTGGAAATCACACTATTTCACAATAATTCCAGTGTTATTAATATACAGCGTCAAGCAGAAAGGCTATGGACTGGAACTGGTGCATTATCACTTTTTGGGTCTCCAGTCTGCCAACTCACCCTGAAGATTTTGGACTTCTCAGCCTCATAAGCCAACTTCTTAAAATAAATCTTTCTCTATATCTTCATATCTTATTTGTTCTGTTTCTCTGCAAAACCATGATAGATTGATATGGTTAAGTCTGTAGAGGCAGGTGATGATTAGGATGTGGAAAGAAGGAAGAAAGGAAGGAAGGAAGGGAAGAAGGAAGGAAGGAAGGAAGGAAGGAAGGAAGGAAGGAAGGAAGAAAAGAAGAAAGAAGGAAAGAAAAAAAGAAGGAAAGAAGGAAGGAACGAAAGGGAAAATGAACTTTGTAAGTTCTAGTCTGAGTGACTGGGAGAATGGAACTGCCTCTAATTAGAAAGTCAACAGGAAGCGGTACATATTTAGGGAGAGGAGAATTAACTCAGGTTGGGACATTTCAGTTTAGGTTGTAATGGTCCATGTAAATGAAAACAGCCAAGAACCAGGGATAATTACGGAGATAAAGTTGAATGAAGATGTCTGAGAAGGTGATACAGTACGGAAGTCAGTGGAATAGAAGTAACGTCTGAAACCATGGCAAAGGAAGACAGATCAAGCAGCCAAAAAAAGGTTCCTTAAAAAGGAGAGCGAGATAGAGTCAAATCAAGACCTGCTGTGTGTGTTGGTGTTGAGCAGGGGGTGCCTGGAGCCAGAAGAGCAGCCTAGGGAAGGGGGCAGATCGGGAGGATTTAGCTGGTGCAGCATCCAGGAAGGGGAGACTTTCAGGGAGAAGCAGGAATCAGCCATGAAGACCACTACAGATATGAGGACAAGTAGCTGCTGGAGATTCCACCTCGGTGTGGTTTTTATTTGAGTGACAGGTATGGACGATGGCTGACACCGAATTAATAAGAAAATAGCTATGAAACAAGTGAAAGATTGTTAAGAGTAGGGTCATTTCCAAAGACGGAAATTTGGCAGTGGGAAAAAATTGCAGGACAACAAGTTGAACAGACAGCCAAACAGGACGCTACACTGGTTAGTGAGAGGTGAACATACTGTTAACACCGTGGAAGGAACCGGTACTGAATATGCGTGTGAAGAGAAGACGACTGACGCGCTGAAGTACTTACGGAGGGAAAGACGGTAAGAGCCTAAGCTGCAACCCGACCATTCATTCCAAGCAGAAAACAGTGGAATAAAGTATAAGTTTGGTTTCTCTTCTTACAAAAGAAAACAAACCATAAAACAACCCACTCCCCCACCAGCATGCAGTCCTTCTTATCGGGTACTGTTAACGGACTCCAGAGGAACAAATTCAAGGTAGGGTGCTTAAAAAGGAAAAAAAGACACTGAATTCCCGTTCAGAAGGAAAATACCTGATAATACTCTAGATAAAAACATTTCATTAAGTTCAGATGAAAGTACATTTTGCTGCATAAGATTGAATCCTGTTGTGTTATAAATGTAGTAATTAAATCAACGTAGCATAAAAAATATAAGCCGTCGAAAACTTAATTGAAATCCAACTACTGAAACCTCACTAGTGTAAGTTACAGCAAACCCACGGACAAAATCGGCTGCATTTGACTTACCCTCTAATTTTGGAACAACACTTCTGGCCAGTGATTTAGGAAATTCTTACAGGCAAACAATCAAATTTCGCGGAGGTATCCTTGTCTTTCTTCTTCTTTCTTTCTCTGTAATTTAAGAAGAATGAACCTTGACTTTAAGTCAAGGTTTTGAGTATCATTTACAAAGTTTTTGTCCCTTTTTAATTGAAGCTGATATTGGTGATGATATGGGCACTTTAAGTGTCTAAAGAAAGAAGCAGGAGCATAACTGTTATAAAGCTTCCCACAAACTGGGAGCAAATAATAGCACGCACAGGTGACACACGAATGGGTGTCATTCCCACATTGCACACGAGATGGCAGCAGAGAGCGTGTCCCTGCCCACCCTCCTTAAATTGAGAATCCAGGCCCCTGGGACTGAGCTCACTGTGAGATAAATCCTGTTTCAGGCCCTTCACAGGCCTCAACGCACCTCCTTCTCCCATTTTCCAGAAAAGGCGGAAACAATTATTATCTCCATGCACAGGTAATTAAACGGGAGAGTGATTCTACCACAGTTCTGAGTCCAGAACCGGGACCGAAATGGGCTAACATGGGCCAATAGAGCTTGCACACACTGGATGCAAATAGTCCTTGCAGCGCTGGGGTGCATCATGGTCATTCGATTTGAAGAAAATCTGCACACAACCTAATGGTCCAGTAGCCGTGCACTCACCCAAGCAGGTTTTGGGACCAGGGCAGGCAGGTGGGGAGGGAGTGGTGGCCTGGCCCTTCGCAGGAGCACACGCAGCACCAGATCCTATGAGAACGACTGCCCCACAGCGATGCGATGGGGGAATCCTGTGCTCGGGCCTTTTAAAATCTCTTCCTCCGCAGCCCCGAGCACAGGTCTGCTTCTCCGCATCTTCCCTTCCTCTGAGGTCACAACTGCCAAGAGCTTCCTGGCTGCTCAGAATGGAGTCTGGGGTGACACTTTCCTTATGGAGGGATGCCTGAGCCTCAGACAGGCGCAGAGCTGGCTTCTGTCTCCTCCAAGTACCAGCTGTGTGACTTCAGACAGAGACATGGAAAGTCAGGCTCCTCACCTGTCAGGTGGGGATAACTGCTCCCTCTCCGGTGGCTGTGAGGTCAGTGAGGTGAGGCAGGTCAGCTCCTGCCCCACACGTGATGGGCCCTCGCTTCCCCTCCCTCTTCCCTTGTCAGTCCTTTCTCTACCTCTATGGGCTGGAAGGATCAAGATTTAGCAAACAGTCTCCTTGTGGCAGATGAGCTCTCCTGTTGGTGTCCACATAGCCACAGTCCCGAGTGCTGACTCTGGCATCTGTGCCAGCTTCATCCTCAGGGCAGCACTCACCACAGCCCCTCCCTGGTCTTCAAACCCCGCTCATCTCCAAATTCAAGGCCCTTGTCTCAGCTCAGGCAGAGCGCCTCTCACCGCTCTTCTCACGGGTCTCCCTGTTACTGTCCTCCTCTCATCCAGTGCAACCTCCACACTGTGACCAGCTAAGTTAGGGATCTAATCCTGTCACTTCCTGTGCCTACAACTACCAACAGCTTCACTCGGGCTAGAGAGTAAAGTCTCCATCATCAGCACAGTGTTGAGACTTTATCAGCCTCATGTTCTTCTCCTGGTCTCATTTCTTATCATAACACCCCAATTCACTCACCAGGTACCCCAGCTGTCAGCATTAACCTGTCTGGTGTGGGCTTTAACAGATAGAGATGTCAGCACTGAGACTGAGCCTGAAAGCGGGAATCTGAATAAAATACAGACTTTAGTGATTAGTAATGCATCAACATGTGTACATTGATTGTAACAATTCTGGAAAGAGAGGAGAAAGTAAAACTAAAGTAAGATACGCCTATTGCGTCGAAATGGGTGATTTCCATGAACAAAACGGACCCTAAAATAAGGAAAATACTAACCAATGAGCCGCGTCCAGGACCTCTTCCTCCCGCTTATTCTCGTCTCATTGCTCTGGAGTTCCCTCTCCTGGGACAGGGAAGGAACGGGGACAGAGCAGTTCGGAAGTTCCCCTGAGATCGGTCCCCACCCAGTGTCCTCATCTCCCGCACCCAGGAGTCTCGATTCTGATCTGTCACGTAGGACTGGAAGCAACTGAGGGGAGTTCCCTGGAAGCTGCGGTGCTGGACGGGGGCCAGAGAACAGACGCTGGGTCAGGAAAGCAACAGATTCCACATCACTGAGCCCTAACCCTAACCCCAAACCTAAAACCTAAGCTTTAAAACCTAAACAGTAAATCCTTAGCCCTAAGCCTAAACCTAAACCTTAACATAAACGGTAAAACCTTACAACCATAAACCATAACCAACAGTATAAACCATAACCTAAACCCTCAATGTAATACTAAACTATCTCCAGAAAGCACAAACTATGAACCATACCTGTAAACCATAACTATAACCATAAACCGTAACTAAAAACACATAGCCATACACCATAAACGTAATCCACAATGAAGCCCATAAACCATATAACACACATGTCGCCATAAACAACACAAATACACCAGAACCAAACTGTAACCCATAATCTTAGCCTTAACCCCTAACTCAGCACCACATTCCACCTCAGCCCCAACCCTAGCCTGTGGGGCACTACTAGCCCCTAACCAGTTCAAATCAGAAGTAGGTCACAAAAACAGAACATACAGATCTATGTCCCTTATAGAGATGTAATAACGTTCCATGAAACAGGACTATGAAACCAACTGCACACTAAAATAATCATGCACCGTAAGCAACTGAGTTTACACCAGAAACTCAAAGGTTGTTCAATGAACTGAAATCAACCACGGAATACCCAACAAGAGCATGAAGGAAAAATACAGGATCACAAAAAGCTTTTCACAAAATCCAATCCTATTTCATTATCGAAACACTCAAGAAAGTAGGAATAAAAGGAAGTTTCTTCAGTGTGATCAAGAACATTAGGCAAGATCTGCGGCGGTGGAAACACGGTCTGCACCTGTGCCTGTGGGCATGGCCCGCAACTGTGGCTGTGGAGACGAGGCCCGCACCCGCAGCTGCAGAGACTCAGGGGATCCCAGGACGGAACAGAGAACACAAAAGCCAGGAGGTGGGCTCTTTCCCTGTGTCCCACAGCTGATCTCTCCCGCCGAGGGGGCAGCATATCCAGCATTTGAGGCAATAACCTTGGCTGGGACCTCCAGTTGGGCCCTAGGCCAGACAAATGACACAAACTCCATACCTGCGACCCTCCCCTCGCTCTTCCAATCCTACCCGCGCCCTTCCAGAGACTTAAACTGGCCCCTGAACTGAGGAGTAGTGTCAGATCACAGAGGAGTCTTAGTGCTCAGGCTGTGGGAAGACCAGCATGCAGCTCTGACCCAGGGAAGAGGCTGGGAAGAGTGTGACTTTTGCTGGGCCAGGAGAGAAGAAACTCCTCCACCCCCAGCCACCACCTTTTCTGGCCTGTGGGAAGAGTGTGACATGGCTGGGCTGGAAGAGAGAAGTCTTCTCCATACCAAGCCCCCACCCTTTCTGGCCTGCCTAGGGCAGTGCAATTACAACTGTGGAGACACTCCCAGGGATCAACAGTAGGCAGCAGATGCAGCTCTGGGCTTTCAGCAGCTCAGAAATCTCACGCCCGCCACACACACACACACACACACACACACACAGACGGAGGAAGTGCCCTAAGATTCAGGAGAACTGGACACAGGGCTGGTGGTGCTACTCTCAGTGCGCATATGTGCAGGCAAGGGCAGAAACTGCACTGACTTTGTAGAAACTACCATCCAGACCCCTCAGCCCCACAGATCTAAATCGGTGCAGATCTAAATCTGCAGTCCCAACCTCACTCTGGGCACCAGGTGACTGGCTTGGCCTGCACAATATGCAGGGGATTCTAGTACAGCAGAGGACAACCTGGATATTACTTGGTGGGCTTAAGCCAAGACTGGCCTGCTTTTTGTTTTGTTTTGTTTTGTCTTTATATCTTTGATATCTTTGCCTGTGTTGAGTGGGGGCTGTCGGTTGGTTTTTACACGTGAATATATTTGATTTTTTCTTTGTTGTTGTTGTGCTTTGTGATTTGCTTTGTTCTGAAACTGCCCTACCAGGGCCCAGCTTAAGAGGCACAAGATTCAACATATCCAGAGGCCAACTCCAGACCAAACCAGAGTACTACCGGGTTTGACCTACAAGTCACACACCCAGAGGGAATTCTCTACAGGCACAAGAGCCCATAGAGGCCAAACCACATTTAAGTGGTCAACCCTCACGCAGCAGAACACCCTGCGGTGGGCAGAGCCAAGTCTCACAACGAGTCAGCCTAGGATTAACCCCACCTACTCAAAAGAGAAAAGCAATTAAAGATCTTTAACAGGACAATATACACAATACAAGAGTCACCTTTGGAGCACATGCAGAGGAGAAGAACGAAGTAGTGCAAGTCAAATATAAAGGATACATACTACATAAGATAACCCAGCAAGAACTAAGAACTCTAGGGGATCTACCTAATACATCGAAGCAAATACAGAGAATCAGCCAGAATGGGGAAACAAAGAAACATGTCCCAATAAAAGAACAGAAGAAACCTCCAGAAATGGAACCAAATGAAACAGAGGTAACCAACCTAACAGAGACAGAGTTCAGAACACTGAAGATAAGAATGTTTAAGAAGCTTAGAGACGACATAAAGAAGGATGTAGAAATCATAACGAACAACCAGTTATAACTAAAGAACACAATTACCGAAATTAAGAACTCACTTGAAGGAATTACCAGCAGGTTAGATGAAGCAGAGGATCGAATCAGCGACTTAGAAGACAAGGTAGCAGAGATCACCCAAACAGAACAACACAAAGAAAAAAGAATAAAAAACAATGAGGATGGCCTAAGAGACCTCTGGGATAACATCAAGCGCAACAACATGCGCATCATAGGAATACCAGAAGGTGAAGAGAGGAAGCAAGCGATTGAGAACATATTTGAAGTAATAATGTCTGAAAACTTCCCCAACCTGATGAAGGAAACCAACATACAAGTCCAGGAAGTGCAGAGAGTTCCAACCAGGATTAACCCAAACAGGTCCACACCAAGACACATTATAGTTAAAATGGCAAAGCTTAAAGACAAAGAGAGAATCCTAAAAGCAGCAAGAGAAAGACGGAGGATTACATACAAGGGAACTCCCATAAGACTTTCAAATGATTTTTCTACAGAAACATTGAAGGCCAGGAGGGAGTGGCAGGAGATACTCAAAGTGATGGAAAACAAAGGCCTACAACCTAGATTGCTTTATCCAGCAAGGCTATCATTTAAAGTTGATGGAGAGATAAAGAGCTTCCCAGAAAAGAATAAGCTAAAGGAATTTATCACCACCAAGCCAGCATTGCAAGAAATACTAAAAGGACTTCTGTAAATAAAGATGAAAACAATCTAACTACAAATCTAAAAATGGCAATAACTATGTACCTATCAATAATCACTTTAAATGTAAATGGATTAAATGTTCCAATCAAGAGACATAGGGTGGCTGAGTGGATAAGAAAGCAAGACCCTTGTATATGCTGTATACAAGAGACT